>NW_005358250.1:154282-157197 GCF_000412655.1 Myotis brandtii
GGCGGGCCGGGCTCTGCACTCTCTCCCCTGCTCTCCACTCCTCCCCAACTGTCCTTTTCTTGTCCAGGCATCTTGAGCCCGAAGCGTGAGGAGCCCAAACTTGCTAAGGGAAGAGAATCATCATACAGTATGCAGCCCCCACCTGCCAGCTCGGGGCTGGGTGCTGTGCCTCCAGTTAGTACATTTAATCCCTCAAGAACCTTCCATATGGGGGTGGGGCAGTCTGGGTGTAAATTATTCCTATTTCCCAGGTTGCTCACCAAGTGCTTGAGACCACTTGCCTGGAATGGTAACAGCCTGGGAGTGGAGGATGCCACATTTGAACCCAGGACTGTCTAAGTATCTGGTGTCCTTTCTGCCCCTGTGACTTACTGTTCCCAGCCAGCTCACCTTCAACCACAGAGCGATTGTTCCTCACCCATGTCCCTCAGTTCACAGCACTCCCCCCCCCCCCCCCCCCAGGCAGCACAGCAACTCTGTTGGGTCAGCAAAACACCAGTGTAAAGGCCAGTGTAGAAATCACTCCTCCCCTGGGTCAACAAAATGCCATTGTGGGAGAAATACCCACCCCAGGTCAGCCAAACACTAATGGGGGAAGACACCCCCATTGTCAGCAAAGTGCAGGTACAGGAAGCACATCCTACACCCCCAGTCAGCAAAAGGCCAGTGTGAGAGACACCTCCCTATACCCCCCTCTGCCTGGGCCCACAACATAGGCTTGGGGTACACAGATAGAGTCCTCCGAGGTGGTGCTCCTGGGGTGGGGGAAGGCAGTATAGCTGGGGCTGCTACTGTTGCCTGGGGGTGGGGGGAAGTGGGGAAGGCTGCGGCTGGGGAGTGGAGCAGACAGGGGTGAGAGTTCTCACATGGCACTAATGAAATCAACCACCAGCCTGCCCCCTCCCCTCCCACCTCTCCCCTGCTCCCCAGGGACCCTCCAGGCTCCAGCTGATGCAATGCCCAGGCCCAATAATTGTTTTCTTCCCTCTTTAAAGGGCCAGCTGCTGGTGCAGCAGCAGACATCACCCTGACCCTTGACAGACCCCACAAGAGCTTAGCACCCGGTTAGGGATAGGGGGAGCCCAGAAAGGAGCAGCTCAGCCCTGGGTTCTGCAGAGTAAAATCCAATTAATGTCCAGAGGCCAGAAGTGTCTGTGAGCAAGGCGGGAGGGAAAGATAATAAGACAGAGACAGTGCTCCCAGGAGAGCACATGCCCCGAGGCAGGGACCTTGGTCCCTGCTGGGTCCTCAGCACCTGACTCCTGCCTGCCTGTCCTGTCAAGTCCTTGGCACAGGAGTTACTCCTGAGTTCAGCAGTTATCATACTGAGCTTCCCTGAGTTCCAGGCACTGTGCTAAGCAGCTTAAAGCCACCATTTTATTTACTCCTCCCAGCAGACCTAGAAGGTGGGTCTGTTTTACTGAAGGAGGCTTAGAGAAAGGAAGTGATTTCCTGAATAGCACATAGCCAGAAAGTGGCACAGCCTGGGTTTGAAGCCAAGTTTGCCCAACTCTGGGCTTCATAACCTGCAGAGAGTGGTCAGTTTCAAACCCCAGGGCTGGAGATCCGGAACCAGGTAGCCTGGCACAGAGGGCAGGGAAGGGGTCTGTGGGTCCTAAATAGGCTCTGAAGGCCATGGTGCTTGGTTTAAACACAGATTTCACAGACACCTTCCTCAACCCCCCTATTTCCCCCAAGAGAATGCCCCATTAGGTTGCCCACATACCCCCAGGGACTGTTGGCAGCTGCCTGATTACAGACTAATTGGTGGCTGCTAGCAACTGTGGGACTTGCTAGTTAACCTCTTGGTGACCAGGCCTAGCCCAGAAAGGCCCTCTCCCCACCACTTCAGTCCCTAAACCCAAGGACCCTAGACTTATGTCATCATGGGCAGAAGACAGGACCAAAGGGGCAGCAGCCTTCCTCTCCACACCCAGACAACACCCCAGCCCATAGGACCACCTCCAAACAGCTCCCAGGTGGCCGTGCCAGTCCCCACCCCTTGTTCTCTGGCCTTGGGTATGGCCTTGCCCACCCCATCCAGGACCACGGGAGCTATGGGTCCTTCCTAGGTTTCCAGGCCCAGGATACTGGGAAGTAACCCACTCCTCAGGGTTGGGTTGTCCAGAGAAAGTGATGTGGGCATGGGCCCAGGTAGCCTGGAGGCCAGCCAGTGAAGATACCTTCCCCCGAGTGAGAGAGTGCCCAGGTTGCTCACCAAGGGTTTTGCCAAGCTTCCCCAAACCCTGGACTTCCCACTGTGGACCAACTGCCTTTCCCAGCTTCCCAGAAGCCCTCTCTTCCACCCTAGGACTGGGGTGAGCACTACCCTTTTTCTTTCATAGACTGGGGGGTCTTCTAGGCACCACAATGGTGTCTCATTGGGAGGAAAGAGTGGCTGCTTCTCAACCAGGGCACAGGCGGGAGGGAGGAAGGCAGGCTGCCTTCCAGCTCCCTTTCCAGGAGGAATTTTAAACACTTTCCAAAAATGCCATGCGAGGCAATGCTGTTGAAGACCAGGGCCCCAGATGCTCTGAGCTTCAGCAAAAAAACTCAAGACTCTGGAGCCCCCTACTGCATTTCCAGGCTTCCCCAAATGCCCTATGTTCCCCTCTTATACCTGAGCCCCCACCCCAGAGCCATCACACACACTGTGCTCATCCCACCTCCTCCCCGGCTTTCGCCCCCCCAGACCCTGCAAGCTCACATCCCTACGTGGCGCCTCCTGGCTGGAGCCCCCCTCCCCCCGCCCGGGTGGTCCCTCAGACCTCCGCAGCCCTCTCCCCACGTCCACTTCCAGGCGCACAAGGCCTACCGACTCACCAGGGGTGGGGCTGGGGTCCATACAGGGAGGGGTCTCCGGTGGCCAAGGAGGCTCTGAAAGGCGGGGCAGGTGCTGCCCTGGGACCCCGCCC
>NW_005358250.1:157491-171630 GCF_000412655.1 Myotis brandtii
GGGTGGGGCCACGGGGAGGGCGGGGTCAACCGGGCTGGATTTGATGGTGGGCGGGGCCTAGTGGAATCCAGGGAGTCTGGGTTTGCCAGGTTGAAGGCCACCTAAGCTAGTAAGGCCTCTAAGGGGGCGGGTATAGAAGATGCCTCAAGCCTCTCTACATCCCTCGGACACTCCCACCTCATACCTTACCCTCCTCTCCACCACAACCTCGTTTAGCTCTTTCTCAACCTTCCTTTTCTTTGGGGCACCTCAATGGCACCGCGGTACCCCTGTCCCACCCTGAACCAGACCCAGTAACGTCAGACGATGAGAGAAGGAGGAAGTGGCTTACAAGCATCAAACCCAATTTACAGATGGAAAAACTGAAGCCCAGAGAGGAGAAGACTTGCCCAAGTGCCTGCTATGAGGGAAGAGACTTTATGGTGTCCCTTTCAGACAAACTCTACGTTGCAGAGTTTCCTCCTCTGAGACCCAAGTTAACCTCCCTCCCCTGCCCTCTCTTCTCCTAGAGCAGTGTTTTTCCACTTGAGGTGATTTGCCCCCACCTCCATTTCCAGGAACAGTTGGCAGTGTCTGGAGAGACATCTTTGGTTTTCAAAACTGGGGGCTGCTACTGGCTAGTGAGAAGAGAGGAGGCATGCTGCTAATCATCCTCCAATGCACATGACAGCCCCATGCCAAAGAATTATCAAGCCAAAACGTCAATAGTGCCAAGGTTGAGAAGCCTGCTCTCGGACCTGGTAGTGTCTAAATCAGTGATGGCGAACCTATGACACGCGTGTCAGAGGTGACACGCAAACTCATTTTTTTGGTTGATTTTTCTTTGTTAAATGGCATTTAAATATATAAAATAAATATCAAAAATATGTCTTTGTTTTACTATGGTTGCAAATAACAAAAATTTCTATATGTGACTCGGCACCAGAGTTAAGTTAGGGTTTTTCAAAATGCTGACACGCTGAACTCAAAAGGTTCGCCATCACTGGTCTAAACGAACTTCCCAGTGGGCTCCGGAGCCCTGGGTTCCTCGGTAGCCAGGGACTTGGGGAAGATGCTGTATAAAGTGTCTCCTAGGGTCATGCCTGCCTCCATCTTGCCGTGTCCATTTCTAAGCTCCAGTGTTCTTAATGCCACTCATTTACAGAGGGGACAATATTATTAGTATATGTCTTCCTAATGGTTTGCTGGAGGCAGGCAAAACAAGTGTTTTTCTGAGGGCATGGATTAAAATGAGAATGGAGAGTGGAAAGGTGCAGAGAAAGGAAAATGATTGGGATTAAATGACTGTCCTGAGATAGCTAGCTGTACCTTCGACATACCTCTCACCCTTTTATCCCTTCTCACTTGGTCTGTGAGAAGGGTAAACTGAGACCCAACAATGTGGAGAGGCCAAAGCTGGGTCCTACAACTGGCCAGCAGTGGTGCTGGGACTCACAATTCTATTCACTTATTTTTAAAAATATATATATATATGTTTTTATTTCAGAGAGGAAGGGAGAAGAAGAGAGAGATAGAAACATTAATGATGAGAGAGAATCATTGATCGGCTGCCTCCTGCATGCCTCCTACTGGGGATTGAGCCACAACCCGGCATGTGTCCTTGGCCGGATTAGAACCTTGGACCCTTAAGTCCGCAGACCGACGCTCTAACCACTGAGCAAAACTGTTTAGGGCAATTCTATTCACTTATTAACAAAACTTTTGTTTCATCTAATCTACATTAGGCCTAGAACTAAGGCCTGTGTTGTAGAATGATTGCTCTGGAGCAAAAAGGGGGATTAGATTATCGGAGACAAAATGGGGACCAGGAAAGTGGCTGGGACAATGGTGGAGGTGAAGGATGTGGAGAGCAGAGGCTGTGGAGCTGTAGGAGAGAGGGGAGAAACCAGGAATCCTCTGTGCTCCTCCCAGGCACCCCCTCACAGAGACATGTAACCAGGGGTTCCCTTTGGAATACTGATCCCTTGCATCTGAGGAAAACTTGGACTTCCCTCTGGAGAAATGTGCAAATATACACTTTCCATATAATTTCAGGGGCTCCAAAACTCTATATTGGCTTCCAGAAGGGTTGGGGGGATAATGGTAGAGGTTGATTCTTAAGTACATACAGAAGAATAAACATGCAGGAATTTAAAGAAGCTAGAAAAAAGTAATTGACAAGGGTTTACCTTACCTGATATTAAAATATACGATAAAGTCAGCATATTTATTTTTTTTTAAGCCTACAGCACCCGGTATTCCCAGGCGGTCTCCCATCCAAGTACTAACCAGGCCCGACCCTGCTTAGCTTCCGAGATCAGACGTAAAGTCAGCATATTTAAAGCAGTATGATATTGAAGCAGACCTAGAGGAATCAGTAGGACAGAATGGAGTACAGAAATGGCCAACCATACAAGGGGGTTTCATGTATGATAAAGATAGTGCTTCAGGTAAATGGGGGTGGGGGGAGGATATAGGCCTTTCAACAAATGGGTGAAATAACTGGCAAGTCATTTGTGGAAATAAAAGAAAGCAGTGTCCTTTTCCTACACAGAAGTAAATGTCAGGTGGAGCGCATATTTAAATATCACCGTAATGTACCAGAAGAAAACATACTCAATGTTTTAATAATCTTGGAAATAAAGTACTTTCTAAGCATGATGAAACCTAGAAGCCAAAGGGAAAACATCAATAAATTTTACTATAAAAACTTCTAGAGAGAAGAAGTGATCATACTCAAGATTGAAAGACAAATGACAAACCCGGAGGATAAATCCCAATT
The DNA here is from genome assembly GCF_000412655.1 of Myotis brandtii. Taxonomy (NCBI): domain Eukaryota; kingdom Metazoa; phylum Chordata; class Mammalia; order Chiroptera; family Vespertilionidae; genus Myotis; species Myotis brandtii. The sequence continues at coordinate 160,253 of NW_005358250.1, forward strand.
GACCTCTGCTCTTGCCCCCTCAAGCCTACCAGTCCGTCCCCCCAAGCCAAGAAAGGGTCAAGCTGGAGAGAGGATTGTGAGGATTGAGTCCGAGCAACATCTCTGAGGCTCCTCCCTCGGCACCCTGGCCAGTGCCCACCTGTTCAGGGGCCGGGAAGTCCCAGAAATCCCCGCCAGGCCATCTGGGTCCACAGCAGGTGCCTTAGCACAGCAGAGCCCCAGTTCGCCCCAGGCTGCTCGCCACTTCTCTCGTGTGGCCATCCTGGGAACTGCAGTCTTCCATTCCAGCTCAAGGAGCTTCCGGCGGGAATTTTTTTCTTAAAATAAATAACATTTAAAAATTTGAGGGGGCGAGCAATGTTTCAGGCTTTGTGCTGAACACATAGCAGAGTGTATTTCATTTGATTCTCAAAACAACTCTTCTAGGCGGGTCTACTGTGTTATCATGTCCATTTGACAGATGAGAAAACCAAATTTGAAAATAGCAGTGGCCTCAGGATTCAATGTCACCTGGCCCCACTCTTAATGTAAGAAAGCCAAGTTCTTGGGGGGAATTCAAGAAAAGCTTTTGAGGTTAATCTTGATCCAGGCCCTGTCCCAGAAGCCAGAGAAACAGCCGTTAGGGAACAGGGGTAGAGAGAAACATTTCTGATAGAGTGAATCATGGAGGCAGCAGAGGGCATGTTAACCCCAGGAAGGGGTAGGGGCAGTGGAGTGAATGCTAGTGGTGTCCTTGAAGCTGAGTCTTGTGGGGTTTGAGGGAGGGATGAAGGAGTGGGCAGCACTCATAAGCCTGGGAGGAGGAAGAGGGACATTGGGGTGGAGCAGTGGTCTACGTACCTACGTGCCCTATGGCTGGAGTAAGTTGGAGATGAGCTGGCCAAGTACATCAGGATCAAGTTAGAGTTTGGACATGGAGAAGTTTGAGCATAAAGATTCTGAGAACTTTTCCATGTTTCAGTTCACTTAGTCTAGGGACCAACTGTGCTGCCAACCCAACCTGCCTCTTCTTTCCAGATGTTCCTCTAAGCCAGAAACCTAGGAGTCACCTTTGACTCCTCCCTCTCCTCACCGCTATCCTATTAATTATCAGGGGCTGCCCAGTCTACCTCCTAAATATTCCCCAGGTTCATTTACTGCTCTCCGTCCCCATGGCCACTCGCCCGCCCAGACTGCCTTCCTTTCACTCCTGAATCCAGTTGCTGACAGTGACTTGGTCTCACCACCTCCAGACTTTCCTACAAAAGAAATCCTCCTCCAGCAAATTTGACCACAATTCCTCTCCTGTTAAAAACCCTTTTCATTCGACAAATATTGAGCAAGCACTTGTTTCATGTTGAGTACTTGATGAGCGAAGCATAGACTTTAAAGCCTGTTGGAGTGGCAGATATCAATCAAATGACCCCCTCCCAAAATAATATGTAATTACAGACTGGGAGACATGCCATAGGAGGGCCTGACCTAGTAAGGGAGGTCCCAGAATGCTCCCCAGTGTATCCCACCTGAAGTGTGAATAACAGTCAATCAGATCAAAGAGTTAAGGATGGGGTAAGAGTTTTTGCAAAAGCCCTGAAGGTGCTTTTCTGAGTCTCAGTTTCCTCTTCTGTATAATGGGGATATTTAGAGTTGTGAGGATGAAATGAGTTAATAGGTATACAGTCCTTAGAACAGGTCCTGGGACATAATAAAATTTTCCATAAGTGTTAGCTATAGCAACACAACCACAATAATAATGATAATAATAAGTATTATTATTTTTTAGAGAGCCATTGAAGGTCTATCAGCAAAGAAGTTAAATGAGAAAGTAGCATTTTTAAAAAGTCGCTTTGGCTGCAGTGAGAAGCATGGATTGGAATAAGGAAAGACCATATTCAGGGGAACTAATGGGGAGACTCTTGCAGGGGTCCATTGAGAGCTGTGGGGCATTTACACTAAGGAGGCAGAGAGGACTTGAAGAGATTTTGTGATTGAGGTGGTAGATACTACTGGCCTTGGTGTTTGATTGGTGTTGAGAGGCTGTAGGAGGTGCAAGGGGACTTCCAACATTTTGGCCCCAGCAGCAGGGTAGGCACTGATGTTCTTCACCAGGTCAGGGAGGCCTGGAGGAGGACCAGGCCTGAGGGAGATGCTGAGTCCAGTTTGGGACATGTTCAGATACAGGAACTGTGGGGCATCCTGGATGAGGGCCTGCAGAAGCAGCTGATTAGGTCTGAAGTTCAGAGGAGAAAGTATGGCTAGAGACATTAAATTGAGATTGTTGGCAAATAGATACAAAATGGACCTCGATCATCCCATCTGTGAAATGGTAGGAGAAAGGAGATAGCAAGGTAATTTTTAAGGTTTCTCCTGCCTCCAGCATGTGTAGGAGCCCAAGTGTTGAGGTTGGTAGGACCCCAGAGACAGAGAGACAAAAAAACCCATGTGATCTGAAAAACTTGGTAGAGGCTCCTCAGAGGCTATTTGTCACTCCTTCATCTGATTGCCTTTCACTGAGCAGCTGCTATGAGCCACTTGCTCTACTGGGGATGGAAGGATCCATAAGACCCAGCCTTTGCAGTTGGGTGGGGAGACAGACAAGGCCAAGAGCAATTATAAAGCACAGTCATGTGTCACTTAATGATGGGATCTGCTCCGAAAATGCATCATTAGGTGATTTTGTCATGATAGGAACATCATAGAGTGCACTTACATAAACCTAGATGGTATAGCCTACTACACACCTAGACGATATGGTATAGACTATTGTCCTAGGCTACAAACCTGTACGGAATACTGTAGAAAATTGTAACACAGTGATAAGTATTTGTGTATCCAAGTATACTTAAACATAGAAAAGTTACAGTAAAAATACAGAATAAAATATAAAAAATGGCACGCCCGTATAGGGCACTTACCGTGCATGGAGCTTGCAGGACTGGAAGTTGCTTTGGGTGAGTCAGTGAGTCAGTGGTGAGCGAATGTGAAGGCCTAGTATATTACTGTACACTGCTGCAGACTTTACAAACACTGTCCCAAAAGCCTTCCCCTGCTTCCTTCCGACAGGGTCAGAAATGGAACATTAAAGCTGTCAGTGCTGCTCCCAGAACAGGGATGTGGGCTGGATTGATTGCAAATATCAGGAGGAGGAACTGGCTGGGTAAGGCATAGATCATAACAGTGACTGTCAGGAGGGAGTGAACAGTGGCCTGAGGATCAGTAGGAATAAGAAATCAAGATACAGCAAGAAAGGAACATGGGGGGTTGTCATAGCAATGTGATTGTGGCTATTGCATACTGGAGCAATTTCCAGATTAAGAAACTTTGTGGTAACCCTGGCAAGTGTGGTTCAATTGGTTGGGTATCTTCTTGTGCATTGAAATGTTGCTGGTTCAATTCCCGTCAGGACACATGCCCGGGTTGCTGGCTCAGTTCCCAGTAGGGGTCGTGCAGGAGGCAGCCAATCAGTGTTTCTCACATCGATGTTTCTCTTTCCCTTTCCCTTCCTCTCTCTCTAAAAATCAATTAAAAAATTTTTTTTTCAAAAAAGAAACTTTGTGGTATTCATGGGGAAAACTCCCACTCATTTGTATTTGAGTTAGATCGTGTTTTACATGAAGAGGGTGTAGAACTGAGGACTCAATATTTTGACTTTGGAAATTTGTTTTGGGTTCCTTGACCCTATCTGGCACAAAGGGCTCTCTCTGGCTTTGAATTGATGGGAGAAATAAAACTTATCTATGCTTTGTATCAGTGATTTTTCATCGGTGTGCTGGAAGAATTTTAAAACATACAATACCTACTATTTAGTCAGGGGCACTTTTCCCCTTAGATTGTCAAATGAAAAAATGACATCAGCCAACACAACAATAGCCATCCGATGTGAATGCCCTGTCTTGAACCATAAATATATAGTAGATCATATAACAGAGTTGCATCTTATTGGTCATGTCACATAATAAGGTTGCTTCTGATGGCTTAATTCTCTTTATCCTCATCCAAGGATATGTTTTACTGATTTTAGAGAGAAGAGGAAGAAGAGAGAGGGGTTAGGGGGAGAGAGAGAAACATAGATTGGCCACCTCTGGTCTGGGGATTGAACCTGCAACCCAGGCATGTGCCCCAATTGAGAATTGAACCTGCAATCCTTTGATGCACGGGATGATGCTCCAATCTACTGAGCCACGCTGGCCAGGGCTAATTGGTTAATTCTTGGTACCAGAAATTCTATTTATTTGTAAGTATAGGCACTTGACTTTTTAAAAGCAACTTTAGAGCAAAAAGGATAGGTAATTACTATTATTATTATTATTATTGTAAACCAATCAAAATTATATCTATTTTTTTTGTCAGATAGGCAAAAAATTGTTTTTTGGTGTGCCACAGAATTTTAGTAACTAGTTTATGTGTGCCATGAGATGAAAAAGGTTGAATATTGCTGCTTTATGTCATTACAACCTGAAAATATTTCCAAAGTACAGGGAAGAACAGGCTGGCCTACACTACCACAGAAAGCTTTTACCACAGAAAGTATCAGTGGCACTTAATACTTGTTAAGATAGCTCCTGTGGACCCATGTCCTTGTACAAAGAATTTACAGCAATGTACTCTGAAGACATCAAAGTAGAGGAAGTGACATCAGACACAAGACCTGAAAGTCTGGTAGAAGAGAGCTGTGTGAGGAATCTGGGCCTCTTAAAATTTTTAAAAATATATTTTTATTGATTTTTAGAGAGAGAGGAAGGGAGAGGGATAGAGATAGAAACATCGATAAGAGAGGAACATCATCATTAGAAAAATCGATGAAAGAGAAAAAGAAGAAAAAAGAAAAAAATTGATGAGAGAGGAACATCATTGATTAGCTACCTCCTGCACACCCCCTACTGGGGATCAAGCCTTAAACGCAGGCATGCACCCTGACTAGGAATTGAACCGTGACCTCTTGGTTTCTGGGTTGACACTCAATCACTGAGCCATACCCGCTGGGCAAAATTTTCACTCTGGAGTCTTACTCATGCACCTTGAGTCCATTTCAGGAACAAAGTTCCCAAACAATAGTAGTTGAATTAAGTTCTATTGAATCTGTCTTCTCTTAGATACTTGTCCTCTTTGATCCTCATGACCTGCATGCTCTCTGCCAGGGCTTGGATGAGGGTGCAGCAAATGAGGCACCGAGGGCACAAATCTAGATAGTCTCTCACTCTCGGGGGCATGCCCTGCTCCCTGCTCACATCCCCCCTCCAACCCTCCAGGTGCTCCTCAGTGCTCATTTAGTGCTGTTCAGTCCCGATCCACATTTGCCTGATAAAAGCTGGCACTGCTCTAAGGCTCAGCTCAGTTATCACTTCTTCCTGGAAGTCTACTGCTCTTCCCAGTTATCTCTGCTCCTCCCTAGGCCAAGTTGGCCCTCCATGCTCTAACAGCATGATAAAGGCTGCATAGCACAGTGGTTAATGGGACAGGCTTTGGCGTCAGAGTTCAGCTGTGTTGTTTATGATCTGTGCACCACTCTCTGAGCCTGTTTCCACATGTGTAAAATGTGGTGCTGACTTCACAGGGAAGCCATAAAGATCAAAGAGAAAATGTATGCAAAGTGACCAGCAATGATTGATACAGGATATTCAATAAGTGGCAGGTATTATTACTTTATTTATACCGCTTCTAAAGCACTCAGATATTCTAATTATTTTCCTGCCTTTATCTTCACTATATCGTAAGTTCCTCCGGTCAAGGAGGAGGAGGAAGAGAAGAGGAGAAAGAAGATCTTTATGAATGACATTTAATGGGCATTAAGACATGTCTGGTGCATAAATAAAGAAAAGAAATGATAAGTTCAAGGGAAAAAAGTTCTGGGCCGAAAATCTGGAGCCTTGGCCTCCAGTTACATGGTCCCGGTGACAGTACAGTGCCTGCCTGATTCACACCACTTTGAAGAAAAGCTGTCCAGACCACAACTCTGTTGGGGCCATGCTTGAGACCACGTGGCCCCTCCAGCCTCTAGATTGGAGCAGATGGATGGGGCCAGCACCAGAACCAAGTGTTACCATTTCATATATTAGCTGATGACCTTTAACTAATGGCCTAGCACAGTGGTCGGCAAACCGCGGCTCGCGAGCCACATGTGGCTCTTTGGCCCCTTGAGTGTGGCTCTTCCACAAAATACCACATGCGGGCGTGCACTTACAGTGCGATTGAAACTTCGTGGCCCATGCGCAGAAGTCGGTTTTCGGCCGGGGCGAGTCTATTTTGAAGAAGTGGCCTTAGAAGAAGTGGGGGGTGTGGGTCGGTCGGTCGGTCGGTCGGGCAACGGGAGACATGGCGCAGGCGGGCGGCAGGATACACAGCGCGGGGGAGGTGCGCGCGATTCATGCACTGAGTTGAGGATGGGAGAGTTGGAAGGGGTCGACCTCAGCGAACATACCTCAATCAGATTGAGGATGTTTTTAGCAAAGGCCAGCTTAGGAGTACCCTAATTAAGTTAATAACAATGTACCTACCTATATAGTTTAAGTTTAAAAAATTTGGCTCTCAAAAGAAATTTCAATCGTTGTACTGTTGATATTTGGCTCTGTTGACTAATGAGTTTGCCGACCACTGGCCTAGCACAACAATCTGAGAAAGGCCATGTGCAAATCGAGATAAGAGGGGGCAGAGACCAAAAGTAAGCAGAAGTCTTGGTGGGTAGAGTAGAAAGGAGCAGCCCTGTGCAGAGATGGGGAGGGTGTGAGGAGAGGGAGATTGAGTGAATCCTAGCCCTGCCTTGTTCCAGTTGGCGTTTCAGTTTCAGTCCTTGCAAGAAACTCCTTTATATTTGAGCTAGATTGAGTTGGCTTCTGTTCCTTGCAGCTCGATGAGACTGACTCGACTAGTTACTTCGGCAAGTCTCTGCCTCTTTCTGGGCCTCAGTTTGACTAGACCATCTCTAAGGTCTTCTCTTTGAACACCACGTAGAGATAATGGTTTTTAAGTTGTTGGCAACTAAATTCAGTATTAGTTACAGAGTGTCATGACATCCGGGCTCCCAAAATAGCTTGGTGGCTGGTTAAAGAGCCTATGGGAGAAGCCAAAAAACGTCTGACTTTGAACCTGAGTCCTGTTGGTACAATCCGCCTTCCCCTTCCATTGCATCTGTTGTTGAATCACAAAGGAACTGAAGAACCAGAGCTGGTGCTTGTCCAGTGTCTTTTAGCTGCTGAATGCCCCACCTACCTTCTTAACACTTTCCTGGACCCACTTCCGCATTTCAGAGGATTTCAGTGCCAGGTCTGCTCCAAAGAAAGTGCCCCTCCAGGTAGAATTTGAACAAAGAACGTTTCCTTCTTTGGTGTTAAGCTGTCCTGCCTTCCAGCTGTTTGGCTCTGGGCCTATGCCCTGCCTTCATCCTTCTAAGCTAACAACTATGTTGATAATAATACTTCCTTGCTTTTGTATAGAGCTTTGTACTTTTCAGAGCATTTTAATGCATATTATCTTATTTGCTACAGAAACCAGAGGAAATAGGCAAGAAGGAGGGATAGAGGATAATACCTATAATTTCTTCTATCCCATTCACCCCCTTAAAACAATTTATTTTAAAAGAATTTAGAGAAATTATCCCTTAGCTCTTTTTTAATTTGATGGAAATATTGAGACTGAGCTTGATGAAGTGACTTGCCCAAGATCACAGAGCAAGTTAATGGCTGAGTTGGTTTCTAAAAGGTTTCTAATCATGGATCACATTTAAGCAAGACTTGACTAGGACCACCTTGCAAAACACAACTTGTCATGGCAAGGGGTCTCTGATAGAAGTGGTATTCTTGGCACTGCTGTACCATTGAGACTTCCAGGAGTCATTCACAGTCTTACCCCATCAGTCCCTACAAAGATGTGGCTACGCCATAATGGTTTGTGTAGCACCAGGAACCCATAGAAGTAAGCCAGGTTAGATATAAGGATTTCCTAACAGTTCTTCAGGTATTGGCAAGGATAGTAGTAAATGCCATTGGAAGAGCCAGGTTTTTTGTTTTGATTAAAGAGTGCTTGGTGGGAGGTAAGACTGGAAAGGTTGAGAACCACTAGTCATTCCCTCCATCAGGGCCTCTGAAAAAGAGGAAGCAGAAGTAATAGTACTTGTCCCTCCTCCTTTCCTAAACTCTACTCAACAGCAAGGACCACCTTTCCTAGCCCCTTTGTTTGGGGTCCCCTTGCCAATTGTACTCATTGCTTCACTCCCACCCAGTCGTTCCGGAGCCTATCCCTCAGTTATCTTGGGAAGTAAGCAATAAGTTTGCGATCACACAGTTCTAATAGTTAGGGATAGGCGAGGAAAGAAAAGGATTAGGAGGCTTCATCTGTGCTTTCTCCAGGCCCCTCCCTGCTTCTCTCCCAATGCCCCAGTGGAGAGCTTAGCATGCTTCTCTTGTGGCATCACCCAGCCCAACAACTGCAAACAGCATAACTGGGAAATTAGTCATGGCAGTCAGCCTATTCAATGGTCAGGGCAGCACTGTGTCAGTCGGGGTGAAGACAAGAAAACAGAAAATGTGCTTGGAATTTCCAACAGAGGGAATTTATTTCAGAGAACTGGTTAGAAACATGTCAGCTTGAAGGTGCAAAATGGTAAGGTAGGCAAACTAGAGATTTGTAGCTGTAGGAAGCTTCTATCACCCCTAGGCCTGACGGTCAACTGGAAGGGTGTTACTAGACCCTGAAGTACACTTGCTGCTGACACTACTGGAGCAATGTTTTTGAAATGCTGCTGCTGGCAGAATTGACAGAGCTCACTGGAGCTGACAGCTACCTATTGCTGCCCCTCCAGTACCACTGACACTGCTGCAGCCTGTGGCAGTAGCCCACCACTGCCGGAAACACTGAAGGTCTCTGAGCCCATAACTACCAGCTGCTGCCAGAGTCTCAAGTGGATGCAGAGGGAACAATGGCTTCACCTCTCCTTCTACCATCCCATCTCCAGCCAGTTTCCCACCTGTACTTCCCATTGGCTGAATCTATTGACAGGAAGTCAGTTGGTAACCAGAGTCTGGGAAATGTAGTTTTCAGGACCCAGAACTCTTCAGTACAACGCAGAGCATGGAAAGGCTAGAACAAACAGACAAATGACCAGCATAAATGCTATTAGAACTTTCAACTAGTTTGGGCACTTTTTAAAAAATATATTTTTTTATTGATTTCAGAGAGGAAGGGAGAGGGAGAGAGAGATAGAAACATCAATGATGAGAGAAAATCATTGATCAGCTGCCTCCTGCATGTCCCCTACTGGGGATCGAGCCCACAACCCGAGCATATGCTCTTGACTGGAGGAATCAAACCCGGGACTCTTCAGTCCACAGGCATATGCTCTATCCACTGAGCCAAACCGGCTAGGGCTAGTTTTGGCACGTTAAAAGCCATATGAATTGAACATTAGTTGATAACCTCATTTTTCCACTTCGCCCTTTTCAACAGCTCCTGAGTTCCTTTCAGGATCCATGTGTTTCTAGGAAGCAACTCCATCAGGGTAGAGCAGGGCTGAGTCCGTCGATCCCACTGGCCAGAACAATTGGTTCAGGGTCATATGGACTCAGCCAGTCCAGAGTGAATTTCAGGATTTTTGCTGAGAAGACTGGCACATAACTCTCTTCCTCACTAACCACGAATGAGGAAGTATGCAGCCCCTGGCATTTGATGGCAGTCATCTTAGGGCAGTAGGGGAGCAGAAACCGGAAAGAAAGAGTAGCCCTGAAGACTAGGAGATTAATTTGGGGCACATATGGAATCCGCATGCTATGGCCACTGCTTAGGAAGCTCTGGTATAGTTGATCAAGCTCATGCCCTTTAGGGTGCTTATTATCTGTCACAAAGCAAGACCAATTTACAAGCATCATGGAAAACTCTGGAAGAGCCCAGCTGGCATGGCTCAGTGGTTGAGCATTGACCTATGAATCAGGAGGTCATGGTTGGATTCTGGTCAGGGCACATGCCTGGGTTGTGGGCTTGATCCCTAGTAGGGTTGTGTGTGCAGGAAGCAATCGATCAATGATTCTCTCTCATCATTTATGTTTCTATCTCTCCCTCTCCCTTCCTCTCTGAAATAAATAAAAATATAATAATAATAATAATAAAAACTCTGGAAGAGAAAGTTCTAGGAATCAGCCACTTTCCCCATGGTCACATCCTAGGCCAGTGGCTTTTAAATATTTCTTTTTACTGTACCCTAAATAAATTGTACAGTGTGAACAGTACACACATAGCTGTATATATAACTGAGACAAAAGTTTCACAATAGTTTTCATCGTATTTACCCTTGCTATATGCAACTAATTCAAATTTTCAACTCTATTCTACTCTGTTTAAAATAAAGCTGGTTTCAAAGTTCTAAATAATTTAATAATCCACTAACGGGTTATGACTTGTAATTTGAAAAACACTGTCCTATATATACACCATGCCATCATCAGTTGCCATAAAACTTAACTCTTGATTTTAAGCATCCTAACCTTTACTAATTTTCCTGCTCTGTTCAAAGCATATTCTCTATCTTCCTTCGTTCTAAAGGAAAGTCACAGTGTCCCAGCTCCTACCCAAGGCCAAACTCTGCCCAACCTGCGCTGAGAACCCCAAGACCTTACATCTGCAGATATTCTCTCTTTTCTGCATTGTCAAATTCTGCTTGTCTACTGAAATACTTAGTTTACAAAATTGCTCTAGAGTTTCTCTTCTTAAAAACAAAAACAAACCAAAAAACACAAAGCTTTCTTTGACCCCATTTCAACTCCCAGTTCCTTGGGCCAAACCAGAGTAGTCATGGTTGAATGAGACAGGAAGCAGAAGGGTGACCCAGAGTTGAGCTCAGTAGAACAGATGAGGATCTTGGCAAGAAGGCAAGTAGTGGGCGAGGAAGGGAGAAGGCGGCATTGAGATTTGTGTGAATGGATAGAAATCAGAAGTGAATTTTGATCCTAGAATGATTTTCCTTCTTAAACTCCCCTTTTGAGAATCCTGGATCCTACATCTTTGTTGCTGGAAACTGGACTTTAGTGTCAGGTAAGTTCAACACTGGCTTGCCATTTCTGAGCTGGTTAACTTTATTATTATTTTTAATTTTTTTTTTGGGGGGGCTGGTTAATTTTAGATAAAACACATTTCTTTAAGTTTTCTCATCTGTAAAATTAGTGTAATAAAGTCTATTTCATCAAGTTGGCTTAAGGATTAAATAAGGTCAACACAGTTAGTGCTTATTATCAAGGCCTTCCCCATCCTTGTACAAAATCTTATTCCCCCACTAATAATAATTAGCATGGTAACCACTTATTGAGCAACTAGTGGCCTGGTGCACGAAATTCGTGCACAATAAAAGGGGATTAATTAGAGGAAATATTTTAATATTGCTATTTGCCCTTTTTCTATAATAGAAGTGTCAGAGATGA
>NW_005358250.1:171702-190929 GCF_000412655.1 Myotis brandtii
ATCAAGTCCCTGCCCACCCATGTGTGCCTCAAAATCACGTGAGACCCAGACCCGGTCAGCACCCCCCCACATTGGGCTAGATCCAGGCCTGGCCGGTCCCACCCTTGTCAAGCCCTGCTGGGCAGGGGGCGCAGCCTCAGGTCCCCTGGCCTGGCGCCGGGGCGGGGGGCATGGCCTGAGGTCCCCTGTCAAGCCCCGCCGGGGTGGGGGCCATGGCCTGAGCTCCCCTGTCAAGCCCCACCAGGCAGGGGGCTCAGCCTCAGGTCCCCCGGCCTGGCGCTGGGGCGGAGGTTGCGGCCTCAGGTTCCTGGCCTGGTGCCGGGGCAGGGGGCACGGCCTGAGGTCCCCCGTCAAGCCCCACAGGGGCAGGGGCAGGGGTGTAGCCTCAGGTCCCTGCTGATTGCTCATTAAGGCTCGTTACGGGAACTCGGCCTCTGCTGTGGGTGCAGCCATCTTGTGTTACAGAAACCCCCCCCCCCACCTCTGCTGTGGGCGCCGCCATCTTTGTGGTGGAGTGATGGTCAATTTGTGTATTCTCTCTTTATTATACAGGATTCCTCTGTGCCAGGCAGTATGTTAAGGACCTTACAGTTCCCAAGCCAAGAAGGATTCCCTGGCACCTTCTTACTGCAGAATTTTCTCTCTCTGATTACCTAATTACATTTATAAGTGAATACCATGAGTCAGAGAGTGAACTGGCTTACTTGCATCCATTCATTCTACAGATGTTAATTAAACACTTATTATGGTGCCAGGAACTTCCTAGATGCTGGGAATACCAAGATGAACCTTGAAGAATTTACAATCTAGTCACAAAGTAAGTGCTATGTAATAAGGATATGTATGTGGGATGCTCTTTCCTCGTGGCTTCCTTGGTCTTTGGCTCCAGACCCCACAACTGACAGTGTTTATTTTTCTGGCTCGAACTTGGAGCCCTACCTTCAGGACATGCCTTTGAGTTCTCAATTCCCCATGTGGCCACCAGGACTAAGAGAAAATTTTTGTATTTCTTATCTCTCGCTGCCTGGGATGCTCCTCCAGAGGAAAATAAAACTTAGCATATGTCTAAAAGACAGGTAATTGCTAGTCACACTTTTAACACTTCTCTGTCTTACTTCAGAGTCTCCTAATTGCCAAATCCAAAGGACTCTGTCCCTTTGAAGATATTTTGTCTCTTTCTCTCTTTTTGGTGTCACATGTCACTTACTGTTCTTTGCATATTTCACCTCTATAGCTCAGAGGAATTAAGTAACCTGTTTAATCTATACTAATAGGCAGTAGAGTTGGGACTTGAACCTAGATAAGGCTGACTCCAAAGACATGCTCTAGCCATTACTCCATGCTGCCTTCCCAAGGTTTAGACCAACAGTCTAGATCTGTGCTGTCCATTATGTAGTCATTAACTACACATAGCTATTAAAATTAAATGAAATGAAAAATTCAGTTTCGAAAAAAAGGAAAAAATTAAGTCAGTTGTACTGTCTTAAGTGCTAAATAGTCGTATGTAGCTGGTGGCTACTATATTGAACAGCACAGATATAAAACATTTCCATCATTGCAGAAATTTCTATCAAATAGCATTGGTTTAAAGTGTGGAATAGCATTTGGTTGGATAGTGTCTGTCTTCTGAGCTCTTCTCTTTATTCTCTTTCCCCTTATTTATTCTAAGGGAGTGGGCAGCCATTGTTTGGTTTGCCCAACTCTCTAGTTCCACTTTTCTGGGAAGTGTTACTCTATCCTGCACCTTGCTATTACACACCTTTATTCACAAGGTTACGGTGGATACCACCATGCCGGAAGCCGGTCCATCCTTGCTGCTTGACACAGTCGCTGCAGGGAAGAAACATCTGCACAGCATATGTTTCAAGGGATCTGGCGTATATGGCATACTGTTCTTAATATGTTTGCTCCCCTTCTTAGCGCTATGTGTTTTAACCAAGGTCACCTCTCTGAGAAAGGTTGTTTCCCCAGGTGGGGATTTTCCCCTGGAGTTAGGGAGGGAATAAAACCCCTTAACTAAGTGCCAGGCGGGTAATTAATCATTTTAACTACGAACAATCACGCTTAAGCTACATAATCTTTACTTAGAATAATCTCCTTCAGTTACTTCCTTGTAGCTTAATAGAACAATAGAGTAACCTTGGAATGGAGATAAGAAATGCCCTAACCACCTTTGGAAAATGGATAGGATTAAAATCAACTGGTATAAATATAGATGTAACAGAATAAAGACAGAACCTGGCTAAAGAACCTGGCTATGATGATCACCTGAACGCTGTCTCCGTGTCATTCCTTCTTCGCCGACTCCGTCCACACCTTTGGGAACCCCTGGACCTGCTGGGGGCTGGACCCCAACACCACCATGTTTATACATGACCTCGTGTCCCACTCCACAACAGTGTTGATTGGTTCAGGAGCAGACACTTGGCCAAATCTAGCCCAAGCAGCAGCTTTTTCCCAGAAATTCAAAATTGAGCCTAGAAATCTAGTTACCTGGCTGATCTATTGAATGGAGGTGACCTCAGATCCGTGGGACCATGTTTTTGTTTTGATCGGGAAAACTGGTCTTCAGATTAAAAAATGACAAAGTTACACATATTGGAGAGAATTGGCTCCAGGAGCTCAAAGGATGTCAAGACTCTGTATCCCTCGCTTTTTGTGAGCTCTGCCTTCCCCTGTGATGCCTTCATGCTCAGGCATGTTTGCAACTAGTTGGCCTTGGGCAGCAGGGCAGTGAGGCCTCACACAGAATTGGTCGACCATGTCTGTGGTTGAGGTGGACCAAGTAGCTTATGGTCTGGGAGCCAAATGACACTGGAAGACTCTGAGGAGGCATAGGGCCAAGATGTGGTGATTGTTGTTATTGGTCAGACTGGGTCGTATGCCTACCCCTGTGGCTGGGGCGGTATGGAAGAGCTATTATGATAGGAGGTATCCCATCCTCTTTCCCTTCTTGTCAGTTCAGATCCTCAGAAAATCAGACACCAAGACAGGGTTGAATGTAAGAAATTTATTATGGAAATCACTTATGAGAGAAAAGTGGGCAGGAGCTGGGGGCGACTCAGAGAGAACCATCCAATGGTAATGCCAATCTGACCCTAAGTGAAGGAGAGAGAGAAGGAGGGAGTTCTAGGTGGAAGAATTTTAGACTGCAGTGCAGTTCTAAGGAAAGTTTGACAAGGCCTTTGAGGAGTCCTTGAGACAAAGTCATCCATCAAAAGGGTATAATTTATCCCAGGAAAAAGCTTGTCCTAAAACCCATGCTGTGCTCAGTCATTGGCCAGGAGCAGCCTCTGGGAAGTGAGGCTTAGGAATGAAGGGTGATGGATTCAAAGCTTAGCATGGATTTCAGAATTTAGCAGCTGGGCTGTTGGTGGATTACACTTCCCCCAGTTAGAGACATGGGAAGTACATTAATAGCCGCATGCCCTTGTGGGCTAGTATTACATAAGAGAGAAGAAGGATGATTCTACAATATAAAAAAAGAAAAGAAAAATACAATGCCATTATCAGTTGAAAGAGCAAGCGTGTTGAGCAGGCAAGACAACAAATGTTCATCCCACAGCTTACAGTGTCCCTCTTAAAATTCAAACTCTACATGTCCAAATCTGAACTCATGTCTTCTCTATGATCTGGAGAAGTCCAGAAGTATTCAGCTGGACCTACCATCCTCCCAGGTGTGAAACCTGCCAGTCATATTAAACACCTCTAGATCCCCATCCCCGCAATAGCCAATCGATAGTCACCGCTTCTGCATTTGCATCCTCTTCCTTCCATTCTCATTGCTATTGATGTGTTCAGGCCTTCATTCCAATTTGCCTGAACTATTGAGGAAGTCTCCAACTGCTTATTCTGCAACCCTATTTCAACCTACTTTCTCTGCAAGATTGTCTTTAAACACACTTTTGACCATGTCACTCCTCTTTGTAAAAACTATCATTGGGAATGTAAAATGGTGTAGCTGCTGTGGAAATAGTATAGTGATTTCTTACTATACTGTTGTATAAAAACAGAAAAATTCAACAAAGAATTACCATATGATCCAGCAATTTCACTTCTGGGCACAATTTCACCACACAAAAGAATTGAAAGCAGATTCTCAAACAGGTATTTGTACACCAATATTCAGAGCAGTATTATTCAGAGTAGCCAAAAGATGAAAACATCCATGTCCATCGATAGATGAATAGATAAACCAAATATGCTATAGACACCCAATGGAATACTATATTCAGCCATAAAAAGAAATGAAATTTTGGTATATGCTATGACATGGATGAATCTTGAACACATTATGCTAAATGAAATAAGCCAGATACAAAAAGACAAATATTGCATGATTCTGTGAAATACCTAGAATAATCAAATTCATAGAGACAGAAAATAGAACAGTGGTTACCAAGAACCGAGGGAGGGGAGGACAGAGAGTTATGGTTTTATGGGTACAGAGTTTTAGTTGGAGACAATAAAACATTCTGGAGATGGATGGTAGAGATGGTTGCACAACAATGTGAGTGTACTTAATGCCACTAAATTGTACACTTAAAATGTTAAAACAATAAAACAAAACAAAAAGTTCCATCACTACCTCTCTATGGCGGAAAAATAAAACCCAAGAGCCTTAACCTGACTTTAATATATCTTTCCAGATGATTCTTCTTTTCCTCTTACTCTCTTTCCTCAGTTGATCCCTGACTTCATATTTGCTCTACACATGGCATGCTCTTCCCCTAATTCTACTCATTTTTCAAGAACCAGTTCAAATGTCATCCTTGCAAATCTTTCCTGAACTCCTCCCCTATTTCATATTAAGTGGAAGTAATCTCTCCCCTTTTGAACTCCTACAGCATGTGAATCATGTCTCTCTAGCACTTACTGCTTTTATTTTAGATCAAAGAAAACACATAATGAGAAAGAGGGGTACAGCTTAAGGTCACTCAGCTGGCCCTCTTGATAGGTCCCTCTATAACCTTAAGGAATTTACCTCATCCCAGAACTGGTCTTCAGCCTTGCAAACTCAGAATTGGTGACTCAGAGTGGAACCATCTTTAAGTTCACTAAATTCACAGATATGGACGTTTTCATCTTTTGGCTACTCTGATAGTTATATGATAGAATCTAATAGGCTAATTTATATGAAAAGAATGCAGTTATCAAAAGAACTGGAATCATTTAGGTGGCAGATCACTAAATTCTGTCCCTATAGGCAAGACATTTGCTGCGTGAGCTTAGAATCACACCGGGAAAGCATGTTGAAGCATATCTTAGCTGAGGCAGTCTGAAATATTTTCACCCACTGAAGCGGTTGCCAACCTTTCGGACCTCACGGACCACTGGTTAGGTGACTGCTGCACTATAGGAATGACATGGACAAGGAAATCTGAATGCTCAGGTTGGCTTGCTGGAGATAGGGCTTAGAGGGGAAATGCTAGTGCTTGCCTCTGTGATTGCCTTGTTTTGGGCTGTCATGGTTAATTAAGCCCTTTGGTTCACAGACTCTCAGAATAGGATACAGAATGACTGGTTGACAAGATTGATTCAAGTTTCTTTTATTAAATTACAATCACATGTGCCTTCTTGATTCCTCCTATATGACCTGTACCAGAGGTTTTTCTTTTTAAAGATTTTTTTTATTGACTTTTATAGAGAGAGGAAGGGAGAGGGAGAGATAGAAATGTTGATGAGAGGAGAAACATTGATTGGCTGCCTCCTGCACACCCCCGCAGGGAATTAAGCCTGAAACCAGGGCGTGTGCATGCCCTTGACTGGCAATAGAACGGTAACTTCTTGGTGCATGGGTTGACACTCAACCACTGAGCCACACCAGCTGGGCTGGTTTGTTTTTTGATCATGTTTGTAGATATGCTGTTGGCTTACCCCCATAGATAGCTAATTTCAGGGCTGTATTAGTCAGTTTAGGTTAGTTAAGTTATGCTGCAGTAACAAACAACTAAAACAATCTCAATGGCTTACAACAAAAGTTTATTTCTTGTATTACATGTCATGTGTATCAGCTGTGACTATGCACATCATTCTGGGACTAAAGCTGAAGTACCTCTATTTGGAACATGCTGCTTTCATGGCAGAAAAGAAAAAAAAAGGCAGAATTATGAGATGGCCCAATCGTTTCTGCTCAGAGGTGGCTCTTGCCATTTATACTCACAGTTCATTAATTAAAACAAGGCTAAGCTTGATGACATAGGGTGAGAACTCTAATCTCCTAGGGACAGCCTTGATAAGGAGGGTTTAAGAAAGAGAGGGGCACAGAATATTGATAATAAGGTACAGCAAGGACTAATATTCCCTGTGTACACCAGTCAATATTATAACAAAGTATTAAAATATTGAAATAACTTCACACTAGCTGGTAAATAGCTGCTATTCTAAGCCTCCTGACAACTCCTGTCACCTGGGATCCCTTGGGACCTGCTATTCACAAACTAGCAACTGAGGGGTTTACACCTAGCACAGAAGAGTAGTTCCAGGACTTCAGATCTGCTATATTCTGCTGGAGCACTACCTGTTGTTAAATATGTTTAGTACCACCTTGGCTACTTTCCTCTATTATGTAAATTTTTATTAGTTTAATTCTGAGTGCAACCTGATTTCCAGGCTCTTGGAGGGAACTTGACTGTGGCCCCTATGTACTGTTGATATTTAATTATAGCAATAATAACACTAATTTGTGTTGCTTTCTACATATTTTGACATCTTTTGCAAACATAGTATATACAATAAATGCTCAGTAAATATTTGTGGACTTACATAACTTTTCCCCATTAGCTAAGTTTACCTCTCTACTATGTAAATATACTACTTATTTTGAATATCCATTTTTAATTTTTTATGCCATTTCTCATGTCTGAAAATATCATCACACCTAACTTTTATTTATTTATTTTTTTTTGTTAAAAGTTTATATTTTATTGATTTTTTACAGAGAGGAATGGAGAGGGACAGAGAGTTAGAAACATCAATGAGAGAGAAACATCAATCAGCTGCCTCCTGCACACTCCCCACTGGGTATGTGCCCGCAACCAAGGTACACGCCCCTCACTGGACTCGAACCTGGGACCCTTGAGTCCGCAGGCCGAAGCTCCATCCACTGAGCCAAATCGGCCAGGGCGTATTTTTTTTTTACTATTAACTTCTTTATAACACATTTGCAATTTACAAAGCACTCCTCCTAACTATTTCATTCAGTCTCCCCAACACTCCCAGAAGGTATGAATATCTTTTTTTTTTTATTGATTTCAGAGAGCAAGGGAGAGGGAGATAGAAACATCAATGATGAGAAAGAATCTTTGATCGCTTGCCTTCTGCATGCCCTCCACTGGAGATGGAGCCTGAAACTGGACCTGTGCCCTGACTCGGGAACCAAACCATAACCTCTTGGCTCATAGGTCAATGCTCAACCTCTGAGCCACACTGACTGGGCAGAATTAGATCATTTTACAGCTGATGAAATTGAGACTCAGTGAAGTCAGGTCTTTAAAGCTAGTTAGGTTTCTTTTTTTTAAAAAAACTTTTTATTGATTAAGGTATTACAAATGTGTCTTTATCCCATTGTCCCCTCATCCCCCCAGTCTTGCCCTCACCCTCACCGCCTGTTGTCTGCGTCCATCGCTTATGCTTATATGCATGCATACAGGTCCTTTGGTTGATCTCTCCCCCTTACCCCCACCTCCCCCACCTTCCCTCTGAGGTTTGAGCATCTGATCGATGCTTCTCTGTCTCTAAATCTGTTTTTGTTCATCGGTTTATGATGCTCATTATAGTCCACAAATGAGAGATCATGTGATATTTGTCTTTCTCTGACTGACTTATTTCACTTAGCATAATGCTCTCCAGCTCCATCTATGCTGTTGCAAATGGTAGGAGTTCCTTCCTTTTTACTGCAGCATAGTATTCCATTGCATAGATGTGCCAAAGTTTTTTAATCCACTCATCTGCTGATGGGCACTTAGGCTGATTCCAAATCTTAGCTATTGCAAATTGTGCTGCTATGAACATAGGGGTGCATATATCCTTTCTGATTGGTGTTTCTGGTTTCTTGGGATATATTCCATTCATTCAACAAATATTTATTGAGTGCCTAAAGTTAGATTTAATAAGATTGGATTTTGAAAACAATTTTCCTGAATTCAAGTCAAGGGTTTATTCCACTATTCACAATTATGTTATCACTAGGGTCATGAATTCAAAGGAAGGAAATAATGACAGTCTGCTGATGTTATTGTTGAGGACCCCTACAACACAAGTCTCAGAAAGGCTCCAAGGTCATTTGTAAAATTCAAGGTAACCACTAGCAGAAGCAAACTCATTTCTCACTGTGCTTGCTACCTAATGTACTAATAATCTCACTATAAATAATTCCATTCAATACCTATTTGATGAATTTATCTACAGGTTTTGAAGCTCTTCAAATTGAGTTTTGACCCCTGTTAGCTGTGTTACCTGATCAAGTTACTTAGCCTTTTGAGCTTCAGTTATCATCTGTAAAGTAAAAATAATACTAATGTCCTAGGACTAAGTAGTTGTAGAGATTTGGGATAAAGTATGGACCTGGCCACATGGCTCAGTGGTTAGAGCCTCAGCCTGCACACGGGTTCGATTCCCTGTCAAGGGCACATACCTGGGTTGCAGGTTCCATCCCCACCCAGGTCAGGGGCGCCTGCGGGACTCTCATCTCTCACACCGATGTCCTCCCCGCTTCCTTCCACTCTAAAAATCAATGGGAGAAGATCTTCACTCCTTGGGAGAAGATAAAAAACAATGCCTATGGCCCTAACCGGTTTGGCTCAGTGGATAGAGTGTCGGCCTGCGGACTGAAAGGTCCCAGGTTCGATTCCAGTTGAGGGCATGTACCTTGGTTGCTGGCACATCCCAGTGGGAGGCGTGCAGGAAGCAGCTGATCGATGTTTCTAACTCTCTATCCCTCTCTGTAAAAAATCAATAATAATTAAAAAAACAATGCCTATGTCCTTTGTAAGGCTACAAGCTGATTATTCATGGGAAATGCTGTTCTTTATTCTAGATTGTATCATTTTACAGCTTTGGTGTTAAATTCCCTTTCGCGGGACTGGTACCTGTCTTCTTCAACAGCGCACTTAATCTGGCATCCCTAAATCGTCCTTCACCCCCCAAAAAACATGCACATACAACTTAGCCCTTAAAACTCAAAAGTGTGCGTATCACAGCAGAGCCTCATGTTTAGAACGCGCTACAGAGGTCACCAGGCAACGCCCCCACCCACTAAAAAGGGCGGAGTCAAAAGGCTCTCGGATTTTTTTCCGCTTCATCAAGTCGTCGCCCCTTCCCAATTCTCGCGAGACTTCAAGCAACTCAGCTTCTGCGCATTGGAAGCTACTGAGAGTCGAGGCGCCAAGGAAGAGGGAGGGGAAGGCCGGGGGACGGTGCGGACGGCGTGGCCGCCATCTTGTTTGTACCCCCGCTTCGCGCGCGCTCCGCTCTCCGTGACGCACGCTTCCCCTCCCCTCCGCTGTGCCCAGGCCTCCGCATTGCCCTATTCCGCTGGAGCGCGGGGGCGGCTCCGGCTCTTCCCTGCTCTCCTGAGCAGAGGTGTGTAAGTGTGTGGGAGCTGTGTGGAAGGGAGGGTGAGAGGTGAGCGGAGGCGGCGACGGCGGGGGGAGGGGCAGCGCTTCCCGCCTTAGGCGGAGACCTCACTTCCCTCGCGCGGCCGCTGCTGTAGTTCGGTCCGGCCTGCCGCCGCCATGTTGTGTTCTCTCCGGGCTCGCTGCTATCGCCGCCGCCGCGCTCGTGGGGTCCGTGTGCCTCGTCGGTCCGGCCCGCGGGCTTTCTCCCATTGGCGGAAGGCGACGGCGGGGGGGCTCGCTCGTGATTGGTTGGTGGCGGGGAGGCCGCGGACCTGGCACCTTATTGGTCGTGCTGGCTCCGGCCTGGGGGTGATGAAGGAATTAGAGGCTGCAGGGATGCTCGCGTCTGGGGCTCGGGCTGCAGGGTGATGACCCCCCACGGCGCAGGCGTGGGGTGGAGGTTGGGGCGAGCCTAGAGGCCTCAGGGGGGAAAGAGGACGATGGTCTGGCAGGTATTTTGGAGTGGCCTGTGCGTGGCCGGGAGTGGGAGGCCTAGGCCCAAGGGTGCCGGGCTTGGAAACACTGAAACCCAAGTTACAGGCTAAGAGGATCTTCGAGACCCAGGGGTGCTACACCTGCAGTTCAACACACTTTGGAAGTGACCATAATGTACATGGATGCCAGTTCTGAGCGCATGGTATAGGAGGAAAGAGCACCAGGGCCCTGGGGACCTATCAGGAAGATAGGAGCAGATCAGGGGTTTCGCTAGACAGTGCCAGCTTTGAAACCCTGAGGTTTAGATGGAGCCCCGGAGCCCACAGTTACCAGACCTGGGATGTGATGTGAGTAAACAGACTCAGCCTGAGGGAGGGATCCTGATGAATAGGCGTGCCAGTCTGAATAACCGAATGCCAAGCCCACAAGGCAAGGCGTTAAGTAGTGATAGATCTATAGGAGGGAGAAGCCTAGTGTCTTCTCGAAACTCATTCTAGAATATAGTTATCCTGAATGAAGCATTTGGGGAACATTTTCACACACGGGATTAGTAAAAGAACAATTACTGGTTATTGGGGCTCATGACCATGCAGTTAATTTTGAGATTTTCTCTGTGAAGTTTTCCTGTTCTAGGAAGGATACAGGTCAGGGCTGAGAGTCCAAAGCTACACTTTATAATAGTAAATATGAGATATTTGGCAATTTGTTGAATGGATAGTGTTAGGTTCCTCTTTAGTGGAAGAGAGCTTGACAGAGACTCTTGACAGAGATTCTGGACGTTGGCTCATTAATTTCCTTTAATATGTACCTAAAATACACCCATCCTCATATGCATTTTTTAAAAATATATTTTTATGATTTCAGAGAGGAATGAAGAGGAAGAGAGGGAAAATCAGTGAGAGAGAATCATTGATCAGCTGCCTCCTGCACGTCTTCTATTGGGGATCATGCCAGCAACCTAGGCATGTGCCGTGAGCGGAATCAAACCATGACCTCCTGGTTCATAGGTGCACAATCAACCATTGAGCCACACTGGCCAGGCCTTCAAATGCATTTTTAAAAAATTATTTGAAAAATAAGCAGCCAAGAAAGAAAATAAACTACTGCATAGCTTCTTGCATCTTGTCTTAAAAATATATGTTTATTAATTTCAGAGAGGAAGGGAGAGGGAGAGGGAGAGAGAGGTAGAAACATCAATGATGAGAATCATTGATCGGCTGCCTCCTGCACACCCCTTACTGGGGATTGAGCTGCAACCTAGGTATGTGCCCTGGCTGGGAATCGAACCCGTGACCTCCTGGTTCATAGATCGATGCTCAACCACTGAGCCGCGCTGGCTGGGCATCTTGTCTTAAGTAACAGGACTTGTCAGCATTTTCTGGTTTATGTTTCAAAAAGCTTTTGTTGTAATTGAGAGTTAAGAGTCATCTTGTTGGGGGTACATTCCTTTTCCATTGATTGGTAATGACTTGGCTTGTTTTACATTTGTGTCTTCCAAGGTTTGGGGGTCATGGAAACACATTTATTTAAACCTGTGTTTTCCTTTGTCATGTTAGGTGGTTCTTTCTAGCCTTAAGTAGGTGTTACACTTCTGTTTTCATCTCAATTTCAAGAAATTCTTGTGGTTTTCAGCTTTGGTCAGTTTTATGTGAATGCAACTAAATTTCTTAGTTAAATAGTATTTTCCAGTGGTAAAGGAGGGAATTGACATTTTTGGGCATATTTAATACAACATTCCTGTTAGGTAGGGCATTATTATTTCCATAATGCAGATGAGAAAGTTGAGGATCAGAGAGAGGTTAAGTAGCTTGGCCAGTGTTACTCAGTGATTGAATTGGGATTCAAATCCAAGTTGCCTGATGCCAAAGCCTATAGTTTTATCTGCTATATCATGCTGTTAACATAAACCTGACTAGTCAAACTCCCAGATAGTTTCATTGTCTTTCTTTGATTTCTGGGTGTTAGAAGTGTATTGAATGGGAGAATTTAATAAGAATTTGTAGTACTGTTTCAAAGATTCAGACCACAGAATGGTAACCATTTGAATATAGGTTCTTCAACTAGGCATTTAAATCTTATCCCTTGGTTTCTAATGTAAAGGGAAAGATTTACAAAGTAAATTGCTGAACCCAGGGAGATCATGGTTAAAAAATATGTACAGAAAGTTTAAGAATCTGCATACTTTAGAATCAGGCTTCAGATATTGCTGACATAGTCTATTTATGGAAGTGATTAATGCCAAGCAGTGAGAAACTACGAAGTGTTTAGTGTAAAAAGCTCAGTAGGGAGCTTTTTCAAACATCACCAGTTCTTTAGGAAGTTTGTCTCCAAACACTTGGGACCTATCCAAAAGCCTAGTGCCTTCTCCAAACTCATTCTAGTATATACTTATCCTGAATGATGTCTAAAATTAAAACTGATACGATATTTGCAATTCCAATATTGCATGAAATTTTTTAAATAATTCAGGTTTCAAGGGGGAGGTTTTAATTGCTTTGTTTCTTGCTGTGATTAGGTGAGTCTCCTTCCTTTTATTTGCAATTACACTGCAGTGTAGAAAGTAGAGTCAAAGTAAGAGGGGCATTAGGGCTTGCCATGCGTTTTGTACATTGCTCATCTTAGCTTCATTTGGCTCAATCATTAAGTTAACCAAATAAGAATGTTGTGGCATCTATAACTTAGTTTCTTTTTAGTAAGTCTGGACAGGCTATAATAACATACATATACACATATATATTTTATTTAGCAAGTATTTCTTGACTACCTGTTCTTTACCACTAGTGACCACTTTCATCCCACATTAGCTCCTTAACACCCATAGCCACTTGCTGGGCCTTTTTATCATTTGGAATTGACCACCCTAGAAATCTTTAACTCCCAGGAAGTCTGAGGTCAGAGTTTATATTAAAAACTTGGGAACATCAGCTTTGTCTTCTAAGAAAAAAAAATCATATTAATGCTTTATACTTTACAGACTGTGTTCATGTTATTTAATTTTTATAATAAATAATTCTAATACCTCATTTATACTTGAACATTTTCTTTCTTTGGGAGAGACAGTTCACAGCATTTTAGTCATTAATCCATTTCATTCCATAATGCACTATATTGTTCCTGGCACCATTAATACTATTTTCATAATTTCCCTTGGAGAGGACCATGCGTTTAAAAAATCTGAGTTGGATTTCCATTGATTAACTCAAAAATATTTTACCTTACCAAAAGAATAACCCCTAATAGGCTAAGATGGAGGTGGTATGGGTAAGGTGTTTTAGATAGAAGGTGGGAGCACAAGTATACCAACAAGCAAATTTAATACATGGCTTAAACCAGATGATAGGGAGAGAGCACCAACACAGCCAAGGCCTTTGAGAAGGTAGCTGGAAGTGCTTTGTCAAATAAGTTAGTCTGCAGACTTGGAAAGCTAAAACCTTTTCCTATTACAGTGATGGCGAACCTTTTGAGCTCGGCGTGTCAGCATTTTGAAAAACCCTAACTTAACTCTGGTGCCGTGTCACATATAGAAATTTTTTGATACTTGCAACCATAGTAAAACAAAGACTTATATTTTTGATATTTATTTTATATATTTAAATGCCATTTAACAAAGAAAAATCAACCAAAAAAATGAGTTTGCGTGTCATCTCTGACACACATGTCATAGGTTCGCCATCACTGTCCTATTATCTACTCAAGCCCAACCAGAGAATATGAATTAACGAATAACTAGAGGGCCGTAACTTTCCAGAAAACAGAAAGGTCGAGTAAACACACCATCCCCCAATAAAATGAAGTTGGATGTCAAAGTGTAGAGAAAAGTTTGGATATCTTCTTTAAGTTTGTTTTTGGCATTTTGGTCTGTAAACAATCAATATGGAAAGGAAGGCTATCCCAAAGAGGAAAGTCTGCAAGAACCAGAGTAGTTGAGCCTGACCATTCGTGATGCCTTTAGACTTGCACAATACCATGGCATACAAGGACTCTTTCGAGTGAATCAGCTAGGCACGCCATACCCATTGTATAGAAGGGTGTGATGATGTCCACCAAGTACTGAGTGCAGGGGCCCAGGACCCTAGGCTCTGATAAGGAATACTCTGAGGCCAGAAGACAAACCATTTTCCAGAAGTGTTCCCCATTATCCTCCTCCTATGTAATAAAAGGCTAATATGCAAATTGTCCCCTCAACCGGGAGTTCGACCAGGGGTTTGACCAGGGGGATGGGGCTGGTCGGCCAACCTCCCATGTCCCCTCCCCCCAGCTGGCCGGACCCCACCCATGCACAAATTTGTGCACCGGACCTCTAGTCTTTTTTTTTCTTTTTTTAATATATTTTATTGATTTTTTACAGAGAGGAAGGGAGAGGGATAGAGAGTTAGAAACATCGATGAGAGAGAAACATTGATCAGCTGCCCCCTGCACACCCCCTACTGGGGAATGTGCCAGCAACCAAGGTACATGCCCTTGACTGGAATCGAACCCGGGACCCTTCAGTCTGCAGGCCGACGCTCTACCACTGAGTCAAACCGGTCAGGGCAGGCCTCTAGTCTTTTATAAATGAACTCTGTCAGCCAAACAGAAGTCACTCCTCTTCTCATCAGAGATCATCTGCCTTGGTTCCACATCTATGCTATAACATTTACATCCTCTCTATCCCTTTTTACCAATTAAGTCCCACCCATCCTTTAGGTTTATCTCCATTTTCTAAGCAATTTTAACTGCCTCCAACATTCTGCTTCAGAAGCCCTATTCTGACTTGACAGGCAGTAAACTTGGCTTCCTGGGTGAGTTCTGAAACTTAGGTAAATCGTAGTAACTGTGGAGTGGAGGAATGCAAAGGCAGGAACATTCTCAAGTAGACCTACACATTTTCCATTTGGTCAAAACTGGTTCATTTTCAATTTACTAGAAAAGTTACAGAGAAATGGAAGCATTAGGGGCATTCTAGTGTCTTTTTGAGACAATTTTGAAATTCACATCTCTTATCTTTTAGTTCAGAAGTACTGAGCCACTAAAGATAGTCAGGGAATAATATAGTTACTACCTTTTATTGAGTGCTTACAGGGATATAAACATTTATATCATCCGAACACAGTATAAAGTAGACAGTTATCACCCTCATTTTTACATGTGCGGAAACTGAGGAGTTAAGTGATTTGCTCAAGGTCACATAGCCTGTAAGTGGCAGAGCCCAGATTCAAACATAGGTCTGTATTCCTATTTCTTATACAACTTGTAGAGCCCTTACTCTTAAACACTGCGTTCTGTGTTGTTTTCTCACAATATAGGATATTGTGAGAAAAGAAAAATCCTTGCATCTTACGTCAGGAAGTGACCTTTAATTCTTTCAGGATTGTCCTTTGTAGTGAGGCCCTCAATACTGTGATGACCTTGACAAGGGCAGAGCCAAGTCTAGGTCAGTACACGATTCCCAAACCAGTGCTCACTCTGCTGGAGAGCATCACTTTTCCTGTGGAAGCACTGACTTGATGGCAGAGATAACTCTAAGGCACCTTTTGTGTTTTGACAAGTTTGCCTCATTCACAGGAGGAAGAATGGCAGAAGACAGTATTAGGTTAACAAGTGACCTTCTTGAGGTTTATTCCAGCCTCAGGCATACAACCTAGGAAGAACATTCCTTAGCTAGCAAGTTGTTCTTTTCCATTCTATTTCTTGTGCTCAAAGCAAACTGAGTTATCTGATGCCTTACAGTCTCTCTTTTCATTTTGTTTATTCAGTTTTTCATGCGTGCACTGTGACTAGTTAGGAAGGCTTACAAGGTCATTTTAGTGTTTTCCCACAGAGGCTCAAAGTAACATAATGTAAGTAGATTAATTATGGAAGGAAATGCATTTAAAATTTTTTGGCCAGAAAGTGCCTTTTGAAGGGGGCAATGTAGTTGCTGGGTTAGAGTCAGACCTGAGAAAGAATTCTTTTACCCTCTGTGTTAGCTGGTGGTCAGATTCTTAACCTCCCTGAGCTTTAGGTTCTTACTGTGGAAGGTAGTGGTAATAATAGCTATCTTACAGAGTCATTCTGAGAAATGAATACAATAGCATATATTAGGTGACTGTCACTGAGTGTACCTTTTTAGAATAGCATAAGATCTGTTAAATAGCTTCCTTGATGGAGAAATCCTTTGTAATTATCTGTTCTGTTTTGTGCAGTAAGATTTCTACATGGGGGAACAACCACTTCAAATGAAAGAAATAACCTAATTTTTTGTGCTGTTGTGGTTTAGGAGTTTTAGCGTTAAATTGTCTCCTGATCACCTTTGTTAATCCCGTTTCGGAGTAGTAATGATTCTGATGAGATGAAAACTTCTATATTTGCAAATAGCAATCATTATTAAAATAAGAACAACCAATTTTATCCTTCTGTCAAGAAAGAAATTTGCATTAAAAGTTTTTTTAAATGTAGAAATTGTGGTTGAAGTTAGGACTGTAAGTTTGTTTTATAGTTACCTGGGTAACATTTTCGTTGATGTAAGCAGGAAGACAACATTGTGGAATGGTTCAGGAAAAAAATCTCTCTGCCTGCAGAAATTTTTGCTAGGTTGCAATATTTGTACCCTTCCCACATATCTCCCATGTTTTAGTAGTGATGTACCTGATAGCAGTGAGGCACCACCTGTACTCATTGTCAGTATTGGAGTTGTATTTTCCATTTTGGTTGAAGTTCTTTTTTGGTTTGCAGACAGGTTACTTCTAAATCTAGTGTTTTTTCTTTTATACAGGAAAGCTTTCTAATGGATAAACTTCACTTTAGAGAGAGGGACTAGTCTAACCTTTGCATTTGAATGTTTCCAGTAGAATAGCTTTAAATTAAAGGTTCAAATCTGCATGTCCAAGGTATATAAGGTATCATATAAATAAATACTTTTTAAAATCAACAGTATGTCATTATAAATAAGGCTCAAGAATTATTCTAAATACATTCTTGGGTATGATCTATAAATAGTGATCTTGAGCAGTGCTTCAGTAAATGCTTCTTGGACTCATGGGACCTACATTGGAATATAGAATATTTTGTATAATTTCATTGGTTAAAATCTATTAGAGTTACTGAAGGTTTTCACAATTCCTAATTACTGTTAACCCTGTCCCGAGGAGCTGCAAATTATCCAGTGATCAATATGAAGTGAGATTTAAAAAATATATATATATTTTATTGATTTTTTTACAGAGAGGAAGGGAAGAGAGATAGAGTTAGAAACATCGATGAGAGAGAAGCATCGGTCAGCTGCCTCCTGTGCACCCCCTACTGGGGATGTTCCCACAACCAAGGTACATGCCCTTGACTGGAATCGAACCTGGGACCCTTCAGTCCGCAGGCGGACGCTCTATCCACTGAGCCAAATCGGTTAGGGCTGAAGTGAGATTTTTTTTTACCCAGAATTAAGAAAACAGATCCCCTCACCAGGAGTACTATCTGTTCATTTAAGAGAAACGTACAAACTGTTTGCACAGTTGAACATCTTTGTCCTTTTTAACTGTCTTTAAAATTAATACTGTAACGGGAAGGTAAATAGTGTAGAATTTGCTTATTATCAGATGACAAAGGGGCATTTAAAGAAGCAAAGCATACTTGGTTGGCAATAATTTGGGAGGCAGGAGATTGCTATTTATGGTAATATTTAATGACATTTTCAGTAGGATTAAATAAAAAAGGTAAATGCCATTATGTGTGTTAAACTAACCCTCCTGGAAGGTGGTAAGAATAGAGTCACCTTTAGTCTTCTTTTCATTCCACTACAATTTGTAAGTTGGCTTAGAGCAGCATTTTCCAGGCTGTTTAATTGAACATTATTAGTTCTTATACAATGAATAAGTGTCCTCTGGGGATGAAAAAAGGATTCTTGACAAAATAATGGCCAAAGTGATATGCATTTCTTTACTGCAGAATTAGTATTCAGAGTATTTGTACTCATGAGCCTTATGACCCTTCAAAAGAAGAAAGGATACATTATGCAGTATTTCTCAAACTTATTTGGCCATAGAATCCTGTTTGTGAGAACACCTAATAAGCATTTCATGTTATGACTGGTGTGTGTAGTGGAGCCCAGTTGAGCAGTTCTGGCATAGTGAGTTTGTGAATTAAAAAAAAGAATTCTTTTTTGTAGGATAGCTTGACCAATAATGGGAAAGGACTTTTCTGTGAACATATCAGATATATCTCTAAGGTAACACAGACTGCCCTAGCTGGTTTGGCTCAGTGGATAATGTCGGTCTCCGGACTGAAGGGTCCCTGGTTGGTCAAGGGCACATGTCCGGGTTGCAGGCTCAATCCCCAGTAGGGGGCATGTAGGAGGCAGCCGGTCGATGATTTTCTCTCATCATTGATGTTTCTGTCTGTCTCTCCCCTCTCCCTTCCTCTCTGGAAAAAAAAAAATGTTTAAAGTAACACAGACTTAGGGATGAATGTAATTTCAAAGGTTATCTAATCCAATTGCCAATCCTATCCTCCTATATAATAAAAGGCTAATATGCAAATCGACCTAATGGTGGAATGACTGGTCACTATGACACACACTGACCACCAGGGGGCAGATGCTCAATGCAGGATCTGCCCTATGGTGGTCAGTGTGCTCCCACAGGGGGAGCGCTGCTCAGCCAGAAGCTGGGCTCAAGGCTGATGAGTGCAGCAGCGGTGGCGGGAGCCTCTCCTGCTTCTGCGGCAGTCGGACATCCCCCAAGGGCTCCCGGACAGAGAGAGTGCACAGGCTGGGCTGAAGGACGACACCCCCCTTCCTCCTTTCCCCCTTCTCCCCCCACCCCAGTGCATGAATTTCATGCACCAGGCCTCTGGTAACAATAATAGTAGTAGCAGCTGCCATTTTTAGGAGCACTTGCTGTTTATCAGACACAGTGTTGTTATTCTATACTAGAGGCCCGGTATACGAAATTTGTGCATGGGGAGAGCGGGGGGAGGTCCCCTCAGCCCAGCCTGCACCCTCTCCAATCTGGGACATCCCTCTCACAATCCTGGACCACTGGCTTCTAATCGCTTGCCTGCCTGCCTGCCTGCCTGGTCGCTCCTAACTGCACCCCCCTGCTGGCCTGATTGCCCCTCACTGCCTCTGTGTGCTTACCTGATTGGCCCTAACTGCCCCCCCCGCCAGCCTGGTCACCCCAAATTGCCCCCCTGCTGGCTGGTCACCCCCAACTGCCCCACCTGT
>NW_005358250.1:191291-208214 GCF_000412655.1 Myotis brandtii
AATAATTTTTATTTCTTAAAGTATTAAAAAGAGTATTACATATGTCTCCTTTTTTTCCCCCCCTTGACATTCCCCCGGCTCCTACCCCCCCGCCCCCCCGGGTGTCTTGTGTCCATTGGTTAATCTTATATGCATGCATATAAGTCCATCGGTTGACCTCTTAATCCCCCCCCCAAACCCTCCCCAGGCTTCCCACTGTAGTTTGACAGTCTGTTCAATGTTGCTCTGCCTCTGCATCTACCCCTGTTAATGATTTTTTTATCTCAGTAGGCTCTTATTCTTAGATTTTAAATCTCCCAAGAAGCCTTCTCTGACCATCCTGAAATTGAGTTAGGTCCTGGATTAGGTCCTATAGGACTATGCATTTGACCCTATTGTAACTCTTAACAAGTGGCACTAGAATTGTCTATTTTAATTTTCCAGTTATAATAGACTTTAATCTCTTTGAGAACAGGTGTTACGTCTTGTTTAGGATCCATAGATCTTAGCACAATGCCTACACATATAAGTATTTATTGAATGAATGAAAGTATCCTAATCCTCACAACCTTGCAAGATGTTTTACGGTTTAGGAAATTGGCCTTTGTGAGGTTAAGTAACTAGCCCAAGGTTACTCAGCTAAAAGGAGGTGAGGAAGGATAGAATCCAGATCTGTCTAGTTGCAAAGACGGGGCTTATTTTTTTCTTGCTTCTCCACATGGCTGCTCTTTTTCATCTTGTCTTTACATATTTCTGTCAAGTGTTCCAACAGCTTATGCTAATAACCTTATCCATAGCTTCTGAGGCAGCTTGTGCCATATTTGGATAGTTTTTGAGGGCTGAAATAAGTCCCTCTAGAATAATTTTCCATCCACTGGTCTTAATTTATGCTTTGGAGACTATAATTTATTTTTCTAAAAGCAAATAATTCATAATTTATAATCCACTTAAGGTCTCATTTATTAGTTTATTCATTCATTTATAGAGCAACCATTTACTGAGCACCATCGTTAGGTTGGTTTCTTATTCTAATGATGTCATTTTTCAAAATGTTTGAGGATTGTCTTCAGACTTTTGTCTGATTCTTATGAAAATGTGTTGACACTTTTTTTTAAACCTTGAAGGTGGATTTGATTGGGGAAATAGCTAATAGTTGTTTAGGACCAAGCAAGGTGAAAAATATGGGTCAGAAGTTCCAATCTGACAGTCCTCAATTTTCTTTGGCTTGCCTATAATTTTTAAAAAATTTGAACCTAAGTTGTAATGGTTCTGAAAGAGAGAATGAGGGTAGTGGTACAAGTAATGGGTTTAATGGATGTTCTCTGTGATGCTATTGACAATATTTTAAAATGGAAAATATTGCAATTATTAATATGGAACTGGTTAAAAATTATGACACATCCTTCAGTGGAATACATTTTAATTATAATAAATGATGAAGATGTATATTTGATATGGCAAGTTATTCCCATTAATTTTTTAAGTGAAAAAAGGTTACAAAATGATTTGTATAATATTTTCCAATATTGCAGGAGACTGCCTCATATCTTATTTGCGTAAGAGAAAAAAATCTCTAAAAGTACATAACCTAAAATACTAACAATGCTTGATTCTGGGTGGTTGGATTAAAGGTGTTTGTAAAAAAAATAACTCATCCTCCTAACCTATAACAACATCAGTGCAAAACAAACAGCTATATACATCTATCTAATCTATACTAATAAAAGGGTAATATGCTAGTTAGACCAGAGACCTTCGGGATGTCCTTCCACATCTTCTATACTAATAAAAGGGTATTATGCTAATTAGACTGGGAAACCTTCCGGGAAACCTTTCCCGACAAAGCCATGGTGGCGGGGCCGAGGCAGAGGCGGTTAGGGGCTATCAGGCCAGGAGGGGAGGGCAGTTGGGGGCGAGCAGGCCGGCGGGGGGGCAGTTGGGGGCGAGCAGGCAGGCGGTCAGGTGAGCGGTTAGGAGCCAGCGGTCCCAGATTGCAAAAGGGATGTCCCATATTGGGGAGGGTGCAGGCCGGGCTGAGGGATCCCCCCCCACTCCCCCCCCTCGTGCATGAATTTCGTGCACCAGGCCACTAGTTAGCATATAATAATGCATACACATATTTAATATTCAAATGATATGGCTTTGTGTCCCCATCCCAATATATGAAAAGTTTATTTTTTTAAAATATATTTTTATTGATTTCAGAGAGGAAGGGAGAGGGAGAGAGAGATAGAAACATCAATGATGAGAGAGCAGCCTGATCAGCAGCCTCCAGCACAACCCCCCCGGGGATCAAGCCCGCAACCCTGGGCATGTGCCCTTGACCGGAATTGAACCCAGGACCCGTTGGTCCGCAGGCCGATGCTCTATCCACTGAGCCAAACCAGCCAGGGTTGAAAACTTCATTTTCTCTAGAGGTTCTCTTCTCTGATATTTCCTGGGACCCCCAGGTTTACTTATTAAGTCTCAAGGGGTTAGTCAAGGATACCATCAATAAAATGTTCAGGCCACTGAAGAGCCTAGTTTCTTTGCTGCTATTTTTGCTTCTACTTTGTTAACAGTATAACCTCCAAGATCAGGAGTACTGAGCAAGACCCTGGTTTTGGCAGGAATTAGCATGGTGGTTGAGACCAACTTCTGCCATAACTTTGGTCCTTCAGTCATTCCTCAGGATGTCAGCTCAAGAGCTGTTTTAGCATCTACTTTTTGTGTCCAGGATCTGGCTTTTGCTTCTTTTATTCTGTCTGAAACTTTTACTGCAGTGGACCAGCATTGTTCCATGGCCCTTGTCAGTTGGAGCTGAGTAGTAGTTGCCCCTTTAGATGGGACATGCACTCTCCAGTTTTCTGAGTTCCTCATCACTCCCCACTCCCTGTTATTTCATTGACACTGTGGTTAAGGCTAGGTTTGATTTATATATCTGTTCTGAGCACTGGGGATGTACGTGTATATAAATAAGACAGTCGTTGCCTTCAGAAAGCCCTTCTCTGGTACAAGAGAGATGGTAAAAAGTAATTATAATATGTGATAAGTGCTATAGTCAAATATATAATTAGATATTAATTGAGCACCTATAACATACCAGGTATTAATGCAGAGTGCTTTTACTTACCTAAGCCTCAACACTTTTGTTAGTTGGTTATTTTTTCCTCTCTACACATGAAGAAGTGAGCTCAGAGATGGTTAATTACCTTGGCCAAGATCATACAGCTAGTAAGTATAGGTAGCTATGATTCAAAATCAAATTTCTGACCAAGAGCATCAGTTCCCACCCTGCCTTCTTTAAGAGCATTAAAGCTTGAATCATGTAACCAGAGACATTGGTTTTGTCGCAGAGTGATCTGGTTTTTTTTAGGGCAAGACAGTGTACTTAACTGGTATGAAGGGCTGCCGAGATCCAGGACCAGGGAAGACTGTAAGTTGGAATCCCAGAGATCCCAGGAGGCTTTTTGTCCAGGCTAGAGAAGGGAAAGCTATAGTAAACAAATAGATCAGACTGCCAAATGGGAATTCTAGGATAATTTGGTTCACTTCCCACTAGCAACTTGAATTCTACTAAGGTGACTATTGATGAGAAATAGGGGTAGAGTGTGTGATGTTTATTTTTTGAGAACTGCCAAGAACTAATAAAAGCTATGTCAAAGATCTTCACAAAATATCAACATAAATGCTTGGTTTAATCTGATACATCAAAAGCAGAGTCGAAGGGTAGGCTTTTGGAAGACTAGGCATACCTAGGCCAGAATTGGTAGTGAAAGGCATGAATTTCTGACATAAAAACGGGGAAGATTTTTAGTAGCAGCTGGTAGTCCTCCCACACTGCCCTTTATGGCTCAGGAGTTGCTTTCTGCAGGGTTGCAGAGTATGCTGGAGATGAAAGAGAGACATTCCCTCATAGTAGCTTTAGGACCTTAAGTCCTGTGTAAAACAAGGAATTTGGATTGGATGACTTTAACACTTTCTGTTTTTTTCAGTGCTTATTCAGTACTGTATACTTTACGTATGTTATTAGCTCATTTAATTCCTACCCTGGCTCTGTGATATAGATGGTGGTATCCAAATGTTACAGATTAGGAAACCGAGGCTCAAGGTTGGTCCAACGCCATACAATCTATCCTATCTAATAATAGACAAACATGGTAATTAACCATACCTCTGCTACGCTTCCCATTGGCTAATCAGCAGGATATGCAAATTAACTGCCAACAAAGATGGCGGCCGGCAGCCACGCAGCTGAAGCGAACATGCGGCTTGCTTGCTCCAGTGATGGAGGAAGCCAGGGTTCCCCGCCTGCCGCAGCCCAGCTCTGAGCTCTGGAAGCAACAATGTTTCAATTATAGAAGCTAAACAAACCCCAGATACCTGCTTTCAGCCAGCCGGGGCCTCAGAGCTTAGAGCGCCAGTGATGGCAACAGAGTTTCAATTATAGAAGCTAAACAAACCCAGATACCTGCTTTCAGCCAGCCGCGGCCTCAGAGCTGGAGCTGGGCCTCAGAGCTGGAGCTGGCTCTCAGCTCCAGTGACAGCTATAGAAGGTAAATAAATCCCAGAATAAAAAAAAAAAGAGGCTGGGAGCTTCAGTCGCTGGCCAGCCTGAAAACGGCCCTCAGCCTCTCACCCAGACTGGCCAGGCACCCCAGTGGGGACCCCCACCCTGAAGGGGGTGTGACCAGCTGCAAACAGCCATCAGCCCATCATCCAGGCTGGCCAGACACCCAAGCGGAACCCCCACCCTGATCCGGGACACCCTTCAGGGCAAACCAGCCTCTATCCTATATAGTAAAAGGGTAATATGCAAACTGACCCTAACAGCAGAATGACTGGGAATGACTGGTCACTATGACACACACTGACCACCAGGGGGCAGATGCTCAATGCAGGAGCTGCCCTCTGGTGGTCAGTGTGCTCTCACAGGGGGGAGCTCTGCTCAGCCACAAGCCAGGCTGATGGCTGCCAGTACAGCAGTGGTGGTGGGAGCCTCTCCTGCCTCCTCAGCAGCACTAAGGATGTCTGACTGCAGCTTAGGTCTGCTCCCCGCTGGCAAGTGGACATCCCCCGAGGGCTGCCGGGCTGCCAGAGGGATGTCTGATTGCCATCTTAGGCCCAATCCCCCAGGGAGCAGGCCTAAGCCAGCAAGTGGTCACCCCCGAGGGGTCCCAGACTGCGAGAGGGCACAGGCCGGGCTGAGGGACCCCCTACCCCCGAGGGCACAAATTTTGTGCACCGGGCCTCTAGTATATATATAAAACCCTAATATGCAAATAGACCGAATGGTGGAACAACCGAACAACCAGTCTCTATGACGTGTGCTGACCACCAGGAGGCGCGTTCAAATCATGACGGGCATCAGCCCTGCTCGCATCTGCTGCTGGTGCTGGCCTCAATTGCTCCGCCGTCGGTGCGTGGGAGCGACGGCGGTGGGGGGAGCGGGGCTGTCAGCAGACAGGTGACTGGGGGCTGTGGTGGGAGGGGCCAGGCGGGGGTGTGGAGTATGGGCCGAGACCCGCCCCTGTGCTCACCTCGAAGCCCACAATTCCTTTCAAGGTGCACGAATTTGTGCACTGGGCCCCTAGTTAATTAATAAGTAGAGGAATCAGAATTTGAATCCAGCTCTGCCTGACTCCCGAGTGTTATTTTGCCATAGTGACACTGATTAATAATCAGTGATGTAAAAATGTCTTTCCTATTATTCTGCCTCCCGCTCCTCAAATGAGCTTCTTTGCTTCCTTGAAGCTGACTTGACCCCCACGTTTTGGGGTTAAAAGAGGGTGTGGTGTGTATAAGGCACACACTGGCCTGTTGACCTTCCGCTTTCTCTTCCCAGGCTGGTAGTTATGCAGAATCTGTGATCTAAACTTTTGAGAAAAAAACTGCAATGTCTGCAACTCTGTAGCTTCAGAACTCGCCCCACAACACACCCTGTTAGCATAACTAAACTCTTGTTTAGATACGATAGTGAAATTGCCATGCACTCCCTTAATATTTTTTTACTGATTGATTTTTTTTTTTTTTAACAGAGGAAGGGGGCAGAGAGGAAGGGAGGGAGAGCAACATCAATTTGTTCCAGTTATTTGTGCATTCATTGGTTGATTCTTGTATGTATTCTGACTGGGGATTGAATCCACAACCTTGGTGTATCAGGATGACATTCTAATCAACTAATGTACACTACTTCTAATGATTTAGTTGTTAGTTATTTCAAGTCCTTATAAGTTACAGATGTGATTTGCTACTGGCTAAAGACTCTTAATAGTTAAGTAATAAAATTTGTATCAACTTGCCCTGGACATTGTGGCTCAGTTGGTTGGAGCATCGTCTGGTACACTGAAAGGTCGAAGGTTTGATTTCTGGTCAGGACACATACCTAGGTTGTGAGTTCGTACCCCATTTGGGGCATATGGGAGGCAATTGATCAATGTTTCTCCCTCTCTCTCCTTCCCTCCCTCTCTGAAATCAATGACAATGTCCTCAGATGAGGATTTAAAAAAAAAAGTGTCAATTTATGTGGTCTGTGTTTTCAGATACTTAGCTAGATCTCTAACCAACAGATAAAATTCAATGTCAGATTTCTGATTTTTAAATTAATGAATTAATGAAATTGGGTATAATGGTTTATGCTCTCTGTATATACATTTGATACCTAAGTATTTCCTTGGATGTGTCCTGAAGTGCTCCATGTTTTGGTAAGCAGTGTGATGCAGGGGAAAGGGTTCTGCCTAGGTGAGACCTAAGTTTGCATCCTAGATATATGGCTCTTTTACCTATAAAAGGGGATTGGAGAATTGGAGGGATAAAGTATTGAGCATAGAACCTGGCACTAGTTGGTGTTCAGAAATTATTTCATATCAGTGTGGGATATGAGTAGAATGTGTGTAGAGACATTAAAGTGGCAAAGTGATAGGATAGGCAGCCTTGCTTCTATTTCAGGACTCACTGAATCTCTGCATATGCCCATAATGAACTCTCATATGAGATCAACCGAGGTATTTCTAGAAAAGATCTAGTCTACCTGGTAAAACAGATGTGATGGTTAGTCCTGGGCTACTTAGCTTTAGTGGGAGGAAGCAGATCTGAGGAGATTGTTAAAGGCCTTAGGTAATAGTGAGATGTTTCTATTTGAATATTCTGTAAAAAAGAAAAAAAGAGATATGTTAACGGATTTTCACCATATTAGGATGCTCCTCTTAAAACCTAAACAGTTGGACCCAAAATCCTTAAGTAAATCTTCGACCAACACTGGTAAACTTTAGGACCCCAGAATGTCTTCAGTAACTACAATACTGCAGGTTTCTCCCGCTATCCGAAAGTAGATAATTTCCATGTAAGCCATAATAGTGTAAAGTGAAGAAGCAATCACCTTAGGATACATCTTGCTAATAGATGCCCCAAATAACTCGAGATAAAGCACAAATGCTCACAGATACAGTTTAAAGCTGGTTGATGCTTAGATGCTTAATGTAGTTCCTGTGGAAGGAGCTTGATGCTGCCACTCCCTCTGCTAAGGTGTTTGCAGCAAAACAGTGACTGCTATTTTTGCTTTTCTTCGTAAAAGAGAAATCCTCTTCAATTTCTTTTGGTTAGTGAAAACAGGTACTAACGTAGGTCTTTTATAAAATGAAGTGGCGTAAAGCGAACTTTCGAAAAGCAGGGGATACCTGTATTTACAATAGCTCAGGCTGAGATCATCCCTGCTGTTTATTCTTGAAAATGTGGTAGAAAAATTTACCCTCTGTATCAGCAATTTTCTACCAGTGGGCAAGAGACACATTGATGTGCTGCAAGAATTTTTAAAACATGCAATACTTGACTATTTAGTCAGGGACACCAACCTCTTTTACCTTAGATTGTCAAATAAAAAAATGACAATCCAACAATAGCCATCCAGTGTGAATGAATCAAAATTATACCTATTTTTTGTTAGATTGGCAAAAATGTAATATATTTTTTGGTGTGCCGCAGAATTTCAGTAATTAGTTTGTATGCCATGAGATGAAAAGGGTTGAAAATCACTGCTCTATATCAAAACTGTAATATATTTTTTTTATTGATTGGTTTTGAGAGAGAGAAACATCAATTTGTTGTTCCACTTAATTTATGCATTCATTGGTGGATTCTTGTATGTGCCCTGACTGGAGATCAAACCTGCAGCTTTGGCATTCAGGACGGCACTCTAACCAACTGAGCTACCTGGTCAGGACCAAACTCTGTGTAATACTAAAAACTAATCAACATTTTATGACCACTCTAAGTAATTTAGTTAATCCATGATAAATAAATTTGTTAATCCATCAAGCTATAACATTATATTCACTGATGTTCTATCTTCTTTGCCTTCCCCCCCCTCCCCATCTTTATCATTATATTTCCCTCTTGGGTTCCTGGTAGACTTTTTGGAAATGCCACTGTTTTTGTCACCAACTTCATACATTGCCCCAGAATTTTCCTATTTAGATTAGTTTGTTTCAAAATAAAGTGATTTGCCCTGGTATTAATATGTGCTTTTAAAATAACTGTGGACACGATGACAGATGCCTTTTTAGAAATCTTGCATGGACCTATGAACCAGGAGGTCATGGTTTGATTCCTAATCAGAGCACATGCCTGGGTTGTGGGCTCGATCTCCCCCGGGGAGGGGGGGGGTGTGCAGGAGGCAGCCGATCAATGATTCTCCCTCATCATTGGTGTTTCTATGTCTCCCTCTCTCTTCCTCTGAGATCATTAAAAATATTTTTAAAAAGTCCTGAAAACCATTGTATGGCCATTGATACCACTCTTTGTTACTGTTAAAGAAGCTG
Source organism: Myotis brandtii (assembly GCF_000412655.1). Lineage (NCBI taxonomy): Eukaryota > Metazoa > Chordata > Mammalia > Chiroptera > Vespertilionidae > Myotis > Myotis brandtii. Next base: position 200,066 of record NW_005358250.1, read on the forward strand.
TATTTTCTTTGGAGCTAATGGAGTACCCCACCCAATTTTTTTTTTCTTCTGTTAATGTTCAACAGAAAACTGAAGATAGTTAAGTCACAACTTTCCGATCTTGTGCACATTGCTTCTCTGGTTTACTGCCATACGATACTGTAGCAATATCTTACAGACATCTTTGATGGCCAATCAGAAGCAGTTAAATTACCTTAAATTTTTAAATGGAACTCTGACAGCCAATAAGAAATCCTTTGGGTGGGAACTGTAACAACCCTTTCGTGTGATTTTAAAAACAATTCTAAATTTGCAGTATTCTCTGTTTTGGAAGCACTTGAGGCCCTACTGCATCTGCTGTGTGCATTTGCTAGGGATTTCCAAGCTTTAAGTTCCCTGTAGTTTGAAGTCTGGATCTGACCCCTGTTCTGCTTCTCAAGGTAACTTTAAAACAGGAAGTGTGCAAAGGAGGTAACTGATGACGTGAACAGCCAATCATGGCTTTGTGTTCTTAGCCAATAAAACAGTTCAGCCAATGGGACCACTCTGGAGGCAAGGTTTGGTGTCAAATAGCATGCTAGATTGAATGCCTTTGACTGTTAAAGTGGAAGGAGGCTGCAGGGCTTCATTGGAGCCTCGGAGTTTTTCACTGAGGCAGGGGTCAGCTGAAAGACAAAGAAAAATGGCGAATAGTTTGCTGGGGGGTGGGGGGACAGCTGTTCGGGTTTTCACTGGAGTGGACATTCCAGACTCAGGTTTCTGCATCTCCTGCTGCCTTTTGTTTCCTCCGTCCTTTTTGGGGGGAGGGATAGGAGTGACTTAAATTCTCCCTGTCCGAGGAGATATAAATAACTACATGTAAAATTAATGCAGTTCCCGGTAAGTTTAATTCTTTGTTCTGTGTTAAAATGGTAGAAACTGTTTAGCTTCAGAGAGTGTAGACAAGTTGCACTGTTTCAGAAAATGGCCACTTTACATTCCATGCATACCTTTTGGTGCACCTAGAATACCTTGCTCTGTTTAGATTTTGCATGCCCTTCAACCAGGATTTCTTTTCCTAGTTGAGCAACAAGATCAGGTACATGAAAAAAGGCTAATAATTTCTCAGGGGCATACAGAAGCAAAGCACTTTCTCTTTGCATTGGGTAAACTTAACTGTTTTCCAAATAATTTTCCTTTGTTCAAGTGCACTGAAGCTTTTCTACAGAATAAGCTGAGTTGTTGTAAGACTTTTTCTATTTCCATGTACTTTATTGACATCTGTATTTTCAGAGATGGACGAAACACTATTGCTATTCTCAATTTGTGTTAAAATATGATTTGCACTGATGCAGGTTCTAATGGTGAAGGCCCACATGCCAATGTGAAATTCTCGCATAACTTTCTTGATTTACCTGTCTGTGCTTCTAGAGTCTTATAAGTACCAATTAGTTAAGTAATAATCTTTGTTTTAAAATGCGCATTTTAACATAGAATGCTGGTTAGAAGTATACTTCTCCACTATATTGGCAGTGACAAGAGCAAATCTCTTTCCACCAATTTCACACATTTTGTCAGGTGCTGTTTTAGGTCTTTAAAATGATGTGAGCAAAATGCTTTTCATTTTCTGTATGAAATATTTAAGTCCTAATTTACCTGCACTTTATGAATAGGAAAGTTAAGAGTATAGGCACTCTGTCTTTTGCCCTTGAAATATTTTTTTCCTTTTTAGCCTATGAAGCTAATGCAGGTTGCTAATCAATAACGAGCCAGTTCCTGTGAATAGTGAAATCTTCCATCCCATGTACTAAAGATCTATGATGCACTTGATTTTTAAAAAGCAATTCTTTGTTTTCTTTTTATTTGCAAGAATGGAATGAAGGTCATTGGAACATTTCTGCAGCAGATTCAGTGTGGAGCAGTGTGGCAGCCAGCAGCACTGTCTCTGAGTAGGGAGCAGGCCCTCTTAGAGGAGAAGTTTGGAGGGTGTTGATTTGCCTTCCCCTCACTTCCCCTTAAGTAAAGGATTTACCCGAGAGAATCGATAGGGGATTAGATTTTGGACTCTTACAATTGGAGTGGTATAGCAGTCAAAGTTGCTAGATGCAGGCTTCTGTTGTTGCTCGCAAAAGTGACCTTGAAAAACTGCCGAGGAGTTGAAAGATTGAAGGACAAAGTTTGTTTATACAGATTTGGACTGAAAAGCTCTATTTAAGATGAGAAGAGACTGTACTTGTGATGTTCAAGTTGAGTGGTTAGTAGGAATATGTTATAGATTCAAATTAGGAGTTTTCAAGCAGTAAGACAATAGGGCTGTATTCATTTCTCCCACTCTTATCCATTCCCTCCCCCCAGCAAAAAAATTCTAAATCCTTTTGGTATGATTGTTGAGTGAACTTCCTAACAGATTCAGAATTCCTTGCATGCTACCTTGTCTTCTGTGTAATTTAGAGGGTTCTTAGTGAAGAATGGTATTTCAGGAGTTCAAAGTAATGTTTGTCAAACTTCTTTTGGGAATTGGAATGCTTATGGTAAGGAAACAGTCATTCTGGGAAGTTATGTCATAAGAGAAAGTATGATTAAGGATTACATTTTAACATTTTAATTTAAATTTCTTTTTTTTTTTTACAATTCATTGATTTATATGTTATCAGTTGCTTTAGGTTTTATATATAATTTAAAAAACAATTCTACATACTAATTGACTCTATTGGCCCTGGAGCAGGGGAGACAGAAGGTAAGTGGGGCACAATATGAGGCCTAAATAAAACTCTTTATATTAAGAACTTTGTGGATTTCAATTCTTGGAGAGATATCTATCACTATCTCTAGCCTGGATTCCTAACCTTCTTAGGGTCATGGACTCTGAGAATCTGACCTACTACCTGGAAGGTGCATATAGGCATGCCTATGCAAAATCCCTGGTCACTAGGATATTTTCCAGTGGATATTAATGGTATTTATATGATCTCTGCATTTACACTTTATCAGTGGTTTTCAACCTTCCTAATGCCGCGACCCTTTAATACAGTTCCTCATGTTGTGGTGACCCCCAACCATAAAATTATTTTCGTTGCTACTTCATAACTGTAATTTTGCTACTGTTATGAATTGTAATATAAGTATCTGCTATGCAGGATGTATTTTCAGGGGTCGCAACCCACAGGTTGAGAACTGCTGATACTAGATCAATATTTCCCAGAGAAATTAAAACTCAACTTCCATAAGGAGCAAAGACCTTCTATAACTAACTGTAACTTAGACTAGGGGTGGTTGTGTGTGGGTGGGGGAGGCTTAGATAGGGTCTGAGATTTGGGCATTTATTTACTCTGATTACAGTATTTGAGGTAGCATAGTGCAGTAGCAAAAACAGGCTATTTAAAGTCAGGAGACTTGTATCCAGGTCCCTTCACAGCTGTCACCAGCTTTATGAGCTTGGGCAAGTCAGCCATTTAGTGTCAGCTTCCTCACATGTAAAAATGGGTCCTAAAAATAGCACCTTCCTATTTAGTGGTGAGTCTCAAATGAGATCATGTATGTCATAGTGCTTTGCAAATTGTGAAGTGCTACATAATCTTAGTTGTTACTAATTCAAACTATTAGGGGGTAAGTGCTTATGATGATAGGTGTGGCATCAAAGGAAAAAAATGCCAGTATTTTAACATGTTTACAGAGGAGTTTATTTAAATCCGACACATTTCTTTTAAACTGATTCTACATGCCTTCACTTGCATATTCCTATTTATGTTGACATGACTCTATGTAATGCACTGAGACCATCAAACCTTCCCTTACCAAGATTCCTATGAAATAATTTAAACCCCTTTGTCAGAAATTATAGGTCTCAGAATAAGATGATATGGGAATGGTGATTTTTTGGAAACCCTTAGTAAATTTTGGAATCTCTCAGATAAAATATGGAAACCGGTTTCAATATGATACTGAGATTTGCATTATAATTCAGGTATGTTGTAATAGTTGCAGATGTTTACCATCAGAAGTTACATTTTTAGTTTACGTACCAAATATTTATAAAGTAAACTGGGAGCCATTATTTTGTTTGCTTTGTGGTCATATGATCTCCTTTCCGTCTGTTTTCAAGCTTGGAAGACAGTTAATAGCTTGCACAGTAGTAGCAAGCAAATAAATGTTGGACTGAAGAGTTTAAAAAAAATAGGTCTTTCACCAAAATATAAACATTAGCATAAATGTCACACAGTTGATGCCCACTGTGAGATACATTTTCAAGATAAATGGTGGAAACCCATGGGGATCTGGTTCTCACCCATTTTACATACCCACTGTCCCTTATTTTTAGGACTCTTTTTTTTTTTTTTTTTTTTTCCTCCTTGGGGTGGGGTGGATATTTTGTGATCTATTTTATTTCCTGTCCTATTAAGTCACTTCCTTTCAGTCATGGTCAGTCAACATTGATGTCTGCCTCCTTCCTGTGCATTGAAAGAATCATATTCAGACAGAATAAGGCCTGGCAAAATTGGCATTGGCCTCTCCAAATAAAATTCCAGTTCCAGGGATGTATATGTTTGAAAATAGCAGTCATGGTCACTGTGGGCTTTTTGTTCCTAAAATAAGATGAGGTCTCCTTTAAAGAAGCTATATACATACTTTTGTGGAGACTTCAGTTACTGAAAAAACATTCTTAAAGCTAATCATTTATAGATGGTCTTCATGAATGAAGTTATTTTTGCCTATTCCTAGCCTTAATAATACATGCAGTTTGTGTGAGTGTGTGTGTGTGTGTTTGTGTGTGTGATTATTTATTTTGTTAATCCTCATCTGAGGATATTTTTTTCCATTGATTTTTAGAGAGAGTGGAAGGGAGGGGGAGGGAAGAGTAAGAGAGAGAGAGACATAAACATCGATCAGAGAGAGACACATTGATTGGTTGCCTCACACATGCACCCCAACCAGGGCCCAGAATTGAGCCTGCAACCGAGATACATGTCCTTGACGGGAATCAAACCTGGGGACTCTTCAGTTCATGGGCCGATGCTCTATCCACTGAGCCAAACTGGCTAGGGCTGTATATTCTTTTTTTTTTTTGAATATATTTTTATTGATTTTTTACAGAGAGTAAGGAGAGGGATAGAGAGTTAGAAACATCGATGAGAGAGAAACATCAATCAGCTGCCTCCTGCACACTCCCTACTGGGTATGTGCCTGCAAGCAGTGTACATGCCCTTGACCAGAATTGAACCTGGGACCCTTCATTCCGCAGGCCTACGCTCCATCCACAGAGCCAAACCAGTTAGGGCGGGCTGTATATTCTTAAATTAGGTTCATGGAAGTCACTGAGGGATCTAGTCGAGTTCCCTTCTTGTAAAATGGGGAAGTTGAGGCCCAGGTAGCTTAGGTGCTTCAATTTTTCAGCTTTTTAATGCCTGGTTTGTGTAAGTTCAGAGATTTAGCTCCCACTCAGTTTATTCCATGTTTCTTATATTCCTTTAGGTTGTTTTTCCTTTTTATTTTTCTTATTTCTCTTCCTTTTGATATATCTATACAGGTTTGCTGTTTGAACACAAAAGGAACAAAGAGAAAAATGGGCCATGAAAGAGGTTCAGAAGTCTCCATGTAGAATCTGTTGGTTAGAAAGTCTGCTGTGGCAGCAGACTTCCCATCCCGTTGAGATCTGAAGATCTCTTGCCTCAGCCAGTTGCTTATTCAGAAAGCTGAGAATCAGCTAGGAAGCTAATGTTGCCCACCTGGCTGAGGTGTCCCAGAGAAAGTGGTACTTTTATGCATTACCAGGAAGAAGGTATACAAATATAACACCTGCATACCAGTTAGTTGTGTTTTGTTTTGTTTTGTTTTGTTTTTGTTAATACTCCTCAAGAACAAGCTAATTCCCAAACAAGTTTGGGCCTGGTTCTTCAAGTGAGTTGTAAAGCTAGTCTATTTAATAAACAAAGATCCCAGGATAATTTCAAGGTTTTGACAAGTCTGAAAAGAAATCATTATAAGTATACTCCCCAAATAATATTTTAATCATGCCAACTTTAATCTTTACCACCAGCAAGGTGGCATTGTATACCAGCACATGTGTGTTTGTGTAGTGTGGATTTGGTTTTTGTTCTTATTTTGCATATTCTCTGATAGACCATAATATACTTGAAATTTTTAAATTTTTTTTTTGTAGTTGGATTTCTTTATATATACATATATGTATATATATGTATACACACACACACACACATTTCAGAGAGGGAGAGAGAGAAACATCAATGATGGAGAATCACTGATCTGCCTGCCTCCTGCACGCCCCCTACTGGGGATCGAGCCCCAAACCCAGGCATGTACCCCTGACTGGAATCAAACCCGGGACCCTTCAAGTCTGCAGGCCGAAGCTCTATTCACTGAGCCAAACCGGCCAGGCTATAATTGGATTTCTTTTCACCACCTTCATTTATTTGAACAGAAATTATAGTTTATTGAAAGAATGAGAGCTTAGATGGTGTAACTTAGTAATATTTAAGTCCTGAGGTATATTGTGACTGAAAATTATAGGAGACACAGATAAATAGTATCTACTTCTTATCTGTATTTCCCAGAAGCTTAGTTTTCTTTTTAATCTGTCCTTTCTGCTGCCTCAGTATTGGGCCCAGCTCTTTAAAACTTGGTTAGAGCCTATTTTTATTATCACCCTTATCTTTCTGTCTCTCCCTTTGGCACATCCCAAAGCCAGACCCCACTGTTCAGTAATTGACAAAGAGTTTTTCTCTATTTAGAGTGTTTACTATAAATTAAATTTTTTGCACCCTGCAATGAAAAAGGGCAGTTGAAGGATAAGAAATGAAGATAAATTCCAGTGTAAAGACAGAACTAAAGAAAAAACACACCTAGTAAATGTTTAACTTTAAGAGGCAAAACATAGCTGTGACCTTGTGTTCTTTAGTTCAAAGGGAGAATAGAAACTAAAATAACCACAGCAAACAGCAGTGCTGATTCACCTGGTTATCTTTTTTTTTTTTCTTGAAAGTGCTATCATTTTGATCTGTCTCCATAGTTTCAATGAAATAGAAAACTAAAGGGAAAACCTGCTCTACTGGAAATATCCAGATAAAATGAATCTTTCCTTTATTTATCTAAGGTATATAGTTCTTACCTTGAGAAAATTCTAAAGTTGGATGCTTTACACTTCCTTTCACTAATTCACCATACATGGATGGAGACTTCAAAAATGTATACAAATAAAACTTTACTCCAGGATTTAACAATCTGGTAGGGGAGATAGCTATTGTATATCAAGTATATGAAACCGAAATGGAAAGTACAAACACAGGACACAGAATTTAGAGGAGAAGAAACCTTTAATGTAGGAGGGTAGATTAACTGGGCATTGGACTCAGGGAGGTAGGGACAAGGGCATTCTAGGCATGGGGAACAGGAGGAACAAGGTCATGGTTCAAAAAGTGCAGTGAGGCTGAAGAGAGCAGTAAGTGGTCTAGTCTGTTTACAGCATAAGGAGATGAGTTACGGGCAGAAGGAAGTGGAAAAAGAAGTGTGGAGAAGTAAATTGGGTCAGATGTTGGAGGGCTTTGACTACCTAGCTACGAAATTCAAACTGCCTCTACTTGGCATTGGTGAGCTGTTGAAGATTTGGGGTAATAGGTTGATGTGGCATTATCAGAGCTTTGCTTTTATAAGATTTGTTAATCATTATATAGAAGTGAGTAGAATTTGAGTAGCAGACACTAGAAACAGTGAACAATGCAGTGGGTTCACATACTAGATTTACAGCCCTTATTGGATTGTTATGAAGGTTAAAATAATATCAAGAGCTTAAAATCAGTCCTGGTATACAGTGAGTACTAAATGAGTATTAGCTATCATCATCATTATTTTTACTACATGGAGGTGATGAAGGCCTGAATAAAGTTAGTGGCAATGTGAAGAAAATCAGGAGATAGACACTGTTATTACAGAATTTAGAAGTTGATTAGAAATTGTTAACGTAAAAACATTCAAACCTGTAAAGAATTTTTTGTGAGTTTATTTGAGCCAAACTGTCGACAGTTGCTAGGAAGCAGAACCTCAATGAATTGAGATAATGCTCCGAAGAATGGCGGGTTACATCTATATTTATACATTGCAATCAAAGGAAGGGATGTAGGTGGGTTACATGAAATCCATTGGTGATAGACTAGAGAGGCGGGAGAAAGCAAAGCGGGGG
>NW_005358250.1:208375-216272 GCF_000412655.1 Myotis brandtii
GGACTCCTGGGATTGGATAAAAAGTAAAATGATAGGCACATACTTAAGTGGGTGCATGATAGGTAACAGTCAACAATGAACATGATAACAATAACAATGAAGGAATTTGTGGTATCTGTCCTGGTGCCCAGGCACATTAGGTTGTACCCCAAGGGGTCCAGAAAAAGAGAAGTTACAAGTTACCCAGACATTTCAAGGATATGTTATAGATGCAAAAAGACAGGCTCAGTTAAGGTAAAGGTTGACCTTGTCAGTGAAGATACCGGCCTAGGAGGTGACTACCCACCATCACTGCTTTTAGTTAAAGTTTAATTTCAGACCATCCTTTGTGGTTACTTTAGGTCTCTGAGTTTGCAAGACTGCCATGCAGGCGTTTCCTGAGCTTGTCAGGTTAGCATGTGGCCCCTTTTGTCCACAAAATGAAGAACAGAGACTCAGGATGACTCTAAGATTTCAAGCCTGGGTACCTGGAAGAGTTAGAAGGAGCAGGTTTGGGGAAAGAGAAAGATGTACTTTTGATATATGAAGTATGAGTGGCTTTCCTGTAGGACTGGAACTTAAGAGAAATATCAGAATTGGTAATGTATATTTTAAATTTAAGCTCATAGATATTATAGCTGAACTTGGGGAATGGATGGGAGAGAATCGAGGGAGAGAATGGACAGAAGAACCAGAAGAATAAAGCTTCATGTTAGAGATGGAAACAAAAATGGGGGACCTGGAAGTTGAGACATCTAGAAATGAGCATGAAAGAGTCCTCTAGGTCAGTGTTCTAAGATTTTTAATTGCATACTCTTATTACCTGAGCATGTAGCTCTTATATATGTATTAGTATTCTTTACTATAAAAATTCACTTGGTCATTTTTTTGAATATTAGTTTAATTGAAACTAGGGAATGTCTGTAATTTCTCTATCCAAGCATACATGAGTAAATAAAGGTGTCACTAATTAGTAAAGCCCACATTTTCCTCAGGCTACTTAGAACACCATGCATGATCTTGTGACAAGTTAAACTGAGGGCATTGGTATCAGCCCATAGGTTAAATATTTAAAAAGCTAATATTAACATTTTCAGTGTGTGCCTTGAAAAGATTAGAAATACTTACTGCCCTAGAATCTGGCGGCCTTCACTTGTTCTGAGATGTACAAATATTTCCTTGAAATGTTATGCAGCAGTTCCTTGAGATTAGTTATATATATGTATATGTATATTTGTGTGTATGTGTATAACCTGAAGCTTTCTTGTTTAAACTTTAAGGGTACACACACACACACACACACACACACACACACACACATCTCCATCCAGTACGAAGACTAGAGTGATTTTATTTCTGAGTTGCATTGGGTTTAATCTTACTAGTGTTAGCTTTTGAAGTCTCAAATAGAAGAATTCTGTGTGAAGCCAACCATAAATACACATGTAGGAATTTGGCAACATTTGCTTAGCAAGTAATTTATAGCCACATGATCATGATAACAGTGATGAGTAGCACACACAAGATGCCAGGAATAGGATAGCCACATCTGTAGGATTTAGGAGAATTTTTACTATAAGGCGCCTATATTTAGTTTCTAGGCTAGGTGTGTTGTAATTATCCTCAATCTAAAATAAAGGCAATAATAACCCTCAGTCTAGAAAAATAGTGGTAAATTTCCAGCCATCTTACTTGGTTATTTATATCCTGAACTCCATGATTATTTCTTTCCTGGTAATTAAATGACCAAAAGCCCAAGAAATTACACTTTAAGGTAGTTAATAGTATGTAATGCTTTTACTAGTACATAGTACTTTATAGTTAATGGAGTGATTTTATATTTATTCTCTCATTTGGTATTTACTTAAGGTAGTAGGACAGAGGATTACTACCCCATTTTGGGATGAGGAAACAATAGGCAGAACCTAGTCACATAAGCCCTGTGCTCTTTGCACTGCACCTTGTTATTGTATTTGAAAAACAAGGTAAAGCTGTTCTATCTTATGGGGCTAATTCCTCCTCCCACCTCTGCTTTTCCTGTGCTTCTCTTCCCCCAAAAGGCACACATTTTTAAAAAGGAGGTGGGGAATTTTCTCAGTTCAAATATAATCTTATGTTATAGGACTAAACAAATTGATCATAAAAAGATCAAATATTGAATCAAATTGAATTATTTTTAAAGATTTTGTCAAACAAGATAGGTGATCCAGCCACCTTTTAGAACAAAGCATAACTACTACCAGTGTGTTGGAAAATTGTCTTTCATCAGTCCTAAGTTCATTAAGGTCAGATAGGGTGGTTGAAGGACTTTTTCCAGATACATAGGTTAGAGTTGTGTTGTGTGTTCTATGGTGTTCCATAGCTTGTACATGCATACTTTATAGTATGTATTGAGCACTTCTAGATTTGGATTCTTATCTTGAACCACAGAGATTGGTGTTTTTAGATAAGTCATGGTGTTCTTAAATAATCAGTTACTTTATGGTTCTTAGTTGTGATTTATATTCCTTGCTTTAGAACAAAGGAGTTCCACCATGTTTACAATGTAGCAATAGTTATAATTTGGAGGACTACATAAATTTAGCAAGATGATATGGAACCATCTCCAATAAAGGGGCTAGGCTAAGGCTATTCCTCTGAACTATTGTTTAGTGAAAAAATAGAGTGACTGACTTCCCATCATTAGGCCTCCAGAGAGAGTAGACTTTGAGCTTGATCTGCCAGAACTTTTCGTCTCCACTCTGGATTGGTGACCAGATATCTCCAAGTCCCAGTCCTTGTGGACAACTGCAGCTTTAACAAGCTTGAAAACCTTAAGTTTTCTACTTTGAAATGTCTTAAGAATCTGGCATGTTGGTATTTTGGAGTACGTTTTCCAGGAGAAGGATCAGGAAATCTAAAGGTAAAAGCCTTAGTGGACTTATGTTTCAGGCTGAGAAGACCCACAGGTTCTTGAGTTTTTGGCCCTCTACTGAGTTATCAATTCTAAAGAGGGAGAACATGCAGTGAAAGAGCACAGAACTGAGAATCAGAGCATATGGGTTTTAGTTCCAGCTTTGGCATATACTTGCCCTGGGACCCAAGGCAAGCCCCTCAGTCTATCTGGATAAAGTATCTTTATCTGTCAGATGGGAATATCAGTACCTGTGCTGTGTTTGCAGTGAAAAACAAATGAGATAATGTAAAGAAAACTACAAAGTGTAAAGCATGTACAAATGTAAGAGATTAGCATAACCATCTCAGTTGCTTTGCACTCTTTGAAGTGGTCTTTACATTCTCCGTTCCAGACAGCTGTATGCACGGGGTTGAGAGATTTAGGATTTGGCTGGCTTGGATTTTTATTTTCTCATACCCACCCTCCTCCTCCCTGTCCCCCTTTCAACATTTAAATCAATGATAAAAGACACTAAGCAGAGAGCAAAATTCAGTGTGTCTGTGAATCAAGAATCCATACAGCCAAATCAATACAGCCAAGCTCATCTTGACATTCTTTTAACACCACACAGGTTTTTAATTGAGAAATCTCTGAGGGTGATGATATGCCATCTGGCTTGTGTATGAGGCTTGGTACGTTTTGCAACCTTCTAATGTATTTTCCCATTTGTGTGCTGCAGCTGCCCTGTGAGGTGCTGCTATAGGTGAGCAGAGACTCAAGAAGTTAAGTGACTTACCCAGGATCATAAACATACTAGTGAACTGGTGCACTAGTATGAAAGGAAATTAATTAGAAGGTGGTTGGTGGGGCAGGACTGGGCAAGACAGGCTGGGCACGCCCTGGAGCCAACCTCCCACGGTCCCTCCCCAGCGTCTGCGTCTGGAGTGAGTGGGGTCCCCCCGGCAGGTGGGGTCCCTCGGCCTGGCCTGCGGGGATTGGGCCAAAACCGGCTCTCCAACATTCCTCGAGGGGTCCCGGAGTGCTAGAGGGCACTCTGCAAAGTTGCTGTAGTACAGGGTTTGGAACACAAACGCAAGTGTGCAGTAAACCAGATTCAGGGCCAACAAGTGCCCCAGCAACAACATAACCTACGGCTGAAGGTGGAATCACGCAGCCCCGTGAGGTGAATGTGCGTCATATTGACTGGTCAGATGGTGGGAGGGACACTTAGCATATTAGCCTTTATATAGAGAGATAGATAGCAGGTTAGTGGCCAGAGAATAAGACTTTCCAGGTCCAGTACATTTTCTGTATTTATCCTTGTACTTTACTACCCCCTCACTGTTGGCAGCTAAGTATCCATTGGTGCTACTGACTGACCTAGAGACATTAAAAGGGGAAGGAAAAAATAGAAAAGTGTTTTAGAGTGTGGAAAGAGACAACAGAGAAATAAAAGAAAGATGCTTACATAATAGGAGACCCCAGTGCCATTAGCATCTTCTCTTTTATGCTTGCCACAGAGATGTTGGGAGCAGGGAACAAGTGGGTAAAAATAATCTTTGGGTTAAGGATTTTAAGTCAGTTAAAAGCTGAGACTGCTCATCTCTCTGAACAGTTTGAAAGGACATATACCTTAAAACTGCAAATGAACAGCTATACTAAAGAACAGAATTTAAGAACTTTGCATTTTTGACTCCACCATTTACTATATTGTGCCTTGAGTAAGCAACTTAAAATACCCATCCTCAGCTTTCCTATCTGTAAAATTGGAATAATATTAACATCTTTATCACTAAGCTGAATAACGATCAGTTGAGGGTAATGTATGTGATAAGTAGTTTGTAACTCTAAAGCAGTGGTTCTCAACCTTGTGGCCCTTTAAATACAGTTCCTCATGTTGTGACCCAACCATAAAATTATTTTCGTTGCTACTTCATAACTGTAATGTTGCTACTGTTATGAATCATAATGTAAATATCTGATATGCAGGATATCATTCAACCGCCAAAGGGGTCGTGACCCACAGGTTGAGAACCGCTGCTCTAAAGCTCTTAGGTTGGCATCTTTGAAACATTCTTCAGAATCACACTTCTCACTTCTCCTGAGCATACACAAACACAGGATCCTTCCAGAAGCTGGACAGAGGTTGTTCTCAGGGTTTCTGAGTCTTATACAGGATCCAGTAAGTAAAATGGCTCTTTGTTTTAGGATAGAATTTGACTCGGGCTACAGGCACATTTCTGTTTCTAGCTCATGTCAGAATTCTCTTTCAGGCTCAGGGCCTGAAAAACCAGTTACTCATCATTCTTTCTACAAGAATTTATTTATTCCTATTAGATTGGAGGGTCAAAGAGATTAACAAATATTTCTTTGGGGCAGAGGGTCTAGCCCAGCTTATTCCTGATGGAGATTGAACAGGTGAGGGAGCCATATACAGCTGTGTAATTTAGGGCAAGCTTCTTAGCCTCTGGCACTCAATTCTCTATCAGTAAATGGGGAATAACACTGCCTTTATCATGGAAGGATTCGATGAAATAAAACTCTTAAATATCCTTTAGAACTGGGTTCTAAATGTTACTTGGCCCTTTTTTGTAAAGGGCCAGATAATATTTTCAGCTTGCAGGTCATAAGATTTCTGTTTTAACACTTCAACTCTAATGTTATAGTGTGAAAGCAGTCAGAGACAATGTAAATGAATAAGGGTAGCAGTCTTCATTAAAACTTAATTTACAAAAGGAGGCTGCAGACCTTTGCATTAGAATACTTCACTAAAATATATGGTCTTTTCCCCCATCATACAAAATACCGATAGTGTTTTATTGTTGTCATATATGCAGGGATGGTTTAAGTTGAACATTGATGAAGGAATGAGGAAGAAAGTATATGAAGTAAGATGTTTACATACCATTTCTATTCCACAGAAACAGGTTTTAAAATGTACTGTTCCTGGCTTCCTGTCCGTTTCATTGCTTATACCAGTTCCTATGCCATCATTTATAATGATGTTATGATCTAGCCACTGTTTAAAAGATTACATTGTAGTAGATAGCAAACAGAAACATGTTTTTGTTTTTGAAGGAAAAGTTTCTGCTGCTGGTTTAAAAATGTGTTGGTGTGAGCAGATCTTTAGGAAGAGCAGTGTGCAGCCAGTTCCAACTGTTAGTCTTTTGGGAAGCATGCTTTTTCCAGTAGGTGGTTTGAAAAGCTTCATACTTAGCCTCTTAGAGCTAGAGACAGACACACACTCAAACACTAAACTTGGCACTAATCAGGAAAGAGGTCTCTAGTAAGGCTACATTATTCATTCTTAGAGTAATGGGTGTCATCTATATCCAGTTATGTAAGGGTTTGGAACTTAGTAAGGTTTCTGGCACTAAGCTTAATGCTTTCTTGTTTAAGTAGAAACCTTAGATGAGCTTAAATAGACTGTTGAACCCTCTTTTCTGGCTAGTCATCCTGCCTTCCTTTGTATTATTCATTTAGTGACTTATAGGCCTTCCATATCAGACCACCCGTCAGCATATTTATGTGTTCAGTATACATCAGTCCTGGAGTGGCTCAGTGGAGTGACTGGTTCAAGACGACCAGTAGTGGGCAGCAGGCCAGTTCACAAACATAGGCCTTTTGATTTCCAGAGCAGTGTTATGTTTCTTTTTCTGAAATTGTCAATTTGAGGTTGGTTTTATTGTGGAGAGATATGCCTCCTTAAGGCTTGAAATGTTTTTTCAGCCATGATTGATAATGGCATATATCCTTCTGTGTAAACATGAGAACCAAATTGTCTGTTAGTAGAATTATTGTTTTGAAAATCTTAGTTCTCAAATTTAGTTTTAATGTTTCTTTGTAGTTTGGAAGAATATCTAAAGTAGCAAGCACAAATTAGCTTTAATCCTACCCCTTTTCTTCTTATCCATCTAACTACTCATATTAATATTCCTTCTTTCTCTTAAACTCTCTCTCATTTGAAATATAACATCCCAATAGTTTAGCTAATTCAAATAAAGAAACCTGTAACTAACTTTGATAATTACCTGAAGCAGCACTGGAACATAAAATGCATGTGATACTACCGACTGGGCTTTAAAATAAAAATCTTGTCATCTCATGACATAGGAAAACATTATTAAAATGCAAGTCAAAAAGGGAGTGAAGAAGATATGGGCTTTGAACATAGGGAGATACTTGTTGAAGACACAGGAATAATTGAGGACACTCATAGCAGCCTAAAAGCTGCAAGTTTGATGGGGCGGGGGGACATTAAGGAGAAAGATGGTAACAATGTTTAGATTTGTTTTTCATTCAGAACAGGGCTAAGAGATATTGCTTATGCTTGACAATGAGAGCATTATTTCTTAGGTAAAACTTGACTGGGATGAGTCAGCTCTTATACTTCAATAGAAGCAGCATTGGTCAAGGGATTTATTTTAGGAGAGCTTTCTGTGGTTTTTTTTCTTGAGTAGTTGTGATATTAGGGTTTTAAAGTATTATCGCCCCAAAACATCTAATTTGGTTTTAGTTCAAAGAGCTGTATTGTGGGTTTAGGCATATTATAAAGAACTTTTGTAGAGAGAATGGGATAAATGCTAAGATACAGGAGAGCTAAAATCTAAAGGTATAGAGTTTTAGAAATTAGGGAATTTGCACTAAAACCTTATATTTGTTTGTATTTTGTGAGGATAATCATTTTGATACATCCTTTCCATGTCCAGGCATATCACTACGGGAGGATTTGGCAAGCATGGTACCTGGTCAAAAGCAAAAGTTTGAAAGGTTTCTAAGAGAATCTTAAAAGAGGAGCACTAGCCCTGGCTGGTTTGGCTCAAGTGGATGGAGCATCGGCCTGTGGACTGAAGGGTCCTGTGTTTCATTCCGGTCAAGGGCACGTGCCTGGGTTGTGGGCCCGGTCCCCAGCTGGGGGCGAGCGGGAGGCGGCCGTCAATGATTCTCTTTCATTATATGATGTTTCTTTCTTTTTTAAAAAAAAATATATTTCTTTATTGGTTTCAGAGAGGAAGGGAGAAGGAGAGAGAGATAGAAACATCA
>NW_005358250.1:216288-240907 GCF_000412655.1 Myotis brandtii
CCGCAGGCTGACGCTCTATCCACTGAGCCAAGCTGGCCAGGGCTTGATGTTTCTTTCTATCTCTCTTTCCCTCTCCCTTCCTCTCTGAAATCAATAAAAATATATAATACATATATAAAAAAAGAGGAGCACTCTACTTCTGGGATATTTTGAAAACTGCGTAGGTCTCTTTTTCTTTCTTCAAGAATGATGAAGAGTAACTGGATATTCAAACGACAGCTAGATTGGCCACCACTGAGTGATCTGATTGAATCATCTCATTTCCTCCATGGTTTTCTCCTTATTGTCCTGGTAATGGGTGACCAAACAGGTATTTGCCCTCCTCCTACTTACCTATTACCATAAATCTGTCCTGGTCTCCTTTCTTTCTTTTTTTAAATAATTTTTTATTGTTGAAAGTATTACATATGTTCCCTTTTTACTCTCATTGACCCCTTCCAGCCCGCCCCCGTCTCCCACCCCAGGCCTTCACCACCCTATATCCTGGTTATCCTGGTCTCCTTTCTGAGAAGGTTCTGACTTTCAAAAGATTTATATTTGGGAATTGTAGGCAGCCATGCTTTCTGCCTTCCAGTCTGCCTTACAAAGTTCAGGACCAACCGTGTGTGTGTGTGTGTGTGTGTGGTGTGGTGTGGTGTGGTGTGGTGTGGTGTGGTGTGGTGTGTCGGTACCCGGGTGTCTGGATCATGTGGGTTTCTGATTATAATCCTTACTTTAAAGGCCCATCAGGAACCTTGTTTACTTTGTATAACCACTTCCTTTGGTTGTTCAAACACTCCCAATAAGTCTATTTCAGGGCCAAGCTTTCCAAGAGGCCTCTTTTTCTCAGAAAGGCCATACCCAGCAACTCTCTTGCCCTTTTATTTGGGATAATTATCAACTGCATGCTAGATGCTTTGAGGAATCCAGAAATGAATCAGGTCCTAGCCACAAGGAGCTTGTAAACCAGAAAAGGAAATGATAAGACATACATATAAATAATGATCATACAAGCTAATGTGGTGAGGGCAGAAAGAGATTACTGATCAAGGGCTCTAGGTTCATAAGAAGGAGTAATCACTTCCAGAGGGGGTATTTAGAGAAGACTTGTGGAGAGATGGCGATTGAGTTGAACATTGGAGCAATAGCCTTTGCATGATGGACTCTGATTCTTCCCTTTCTAGCTTTGAAAAGCAAACTGTTTTTGTGGGTTTAGGCATATTATAAAGGACTTTAAATAAATTTAAAGTTTTTAAAAACATAAATTAATAGGTATTGGGAGTTGAGATTGCATCTAGCAACAACCATTCAATATTTCATCTGATCCTGAAGTCTTTACTAAATAGTTAGGGAGTCTATTCAAGTACCTATGAAGTAATTAATGAACATGAATTATAGGTCTACAGTGATAAATTTACAATCAATAATGAATTAAATCTGGAAAATTCTATACTGCATTTTTCATCAGAATGATCTAAGTTAATGTGGCTTGGTCTTAGGGCAGTTTTGTCCTTGTCAACTATATATAAGTAGTTTTATCCCATCATAGAGATAGCAATTTAAAAATGGAATCAAAAGGGTCGTGGAATATAAATCTCTTTCTTACTTTAAAATACATACTTTTTCTCATCATCCTAGAAGATGAACCTAGCATATTTTCCATGGGCTGTAGATGTTATAAATACACTAATTGCAACAAAATCCATTTTGTTGCAATTAATATATTAATTTTTAAGATAAGTGATAAGATTAAGCCTGCTTTATATTTTTTAACTTTTTGGGATGCTTGGTGAACAAAAGCTGTTTGTGTTTATGATTAAGTTTTGTTATTTTAATGTTAAGTTTTACCTTGGTCAGAAAATATTAAAAACCTCAATTTGTTTTCATAAAATCTTTTGCTTGAGATTTGGTCTGTTTTTTAAAGGCCCATGTAAAAACTGGACCTGCTTTAAGGAAAGCCTTTGGAATCAAAGTACTCACGTTTTCTAGGAATTTACAGTAACAATTTGTGTTCTTCCAATAGGTATTAAAAGAAGTAACTACTAATCATTTCTGTGCAAAGATGCTAGAAAATATGGCCCAAACTTTTTTGTCTTTTTCTTCAGGATAGCATCTTATGTTTCTAATGAGGAGAGTATCTTTAAAGTCAGGAATTTATAAAAAGAGGTTCTTGGATAGAAAAATCATAAAAGCTGTAATTCTAAATCCAAAGCTCAATTGGAACTTGGCAAATTCAACTTAATGTATAGAATAGAACTGTCCAAAGCTGAACAGAATGCCTTACAGTAAGCTAGTTTCCCAGAACTGGAGAGGGATAAGCTCATATTTAAACTAAATGACTACTTAGGGTGGGATTGAGCGGGCTGGGCAGAGGTTGAAGTAGAGCTGTGAGCATTTTTAGAGGGGTGGGCCTGGGTGGCTCTTAATGTCTTTTTCAGTCCTAACCTTCTATGATACACTAAAATATAAAGGACATTTTTATTGATGTATTTTGTGCTTATCTAATTCAGATGGGCTTCTCAAGTTAAAAACGTAACCCTTAACTCATTTTTGAGTTTCAGAAATATTTAACTTCTATTTTGTACATAATCCCCACTTCAACAGTGTGAGGCTCTGAACCAGCCAACGAGGACATTCGCGATCTATTGACTGCCCATATGTTTGTGAATTGATTGCACCAAGACATCCTTAGTAGGGGTAATGCAGAATTTAATATCAGACTGTGCACAGGTGGTTTTAAAAGTGTTTCTTGAATTGTTCACCTTTGTAACAATTGTTGGGAGAGATCAGAGGACATCACAAAGTTGTCACCAATTTTCTAAATCTCACAGACCTTTACACTCAAACTAAACCCATTCATCATTAGCAAGAATACAAGATATCACACTGGCAATTGTGACTGTAGTAGTTTGCATGGCAGATTTTGCTAAGATCAGGCCTGCCCATAGATCCATACAATAAAAGGTTAGATTCTTATTTTAAAATTTTAAGGAATTATTTTCATTTCCAGAAAGATTTTTTTTTATTTGCCCCATTTTAAAAGGTTAGTGAGTCTCACTTTTTTCATTGTCATGAGTATCTCGTAAGACTATTAATAACAATAAATAATTAAACTTCTCTAGATTATCTTGATATCTTTGTTCTCAGTACACCTAAGAGAATAGTGTAATAGGTTATTCGCATATGGTGATAAGTGAAAATGTAATGGAAGCTGAGTTGAGGACCTTAGTTGGTTATTTAGTACTCAGGATTTTATCTAGTCATTTCCAACTGTGATTCAACACTCTTCACTTAATTCCCTCCAGAAACTCTAAGATCATATTGTTTCCTAGTACTTAGAGTTCCTGTTGATGTATAGAGCTTCTTATGTAGGCCTCCAGCACTAGAAATTGGCTCCAAGCCATTTCCCATTACATCATCACCCACTAATGTCATTACATCGGAGTGAAATCTGCTTTGAAGATTGTACTCTTGTTTTCCTTCCATTTCTTTCCTTTTATCATTTTCTTTAGAAGGAAAAAGAAAAAATCAGAGACCTCTAGAACATTTCAAACATTTGAATGAATCAAACGTCCTCACAGACTAAACCTAGATTTAGCAGCCTTCATTCCACTCTGCTGATGGAATGATCTGCCCAGCATGTATCCACATGGACCCTGGAAAGTAACATGTTTGGTGCTCTTCTTTCAGCCCTTCAGAATTAGTTCTTAATGACTTATACACTGAGTGGCCAGATTATTATGACCACCCCATCAGTACAATTAAGTGAATTAGTTATACAAATAATAATAATAATAATTTTTAAAAAACCTTGAGAGTATTTGTTTAGGAAGTTTTCAATATTCAGTATTTTTGGAAGTGTCAATGAAGCACTGATGGGGTGGTCATAATAATCTGGCCGGTCATAATAATCTGGCCACTCAAGTGTATAGTTCTCCACCAGCATCCAGTCACTGGTATTATTAAACCTTTTCAAATAATTTCCCAGAATAGAAATTCTTAGGACATCACTAAGTTTCTAGTTCTTTGTGTTTGATTAAACTGTTTTTTGCATTTAAGTATTTGCTGGGTAACCATTTAAGACATCTGGAGTTTTTTACTTTCCCCCTGGACTCTTTTAAGGCATTACAATATTATCTACAGTTATAGCTGAAGTGGGGATCCTAACTGATCTTCTTTTGAACCCATCAAAAAGCAGTTGACTGAATGTAGGTTCTGACCCTCTTCTTTCTATTCTAAATTTAATTCCCTATTGTTGCAAAGTTAAATGAGTCCAGCCTGCATGGCTCAGTGATTGAGCATTGACCTAGGAAACAGGAAGTCAAGGTTCGATTCCCGGTCAGGGCACATGCCCAGGTTGCGGGCACCATCCCCAATGCAGGGCATGCAGGAGACAGCCAATCGGTGATTCTCATCATTGATGTTTCTATCTCTCTTTTCCTCTCCCTTCCTCCCTGAAATCAATAAAAATATATTTAGAAAAAGAAAAGTTAAATGAAGTAGTGTAAACATCCACAAGGAAAGATATAAATAACGGACAGAAAGTCTGACTTTATTATTATTTTTAATGTGTCTCATGTATGTATTTGTTTTCAGTTGTCAAAATGTCCACAGAAGGAGGATTTGGTGGTACCAGCAGCAGTGATGCCCAGCAAAATCTACAGTCCTTCTGGCCTCGTGTCATGGAAGAAATACGGAATTTAACAGTGGTAAGAAAGAAGGAGAAACTTTGAAAGAGTCTAAAGAGTTATGAGATGAATAACCAAAACATAGACTAAAACGTGTAATCTCAAGCACATTTACAAAGGCATAATTTATTCCTGATCTCTGTGTTCACATGTGGTTTTCCACAGAAAAGTCACTCTTTCTCTTCTGCAGTCTAAAGGTGATGGTTTTATCTAAACTGTCTTAGATATAAAAGAGAAGGGAGGAAAAATAAAATTATAAAATTATTACTGGGGTCTATTGTTCATATTTTAAGGGGATAATCTCATGGTTAAGTTTATCAGGTTTTAGTGCTGGGGTCCGCCTGGTATAAAACTAGTGCCCTTCTAGAGTGTGGTCCGAGTAGGCCAGTATAGCAAGTCTACTTTCCAGCTGAGCACAGAACCAGAAATCCAAAATCAGGCAGGTGGCCAGAGAAACTCTGGAGGTTCAAACTCAGCACTTAACTTTTCTGTATTTTCTTGGGCTTTGATTTTTTTTTTTTAATTGTGGAAAAAAAACACAGAACAAAATTTACCATCTTAATCTTTTAAAAATGTACAGTTCAGTAGTGTTAAATATATATTTACATTGCTGTGGATCATCTCTCCAGGACTTTTTCATCTTGCAGAACTGAAAGTCTATACCCATTAAACAACAACTACCCTTTCCTCCTCTCCCCAGCCCCTGGTAACCACCATTCTAATTTCTGTTTCTATGAATTTCACCAGTCTTAAATGCCTCATATACATGGGATCATACAATATTTGTCTTGTTGTGATTGGCTTATTTCAGTTAGCATAATGTTCTCATGATTCATCCATGTTCTAGCATGTAATTGGATTTCTTTCCTTCTTAAGTCTAAGTAATATTCCATATATATGTGTATTCGCTACATTTTATTTATCCATTTATCTGCCTTTCTCTATGGCACATGAAGATATCTGCTTCTCCGACTGCATCTCTGCCTGTGTAACATTGTCAGATATTTTAGCATTTAGTCTGTGCCTATCCAGAACTCACTAGCACTTATAACCAGACTTCCTCAGATATGTCAGAGCCTCTTAGGTTGACATCTCAACATGTCTAACAGATTTTTTAAATATCCATATGTTCAGACTATCCAAACATAAATAAAACGTATGAGAGTATTCACAAGCTGTCGGTGGTCTCTAAGACTGGGACAAAGATTATTCTAAAACAACGAATTGAAATTTGCTAGGTGATATATATTACATGATATATTAGAAATACTGGCCCCAGTCAATTTGGTCTGAGTTCTGCAAAAGCAATTTATCTTTCCTCTCAGGGTGGCCATCATGCTCTCTTTACTCCATAATTGTGCATAAATCCAGGTAGTGTTCAGCTGGAACTGAAGTTGGTCAAAAATCATACCTAAATGATTGCACACCAGAATGATTGTGTAAAATACCATCTTTCTGCTCGACAGAGCTCTGGAAATAATAATTCACAGACTTTTTGGCATTGGATTTTATTCCTCTAGACCTCTTTGAAAGTGGACAAGAGAAAGCTAAGTTTGTCTTTTGGGGAGTAGATGGGGAGGCAACAACGCTGAATCTTGAAAAAGAAAAATCTAATTCTCCCCTAACTTACTCCGTACGATTCAGCCTCCAATTAGCTGTAATGTAATGCTGAGGTCACTTTCTTTTATTTACCAGTTACATCTTTTCATTCTTCAGTGCCTCCAGATTAGACAGTGGTATTTTTAACATTATAGTCAAATCAGATAACCATTTAAAGAAAAACTTGGAGGTGTGAGGTTTATGGATTATTACAAAACAGGTCCTGTGTTGTTTGAGCCCTTCTTGTAGAGCAGTGTTTCTCAAACTTGATTGTCTAATGAACCACATGAGGATCTTGTTAAAATATAGATTTTGATATAGTAGGTTTGGAGCAGAGCCGGAGATTCTGCATTTCTTCTGAGTTCCCAGGCGAAGCCATTGCTGACTTTGAGTAGTAAGACTTTAAAAGCAGCAGTGGCCGTTAACACTGACTGTGGATCCCCAGTCACCAGTGGCATTTTCAAAAATCGTGATGCCAGAAATTCCGGATTCAGTTAGTCTGGGACAGAACCCAGGCATCTTGTTTTTCAAAAGCTCTCCAGGTGATTCTAACATGCAGCCAAGATTGAGAATCATTGCTTTTGAGAGGATTCAAGCCTATCTTGCTGGAGTATCTGGCTGGATAGGCCTGGAAAAGATTTCTCATCATTATTTGAAACTCTGGATTTTCTTTAGTGCAGCCTGAAACCCATTGGCTTTTCTTTGGCTCTGAACTCTCATTGAATGAATTCAGACTTCTTGAAACTCAGCAGTTTCAGATGGCAGTATTTTTAATGGAGTTCTTTTGTTGTGATCAAGAGCACAGAAATATTCTGAGAGAGAATCTGCTTTTCCATTTGCTGATAACACTACCAAGAGTAGAGTCAGTCTGTCTCAGTTGTCTTTCACTTGGATCAGCATCAGGAGAAGTTAGCACATGAGTTGCATGGTTGCCAATGATGAGGGAACATTGAATTGAAAGCCAATTTAGTGGACATCAGTCTACTGATAATTAAGGGCTCCCCTCTCCAATAAGGTTATCATAAACTCTTACATGTGACTGGAAAGCTAGGATGAGATTATAGAAAACTGGGCTATTGTCAGTAATAATGAACCACATACACACATATATCTTTCTTTTTTCCAAATTTTTTTTTTATTGATTTCAGAGAAGAAGGGAGAGGGAGAGAGAGAGAGAAACATCAATGATGAGAATCATTGATCGGCTGCTTCCTGCACGCCCCCCTACTGGGGATTAAGCCGGCAACCCGGGCATGTCCCCTTGACCGGAACCGACCCCAAGCCCCTTCAGTCCGCAGGCCGATGCTCTATCCACTGAGCCAAACCGGCTGGGGCACACACACACATATATCTGAAGATCCACTTTTCACATACTGTCCCTTTAGGGGTCAAGGTTTGGGGATTATGAGAAAGTGTCTTGCAAAAGAAAAGGTTGGAGTGGGCTTAGAGCAGAGCTTTTTGTAAATTTCTGCCTCACTTTATACTTCTCCAAGGTGGGAATTATATCATCTCTTTATCTTTGACCCCTTCTTGTTGCTTTTGATTAAAGACTAGTCTTATAGAAATTCTGAAAGTGGTATTTTACTCTTTCAAGTTAGGGAAGAAGGTCTTTTTTTTATCAGTTTTGGGTTTTGATTAAGTAATCTTGGAACAAACTTGTGGAAATTATATTCACTAACCAAGTCAAATAAGAGTGCACTTGCAAGAGAGCTGAATCTTATGGTCTTAATCTTGTGTTGTATATGTCATCCTGGGAGGCCTTTCAAAGGAATTATCATCCCCAGCATTGTCTTTGGGATTTCTGTTTAGCATCATCATATTTTGTGATATGCCACACATGAAGGAAGACCAGTGATTGATTTCTGTGGTAAATGTTTTGTTTTTTAAATCCCTTTAGGGTCTGGCCTCAATCCAGCATTCTCTTTCATGTTGCTCGCCTCTGTACTCAGGTCATATATCTAAAACTTAAATAGGCCCTGTTTTGTGTGTCTCTGTGCTTCTGTGCATGCTGCTCCCTCTGTCTGAATATGAATTCTCTATTTTTCCAACAAGCAAATTTGTAGCATCCCTTATACACAATTCAGATGTCAGCCTCTCTGTGGAACATTTGCCAACTCCTCTTGCTCACTCCAACCCCCCATTGCCAGCTGGTATTTTCTTCTTTGTTTCTGTGGGATTTTACACCCCCATTCTAATATAATATATGGTGTTTTAATGTTTTTATGTGACCGTCTCTAACAATTAAACTATAAGCTGTTCAAAGGTAAGTATAGATTTGCATCTTTCACATAGTAGCACATATCATATTAGTTGAGTTACATGAATGAGTAAATTAAAGAGGAGAAAACAAATAAGAATAGAAAGAATGTGTCCTGCTCCCTCCTTTTGGTAAAAATTTAATAAACTGGAGTTCTAAACATCTGCCACTCCAGGGTTAGTTTTAGTAGAGGCTTCATGGAAAATATTGACACCTACTTTGGAAAATGAAAAGATGAAAAATTGGTGTTGGAAGTTTGTAGAGGTGAGTGGTAGCCAGTAGCCAAGCAGCTTGTTGAGTTTGTGTGGGGAAATTAGATGTCTTGGTGTGCATTTTATCCTAATTGTTTTTCTTCCCTTCTGTAATTATAAAATGGGTTCTGGGAAGGCTGTTTATGTTTTTCACTAGTACCCCCTTCTTTAACATTTAGTTGAGGTTTGCTGTTGGTCTTGGAAAAGAAAGTTTACTTTTTTGTTGTTGTTAATTATACCAAATCTCAAATAGTAGCTGCTCTTTCTATAATGTGATGATGCAAAGTCCCATGTGAACATACTGGATTTGGTGTGAGTCACATTTCAGAACACTTACAGAATCAATCATTTGACACCTAGTCTCAGCAGGGATTTTGCTGATTTTAGCTAATCTCTGCCTTTGAACCTTTTTCTTCATTGCAGCTCTGAAACCCAGAATTGATTTTTAATTCTAGAATTGCATTCATCGTTGAGCATGCTTTGAAATACCAGTAGTATCAAAATAAAACAAAAAAGGGCTTAATCACAAATAATTGAGTAGTGCTGATCAAAAAGCTCTTTCCTAAATCCTATCCACAGTAAAGTTGATGTGGTTTTCCCCAGCCCAGTCTTGTTTTTTAAGAAAAAAAGTGCCAGGGCTATTCCAAAAAGCCAGCTGATAAATTTACCCTCACCCCTCTCCCATAATCTTCTAACCCACCCCCATCCCCCTAAGCTAATTTTGGAAACAAGCCCTTAGGGAGTTCCTCCCTAATTTCTGGTGCCAGGTTAGAGCAAAGGTCAGAAGAAGAGAACTGTGGGTCACTGTGGTCAGGTAATGCTGGCACTTGCAATCCCCAAGTAGAAGAAAAAACTGGCAACTTAGAGGAATGAATTTTTGCTCCTGAGGCAAAAATCACATTTGAATCTGCTAAAAGCCATCATAAGTTTATCCTGAAACCCTTTAATTGTTTAAAGCTCTACATGGGTTAAGAATTTTGCTAGGAGTATTTTTGAAGTGGTTGTTTGCGGCAGCAGTCTGCGGTGTTTACCTATGCCGCCATCTTGGTCTCTCTCCAGAATTGATTTTTAATTCTAGAATTGCATTCATCGTTGAGCATGCTTTGAAATACCAGTAGTATCAAAATAAAACAAAAAAGGGCTTAATCACAAATAATTGAGTAGTGCTGATCAAAAAGCTCTTTCCTAAATCCTATCCACAGTAAAGTTGATGTGGTTTTCCCCAGCCCAGTCTTGTTTTTTAAGAAAAAAAGTGCCAGGGCTATTCCAAAAAGCCAGCTGATAAATTTACCCTCACCCCTCTCCCATAATCTTCTAACCCACCCCCATCCCCCTAAGCTAATTTTGGAAACAAGCCCTTAGGGAGTTCCTCCCTAATTTCTGGTGCCAGGTTAGAGCAAAGGTCAGAAGAAGAGAACTGTGGGTCACTGTGGTCAGGTAATGCTGGCACTTGCAATCCCCAAGTAGAAGAAAAAACTGGCAACTTAGAGGAATGAATTTTTGCTCCTGAGGCAAAAATCACATTTGAATCTGCTAAAAGCCATCATAAGTTTATCCTGAAACCCTTTAATTGTTTAAAGCTCTACATGGGTTAAGAATTTTGCTAGGAGCTTGTATTTTCTTCATTTTATCTGTACCTTGTGTCCTGCCATATTTTCTAAAAGGAGGGACTAAGCCAATCAGTGTGCTTCCTGATGCCTGTTTTGCCCTATTGATTGTCCCCACCATTTATGCACCTTTTGTTACTCATTTCAGAAAGATTTCCGAGTACAGGAACTGCCATTGGCTCGTATTAAGAAGATTATGAAACTGGATGAAGATGTGAAGGTGAATTTACGTTCATTTTTATTTTTATTGAAGCTAAAATGATGGGTGGGTTATTGCTCATTTCTCTAGAGCTCAAATTTAATTAAATAAAAATGAAAATATTGCCTGTTGCTTTTTTATTTAGTTTCTTGTAAAATTGTTAAGTGAGCTGAAATTGAACAATTTTAATTATTATATGATGCTTCTCCAAAAATTAGGGGTGTCCTGTTTTCTAGATGTTGAAAAGATACTGAGTGCTTTTTGAAACACCCAGTTCTTTTCAGCATGTAGTGTAAACATCTACCATCAAATCATCAGGACAGTGCCATCTTCTTAGCATCTTATTACAGTCTCTATTTGTTGATCTGAGCTCTAAAAAATGTTTGATAATGCTATTGTATCTGTGAGTATTGCATCTGTGAATTGTTTTACACGAATAATACTTGTGAGAGGGTTTACTTGGAGGAGACCATTACTGTATTCTTAGGAGTCTGCCACCCACTACAACTCTCTTAGAAAAAGAGCAGCTCCTTCCTTACCACTCAAAATGCATAGTCTCTTGTATTTGTATAGAAAGCTAACAGTTCACAGCAATTTTCCCTTCTATTAGCTCAATTCCTCCTCATAGTAATCCTGTGAGATTTGGTAGGATAAGAATTAGTAGTTTAATTTTCTAGATACGGAAATAGACAAAACAAAGAAAAAAAAAGAAAAAACTGACTTGCCTAGAGTAGGAGAACCAAGATCCCAATACTTATCTGCTTCCTTAACTCCATAGCTCGTCCAATGCCTGTATCCTATACAGACCACCTCACCAAGGATCCAGAGTCTTGTTTGACCAAGAGCTTATATTACTTGAGTACTTACTGTGTTCCAGGCCCTGTGCTGGGTGCTTGTACATATATCTTCTCATTTGATTCCCACAACAGTACTGGAAAGTTATCCTCTTTTTCAGTATGTGAAAAATAAAGCCCGAAAGGATGGGAAGCCTGAGATTTTGCCTAAATCCATTGGCTTTCAGACTCATTATTTCCCCACATTGTCTCTCCTTGGATTATATCACTTACTGACTTTATGGCCCTGGGCAAGTTACTTCACCTCTCTTAAACTTAGCTTCTCTACAAGGCTGTTATGAGAGTAAGAAAGTGCATGGTAGGTGCTAGATAAGTGTTCTTTTTTCCTCTTCTACCTGCTTTGTTCCTACTTGTGGTTTTATTTTATCTTGGGATCTCTTGAGACTACTACCTTCTCCTTTTCCAACACTTGCCCCATAGTCCAGTGGCAGGACATGAGATAAGGGGCAAATTAACTGGTTTGAATGACTGGTGATTGACAGATGTACATCTGTTACAGATGATCAGTGCAGAAGCCCCTGTGCTTTTTGCCAAGGCAGCCCAGATTTTTATCACAGAGTTGACTCTTCGAGCCTGGATCCACACAGAGGATAACAAGCGTCGGACTCTACAGGTAATATTGTAGACCTACATTGGGAAAGCTGGGCAAGTAGCTAGCTGCCTGCTTCTCTTGCATGGCTTAGACCAGGGGTCCTCAAACTTTTTAAACAGGGAGCCAGTTCACTGTCCCTCAGACCGTTGGAGGGCCGGACTATAGTTAAAAAAAAAAACTATGAACAAATTCCTATGCACACTGCACATATCTTATTTTGAAGTAAAAAAACAAAACGGGAACAAATACAATATTTGTATTTGCATGTGGCCCGCGGGCCGTAGTTTGAGGACACCTGGCTTAGACCAAAGTTTGTTTTTCCTTAGGCCTCTGACAAGCTGAGTGTAATTGGTATCTTCCTCTACTGTTGGGAGGCAGGCATACCTTATAGCCATGATAGTATTTCCCCACCAAGAATTTTAATTTCCAGCTCTCCCATGGTTTTCACAACTCAGTGACTGAACTATTCACTTGGTGAGTCCTCACTATATACAGAGGGAGGCTAAACTTATATTTATCTATTTCCAGATGTAAACAACTTCTGGTTAGAAGCCTTGAAAGGACAGTCCCAGGAAGAATCAGTTTTACTGACCTCATTAGCCTCTTTTTCCTCATCTGCTTTCCTGAGAATCCTTTTCCTCTTCTTTTTTTGTTCTCTTTTTATTTTAATCCAGCAAACAAATATTCATATTGTATGAAGACCTCTTGGTCATTGGCTCTAGAGCAGCGGTTCTCAACCTGTGGGTTGCGACCCCTTTGGTGGTCGAACGACCCTTTCACAGGGGTCGCCTAAGACCATCCTGCATATCAGATATTTACATTACGATTCATAACAGTAGCAACATTACAGTTATGAAGTGGCAACAAAAATAATTTTATGGTTGGGTCACAACATGAGGAACTGTATTTAAAGGGCTAGAAGGTTGAGAACCACTGCTCTAGAGGCTCTCCCCTCAACCACCAGGGCCTAGCTGTTGGAAGAAACATTTCTCAGACATAGAGTAAGGATGTGACAGATATAAGAGAGTGACAGTATTTTAACAACAAAGCCAAGAGTGTAAATTATGTCTTCTCCTTGTTTTCCTCTTACCTCAAAAGTTGAAAATGTATTTATTTATTTATTTATTTATTTATTTGTTCTACAGGTATTTATTAATCACCCACAATGTGCCGAGCACTGTTCTAGGCTCTGGATACACAAAACAGATAACAATCCCCACCCCCAGGGAAGTCTACATTCTAGTGCAGCTAGCTAGACATTGAGAACTTACTTTATGACTGCCTTGAAGGAAGTCTGTAGATCTAAAGAGCCAATTGAAATTACCTTCAAGATCAGTTAAAAAAAAAATAAGATAAAATTAAATGGGCAAAACATTTGAACAGTCCCTTCCAAAAAGAAGATTCCAAATGACTAGTAAGCATATGAAAAGGTGCATAACATCATTTGTCATCTGGGAAATACAAAGTAAAACCACAGTGAGATGCTAGTTTATATCCACTAAATGACAAATCAAGATGGAATATATAAAAAAATTGATATATTCTTGAAATGAATTGCTGTTCAACAATAAAAGAAACAAACTTGATCCATACAGCAACATGGATGAATCACAGAAATATTATGTTAAGTAAAAGAAAGCAGAGAAAAGAATTACATAGCACATGGTGCCAGGTACTGTCCATATTGATAGAAATAAGAATTGTGGTTACCTCAGATTGGGGGGT
Organism: Myotis brandtii; assembly: GCF_000412655.1. Taxonomy (NCBI): domain Eukaryota; kingdom Metazoa; phylum Chordata; class Mammalia; order Chiroptera; family Vespertilionidae; genus Myotis; species Myotis brandtii. The sequence continues at coordinate 230,040 of NW_005358250.1, forward strand.
TGGGGGGAGAGGGCATGGTAATTGGCCGGAAAGTGATGGAAGGGAACTTTATATTCTTATCTAGATGATAGCTACCTGGGTGTATATATTTATAAAAATTAATCCAGCTGTGTACTTAAGATTTCTGTATCTTACTGAATATGAATAATAATTCAGTAAAATATTAGCACTTAAAAAGACAAAATTACAATGTTAAAAAGACCGATTTAAGTATATCTATGTTTTCAAAATACTGTAGAACACATTAGTGTTTGTTTGAAGGTGATTATTATTTCTTTCTCTTTCACCCCTCCTCTCATTTCATGCTTAGATGAGCCGTTTAGATAGCTTTGAGTAGGTGACATCATCAAGAATGTGATACTATATCGTGCTAATCTTAAATGAGTCCTGGCAGCTTTAAAATGTGCCCTGCTTCGGTAGGATGGGTTTATTATCAAGCTGATGGTTGGCAAGAATGGAGGACTGAAGTTTTGCATTTCAGTGGCTTTGGGCCATCACAGAGACAAGGGAAGGAAAAAACAGAAAATTTCCATCCCCTCCTATTTTGTCTGATGAGTCACCTTTTCTTAAGATGTGATATGTAGAGGTTGCTAAGGATTTTGGTTAGAAGGTTGACTTCTTCTTCACCCCAACATTTTATTATGAAAAAATTCACACATAAGAAAGTTTATAGTGAACACCTGTATACTCACCACCTGGATCCTGCCATTAAAAGTTTACTTATTTTATCCCCATATCTATCCTTCTATCCATCAAATCATCATCTATTTTTAAATGAATTTCAAAGTTTACTTTTCCCTTAATACATGCATATCATTGTTCACTCTTTTCCCGTTTTTTTTCTTTAAAATTGTCTTACACTGTTAGTATGTTGATTTTTAGTAAAAAAATAAAAATCCTTTAATTTTATTATTTAAAGAAAGAAGTGTTACTCTTAGAAAGAACCCCTTCAGAGCAGGCTTTGGTTTCAGAATCATTAGTCAACCGACTCCTGTGTCCTCAGCCCACCTGAGACTCTGTTCTAGTAACTTCAGACTTCCAATATTTATATCACATTAAACAAGATTTAAACCATGGATTTAATTAACATTGCGATTTTGAATTCCAAAATAAAAATTTTGGAAACTAAGATACAGATCAGTAACTAGAAAATATTGCAAAAGTTATTGGATTAGAATTTCAGCCAGGAAATTCAAAATAGATTTTAACTGCTTCTGAACTAAGAGGCAAAATACTATTTAGAATCTTAAAAAGGTTATAAAATTGAATGATTGCCTAACCTTGCTAACCACATAATGACCAGAAACCTGCCACCTGAGATTGCTAGATTTGTACAATTTTAGCTGGAGGACCATTTTTTAACAGTCATGGAGAGGACCTAGGGGCAGAATCTAGCAGAGGCAGTAGTAGTTAGAGGCTCGAATATTCGGCTTATGGAGCACGAGCTACAGGTAGGTTTTTTGGTTGACTTTGTAGATATCTTTCCAGCAGGTCTGATCATTTGAAGTTTATAAGAATTTGGCTGTGCTTATTTCAGCTATAGACTTGGCCATGGGTACTTAGTTTGGCTTAGAAGTCATCATCTTCTCTTACTTGTAACCTGGAGGTTATAAAGCCGGGTGAACTAGTTTCTCCCCAGGCTAATTTTTCACCTCGCTTTTCTTTGTTACAGAGGAATGATATCGCCATGGCAATTACAAAATTTGATCAGTTTGACTTTCTCATCGATATTGTTCCAAGAGATGAATTGAAACCTCCAAAGCGTCAGGTGAGCTGGGAAGGCATTGCTGCTGCTGCTGCTGCCAAGCACCTTGCATATGGGTGTCTAATAATGCTCCTTTTCCTCTCTCAGCACAAGCCATTTGCTATTTCTTTTGCTACTTCTCTAGACCAGATCCATCCTTAACATCTCCTTCTGCTACTCATTTATGGATACTTTTAACTCAGTGCCGCTGAGGTGGTATTTCAGTGAAAATAGATAAAATTAAAGACTTTGGTTATCAATAGTAAAAGTGAAGCTCATTTCAAGGTATCCTAGGAACTCTATCAGAGTTCTTAATCTGGGATGGGAGAACATGTCCAGTGAGTTACAGATTTTAGATTTTCAAGAAACAGCGTCTCTATGTGCACAGTGTTTGGAGTGAGTGGACTTTGGTTTTCTCTTACTCTTTATTGTGGTTCTCTGTATAATGCTCTGGTTACATATTAAATCACCTGCTAGGGTTTTAAAAAATACCAATGCCCAGGCTCCACCCCACACCAAGTTGAATCAGACTCTGAGAGGGGAGGCCCAGGCATCAGTACTTTTTAAAGCTCCCCAGATGCTTTTAATGTGCAACCAGATTTGAGAACCACCGCTAAAACTGTTTTCTAAGCAATCACTAGAAAGAATGTGAATGTCTGCCTGCCTGCCTTTCCCTCTCTTCTACCTGCCCCTCTCCAAAGGTCACACTGATTTTTTTTTTCCAGCACCTTGGGTGCATAAGTCTCTTAATTGCGGTTTTAATAGGCCCCTATGCTTTATAACTCATTGGTTCAGGCACACACATTTCGTGACTCACCAGGTGTAATTGAGACACTTGGGGAATAGTACCAGAGTCTGGTTGGGAGCAAAGGTGTGCCTTGTTCTGCTTGCTCTGTTTTCTTAACAAAATTTTAAGTGGTTTTAATGAATTATTTCATAGTATATTATTTTTGGAAATGGGTCATTCAGTGACTCTCATGCTGTCTCTATTAATAACCAGTCAGAAGGTGTAAGAGAAGTGGGCGTCTTAAAGGACATTTGTAATCCTGACCCTGCCTGGAGCCTTTGGATTAGCAAGCCCTCTGTTACCCCCTTACTAGTACAGGGAGCCTCACTGTGTCTCCGTTCTTTCTGGGCAGTCTTTGCTACTGTAAACATCCTTGACTGGAAGCTGTAAGGTGTTCAGAGGAGCTTTCAGTCGGATGTTTACAGCGGCAGGCTGCCACGGTCGTCCCTGGCTGCGTATCGCCTTTGAGACATTGCAGGTTAGTGCCCGTGGGCTTCCTTCCTCTCTGAGAAGTCACTACTGCAGAAACCCAGACCACTTCTCTTCCTTCAAAAAAAATGATATGACACACTTGCTCTCCGTGTTGGAATTTGTTTGAGCAGCCCCCTTTAAAAACGAAGTGGTGAGATCTGTCAGAAAATCAGGCCTTGGTCATGCTCCTTGTGCTAACTTCTGCTTGTTTTCTGTGGGCTGCCTGCTGAACCAACTGGCTGGGACATGTCCTGTCCCTTCCTCCAAAGTCCTCAGTGCTTGGCTCTCTTAGGGTGTCAGACAGCTCCTTGTTCCATCTTGACTCTAAATGCTCCATCTCTTTTTTAAAGTGTGTCTAGCTGAAACAGCTCCTTGCTGTCTAGACTCAGTTCTTTGTAGGTGTTCAAGCCATTGATTGGCATCCTGTTTGGGACAGCTGCTGCCTGGCCTTTGAAAGGTTGAGATTACTGGAAGCTGGCCTGAAATTCTCAGGTAGCACTATTAATCCTTTGTAGACATGAAGTTTTCCCAATCTCCAAATTGGCTGACACCTTTTTAAGTCCTGTAAAAGCACCTACTCTCCAGAATTCACCCTTTGTGAAGAGGCAGCAGTTTGCTCTTGCTACTGAAGCTAATGGACTTTTTTCCAGTCTGTGGCTGGTAGCCCTAGGAGGTGATGCTGCTCATTCTCTGGCTGTTAGTCTCCACTTCTGAACACATCCCAAGAGTAAACCCTCTGTTTGGGGAGGCCACAGCTAGAGCTGGGCAAGTACCCCATTCTGGATTGACCCAGTCATTCATTCCGAGATTGTTCTAGCATCTGGGATGATGTTCCACTACTGGGGAAAGGAACTAGCCACAAATACTGAGCTGGGATCTAAGATCCTTGACCTCTCAGAGATGCTTGGGAATTTATCTTGTTCTTCAGGAAAGCAAATAAAAACTATTTGAAAATAGAAGGTTGTTGAGGTTTGACTTGTACCCCACTAAAGCTATGAGTTGAAAGTTCCTGCCCATTGAAATATCATTTCTCTTCACCCATCTCTTTAAACCAAGCATAATCATTCCCCTGCTAGCTTGACCTCCATTGGCTGAATGAGTCTTCATAAATGCTGAAAACCTTATATATGCCTCCTTCCATTCCAGTGAATTGAGAACAGTCATGCCCTCCTCACAGCGCAAACTGACTTGATGGAATGTCCTAGACCCTGCCTGGTTCATAAACAAGTTAGGAGGCTACAGTAGGCAGCACAGGAGAAGCTCTTCACCTGCTCTCCCAGCTTTTGGCAAGGGGTATTTTGGCTTCTGAAAGGGATATTTAAAGGGTTTGCTTTTTGTCTGGTGAAAAGACCATATTCATTTGTAGATCAGCTACAGTCAGGTATAACTGGATACAGAACCATCACAGGTCAGGGCTAGGAAATGCCGGTGTCTGCCTGCCTTCTCACTTCCTGCAAGTTTGTTCTGGGGGGCTTTTGGTCCTATATACCTTCTTATCACCCAAGAGCTTTTTCAAGTTAGGTCTGAACTTTAGTGATTAATGTTTTTTATAAAGTAGGAAGGGAAATCTCAATGGAAAATGAATACATTAAACTCATTTCAAGAGCTTTGAAAAAGATCAGTTTCATGGCTAAGGAGGATACCAGTTTATCCCTGCCACAGCCAAGGTCTAGTTGACAAGACTGACCCTAATTTATAATAGAAGTTGGAGTTGAAATGGAGGTGACATTGTCACAGTTAAGTTGTTCTGGAAACAGACCTAGCTGAAAATAAAAGGGGGCCCCCTCTTTCTTCTGCCTCAGAATGATCACATTCAGTGTTCAAACGGTTTGGGTCTGAAGCACAGAATACATTAACCTAAAAAGTTGGTTCATGTTCGAGGACTAGCTCAGAAACCCAGCATGTCACAAGTGTCTGCCTAGGCTGAGTGGATGGCCATCAGGGAATCTGGTCATGCAGAGACCCGCGTGTCTCATAGGCTTTATATCAGCAGTCCTAGTTTTACTATCCTGGGTCCCCCAGTCACCAGGCAAGCAAAATAATGCCCAGCCCTGTTCTACAGGGAACATGGATTTCTCCCCACACTAGACTACAAAATCCTAGAGGTAGCAAAGAGAGTTTAGGGTCTCTTCTATTGGTAACAGCTGTTATATTCAAGAAAATTTATTCTACTACCAACTTGGGTTTAAAAAAAAGGTACAGCAATACCTGGGTTCAGTTCAAGACCACCACAATAAAGCAAGTACAGGCATCCTCGGAGCTACTGCTGGTTTGTTAACAGACCACTGTAATAAGCAAGTTTATCAATAAAGTGAGTTGTAACCTTTTTTGCTGATGGAGGGTCTTGCCTTTAGTTTGTAAAAAAAAAAAAAAAAAAAAAAAAAATCAACACCTGGGAAGTGCAATAAAGCCAAGTGCAATAACACATGGTGTGCCTGTATTTTCTTATCTCTGTCTGCCTGGCTCCATAAATCCATTCTCATTCAGCAAGTACTTATTAGGTGCCTACAAGGGAATGAATAGTGGGGACAGTGGAGAGCAAGAGAGAGCTAGGCTTTGCCCTCATGGGAAAGTAGTTAATTTGACAAGCCAAGGACAAAAAAGTTCAGTGAGCAAAGGACTGGAAACCCAGACTAGAGCGCCTGACCTAATGAGGGGATGATGGGGTCAATGCCAACTATGTAAATGCCACTTTGGGGAGCTTTGAGGCAGTCCACAGGGTCTCTATACCTTGAAGAATTGTCTTTTCCTCTTATCTTAAACATGGCAAACTTAGCCTAGGGAGTGAGTAAATCTAGTTAATTTTTTGCTCAGCCAGACCAAGTTGTATGTTTCTGTTGTTTTTGTTGTCCCAGGCAGGGGCCGACCAACCCTGGACCCTCAGGCTATAACCATGCCGTAGTGTGTGTAAACATCCTACACTCTCAGCTGTGAGCTCAAGGTGGCTGGGAGAGGGTTGTTTACTCCTTCTGCCATGGAAAACGTCAGCTGAAGAAGGAACAGTCTCTTCACCCAGCAGATCGGACAGAATGCGACCTCCCTAGTCAGCCAAGGCAGCACCCAGCGGAGAGCTGTCCCTCAGGCCCCCTGGGTTGCTCTTCTGTGGCTAAGTACAACCAGAAGCAGATGTGACACTGGATAGATGTGGCCCTTAGTGACCACTGAGCTCTCAACGTACTGTGAAAAGCTAAGCACTTGCCTACTGATGCTCTCGATCCTAACATTTGATTCTGAAATTTCAACCCAGGAAAAGCCCTATGTCCTTTTCCCCTGCTCTGTCCCTCCTGAGATGGTGGGAACAAAATAAGGAGAGTGCTGCCTGTTTGGGAGATTGGGAACTTGCCTCAGAGCCTGACGTTTGGGTAGCATCTTCCAGTGCTCACAGTTAGCACTGTCCTCAGATCACAGGCCTCGGCAGAATTTACTCACAAGCACTGCTAGTGCGTGGCTTTTAGTGGCAGTAATTATTTGCCCATTTGCAACTTATCATGCAATGGGTGCTAACTCTACTTCAGAAAACTGGCTGTAAGTTTGGTGAAACCTATGGAATCTGTTATTTTTAGTTTGATGTAGCACAACTGGTCTCTTCGAATTCCAGTTTCCCTTGGCTTCAAATGTGGAGAGCTCAGCATTCAGCAGGCAACGGCACAGAGCCCGTTTGGGGGAAGAATGGAAATTCACTCTGGCGGCTGCTGAGTCGGTTCTTTTCCTCTTACCTGCCTCTCCTTCTACCCCACAGGAGGAGGTGCGCCAGTCTGTGACTCCTGCCGAGCCTGTCCAGTACTACTTCACGCTGGCTCAGCAGCCCACCGCCGTCCAAGTCCAGGGGCAGCAGCAAGGCCAGCAGACCACCAGCTCCACAACCACTATCCAGCCCGGGCAGATCATCATTGCGCAGCCTCAGCAGGGTCAGGTCTGTGAGCTGCAGGGGGTGCCTGCCCAGCAAGATAGTACTTCTTAGGTTTGGGATGGTGAAAGCTTGACCAGGGCAAGACAGGTACTCAGAGCATCATAGAGCACTGGATTTGAAGTCTGGAAACCTGGGCTCTCCCCAGACTCAGCCATTGAGGAGACATGTCACCCTAATCTCTTATGGGTCAAATGAGGAAAGTGTAGTGGACAAGATATTCTTCAGGATCCTTATGAGCTAAAAAGTTTGGAAGGAAAAACTGTATGACACCCCCATGAAGAGTAGTGGCATCTCTGTAGAAGGTGTTTTAAGTGGACTCCATGCCTGCTGTCTGTGTGTCCACACCAGAATTGGATTGTATCCTTAAGGGAGAGATCAGGCATGCATACCTCTCCTCCCCTTCTCCCCATCATTTCTCTGTCCTACTGTATTTAAGTAAAGTGTCCTTCTCTTTTTACAATAGTAATCAGAATATTCTCTCTCCCCAATACAATTGTGAGAGCAGCATTATGCACATTTGTTGGGAATCATTAGAGGCTACAGAGAACTCTCTTCTCAGAGCTCTGAATCCAAACTCCCTGTCAGTCATCAGTTTATTTATTCATCAAACATTGGTCATCCTCTGTAGGTAAAGTCCTATGCCATGTGTTGGGGACACAAGCATGAGTCAAACAGTTCCTATATTTAAGAATTCACAACCTAGTTGGGGCTACAAATAATTAAAGATTATACCACCATGTGGAAAGTGTAAAATATTCTAAGGATGTGTAGAGGGTATTATGGGAATGCATCAAAAGGGGTACCTAACAAAGATGTGAGGGGGTGGTAGAAGAGGATGTCAGAGAAGGTTCCTTTAAGGGAATAATATGAGTTTTAGAGAGAATAATGGAAATGAATCAAAATAGACAAGGAGGGACTTCCCAATACAGGGCTCAGCACAAGCAAAGGCTTGGAGTTGAGGACACATTCTAGACGGCCTTGTGTGTTCTAGTGAGGAGCTGGGTTTGCCTAGAAGAAAAAATATGGAAGTGGCAGTAGATTTAAATATAATTGTGATTTTAGGATGTATTCCCTGCTTGTTTTTTTTTTTTTATCCATATAACAAATTTATTGAATGCTTGTCTTTACCAGACACCATGCTAGCAGGAGGGGTTCAAAGATGATTGGAGCTCAATCCCTGCCTTAAGGAGTTCACTGCACTGTGATGCCTAAGGGTCCTTCTTTAGCTCTTGCTTGTGCGTCTGCAGTGGTGAGAGGTTTGCCTGCCAAAGGCTTTATCCCTTTATAGAGAGAACTTCAAGGGAGTCTGCTAATGGCTGGCTCTTATTGGCTGATCATCCTAAGAAGTTCATAGTTGTTGTGCCCCGACAGCAGGGCACACCATACGTGATCTGACAGCTGCTATGCTAACACAAGCCCTCATTTTTCTGAAATGATTTAGAAATACTTTGGAAATCCTCTCAGGAAAATTGAGTTGATAGAGTACAGTGATGAGTTGGCAGTATGCATTTTTTTTTAGTCAGCGAGAATTTCATGTATCCTCTTTTCTGCCACCCTGGACTTGCTCAGCCTGGAGCTGATAAGGCTTGTGAGGATGGTGAAGTTGGTTCCTCCCAGCATCTTCCAGCTATTGTTTCACTGTGTTACTGGTTCAGGGTGGCCTTGTGTTGTGTGACACACCCCAGGATCTCTGTAGTAATGGCTATTTCAAGTTGAGTGCAGATAACCTTTGCAGAACAGAATACATACTAAAGTCGAAGGAAGGCATATTTTGGTAAAGTGAATCCTCTATTTTCTGTCATAAAATTGGAAACTTTTATTCCTAGAGGCTTGGGGAATAGGCTGAGTTGAAAATTGCAGTGTGAGAACAGGAGATGTTTCCTGTTGTCCTAGCCAACTGCATGCATTTTTACACAGGTCCTTCTGTCTGTCTTCCCCACCCTCCTGTACTTAGGGGTGGCCTCAGTTAAGATCCAGGTATTCAATGTTTGGTGTCCAGTGCATTTACCTGTTCACTCTCCCATAGGCAGCTGTGCTATGATCCAGAGCAGCCAGTTGGCCGCTGCGGGCTGGGGTCGCTCTGCTGCTTAAATGGGGTGAAAACCAGTGTGCACTTTATTTCCCTCCCAATGTCTTGCAGGCCTAAGAAGCAGCCCAGGATCCCAAATTTAGTAAATTCATAATTCATACTGACCCCACTTTCCATTTAGTTTGCCCTCCAAATTCACCTGTTCTAGACTTCACTTGGCTATTTCTCAAGTGAACTGTCGTGGTTGATTTTGATTCTTTTGTACCATATGTGCCTTACTGTCATCGAAGTGGCTGTGAAAAGTTGCAGCATTTGAAGCATAGAGATGTTTGGGGCTCAGGCAAATATTGTGTACTATGAGCCTAAAAATAAATCTCTTTGGTTTTTTTCATCTTTTATTTTGGTGAGTAACTTTCACAGTGCTCTAAACCCAAAGGACTCTAGGTTGAGTATTATTTGGTGTTAACATGACTTCAGGCATTCATGGAGAGGATTTGCTCCTAGTTAACCTCTTGGTTATTAACCCCTTTGTAAGCCTACTGACTCTGAGCTAGACTCAATCAGCTTTCTCATGACTCTTTCCAGAGCACACCAGTGACCATGCAGGTTGGAGAAGGTCAGCAGGTGCAGATTGTCCAGGCCCAGCCACAGGGTCAAGCCCAGCAGGCCCAGAGCAGCACTGGACAGACCATGCAGGTGATGCAGCAGATCATCACAAACACAGGAGAGATCCAGCAGATCCCGGTAAGCCCTGCCTTGCCTTGCCTCAGGTCTGCATGGCACTCTTCAACATAATAACAGAGATACTTAAAGATTTTATATCTGTATATACACACAGACAAAAAAAAATATTATGTGTGTGTGTGCATGTGTATATATTTTGCATGATTGTGTATATCACATGTGTGTGTGTGTGTGTGTGTGTGTGTGTGTGTGTGTGTATAAACATTTTTAAACCTATATTCCTGTTACCCTAGACCAGTGATGGTGAACCTTTTGAGCTCGGCATGTCGGCATTTTGAAAAACCCTAACTTAACTCTGGTGCCGTGTCACATATAGAAATTTTTTGATATTTGCAACCATAGTAAAACAAAGGCTTATATTTTTGATATTTATTTTATATATTTAAATGCCATTTAACAAAGAAAAATCAACCAAAATAATGAGTTCACGTGTCACCTCTGACACGCGTGTCATAGGTTCGCCATCACTGCCCTAGACCACAACTTGCTTCACTGTGTGCTCACTGCTTTCCTTTAACCCATGTTAAAGTTCACCACTGTGTGGCAGCTCCTCTTAATTTCCCCTCACTCCACCTACATAGAGAAGTCATTGTAACCACCATTCTATGCCAAGGCCCAAAGGCCCTGTGAGACAGTCCTGTCTTTTGATTAGCAAAGAATAAGAGGGAGGTGTATAGGGAAGACCATAAATACACTTGTTGCATATTCATGAGTCAGTTCCCACTGGAGCCTGCAGCAAAGTATATTTTTGGCTTTCATTGAACTTATCCATTCCTTCAATGTGGACTACTGCTTCCTGTGTGCCTTGAGGGATTTCATTTCTTAGATTTGTTGACTTTTTTACTTGTACTTGTTCTTTTGTTAAAAATGTTCTTGTCTCAACACTTGCCATTTATACATTGGTCATTTTGCCACCAGAAAATGTAGAAAGTGAGTGACATGGAACAGTCCTTCTATTTCCTACCCCTTGTTCTTCCTATTATAAATGAAATGTAGGCAAATCTGGAAATTCACTTGGGCTTGATTAACCACTTTCTCTCTGAAAAAAGCTCAAAAAGTATCCTCGACTCTGGTTTTGAAACTGTTCTTATTAGGTTAACAGAGTACTAGGCCAGGAGAAAGTTTAGGAAAGTGGAGTGAGTGTGTGTCTGTGGCTATCTCTCTCTTTCTTTCTTTCTTTCTT
>NW_005358250.1:241052-258448 GCF_000412655.1 Myotis brandtii
CCTCTCTCTCTCTCTCCCTCTCTCTCTCCCTCTCTCTCTCTCTCTCTCTCTCTCTCTCTCTCTCTCTCGTCATACACACACACTATCCATCAGCTGCAGGTTCCTTGCCTCACTTTTTCAGCCACCAACCCAAGACCTCTCTTGAATGGTTTTCATTCATGTGGAGGCACCAAGATAAGTTCATTTAAGCCAGAGAAGAGTAACTGGCTTGAGTGTTTTTAGCCCTCTGGCGCACAGAGCTTTAGCACAGATGAGTAGAATTCAGGACCTTGTCTTCATGGTTCTCGGATAGGAGCTTGCATTTCTAAACTCATCAGCATGCTTGCAGTAGTGATGACCTTCAGGAAGGAAACTGCTTCTCTTTTGAAAGCCCAAGGGGTAGACTTACTTGCTCTTTAGTTAACATATAAAAGCTGTGAGGATCCCCAGACTTATCCTGTGATATAGGACTGAAGTATATCATCAGATGTCTAAACTTAAAAGAAGAGCTTCTAGCTTCTAAGAGCTGCTTGGAACTAGTTGGTGCACAGCTTTCCAATCACATTTGAGTTTCTGCAAAGAGCTCTTCCCAGCCAGGAAATGGAAAATCCCTATGGCCGTCAGTATACCTTCCCCACTGCTGGGACAAGGCTTTAGTCTTTCATCCCGTGCGCCTTGGATGGAGTTCTGTGACTCCTGGGACCAGACACTGTCAGTCTCAGCAGTGAGGTCTCCTAAGCCTCTGCCCAGCTGCCTTTATCCCCATAAGCATCTTAACATCGTTGCCTGGAAGCTGCATCAAGGGATTGAGGTGGGGAAGGGAGGCTTGGCATCACAGCCTCCCAGCAGCTCCTCTCAGCACATTCTCAGGAAATAAATGACTGCAGGTCACAATATCATGCCCTATCTCCTTTTGAATTAGATTCTTACAGGTTTAGATTTTGTGGCCCTCCTTGCCTTAAGCAGACAATTCTGGAATGATCTACCAGAACTTTAGAATTAGTCTGTCTGGGTGGTTCCAATCCTCTTCCAGGCTGGCAGTTGCAGAGAAGCAGTTTGATTTAACAATGCACACAGGAGTGCCACTTCAGCCCACCAGCATTTTCCTCGTGGAAGTACAATTCCCTTCAGTGATATTAGCTCTTGAAGGCAGGGGAGTGTTTATTCCAGGACAGAAGCCTGTTAGCCTCAAGAAGCTCACCCTTACAACAAAGGCAGCTGGCAGCCAAGGAGGTGATGTCTGGGCGCCCCAAATCCCAAGTGTGAATGTCTGCAGCCCTCCTCTGCTGACTTCTCTGCTGAGCCTCAGCTCCTCTTGTGTTGTAACCACCTTGGCCCTTTCTTCATCTGCACATGCAAAGCACTAAAACTTTCATGGTACACTGGAGCGTTAAGAGCCTGAGTTAAGGCTTTTAGCACACAATTAAATGCAGTATGTGGTATTATTGTATTATCTGAGACTTAATCTTAAGCATGAGGGACTCCGAGGGCATTTTTGTAGGTTTGGTTTCCCATGATGGAGTTTTCTGTGAAAGGTTTATTGATTCAGCTTCCCCTTGGGAGATGTTTAGCCAGAAGCTAGTGCTGAACACCAAGGATCCTAAAAGTCCCTCAGACTCCCGTTGGTCCTGGCTCTTGGGGACAGAGATAGTAAAGCTGGCCAACTTTTTCTTCCAAAATGTGCAGCGTGGAATTGGGCAGTTCTAGGGCTGTGGTGTGGAGTGACAGCCATCTGCTTTGTGCTCCTGCAGACACTGGAGCTGTTCTCAGTACAGTATTAGATCAGCCATTCTGGGAACTGGGTGGAATAGTGTGGAGCTGGAGGGAAGAGAGGCCCACACTTAAGGTATAAACATTCTGATGATGTTAGACAGCCTTTGGGATAAAATCCTAAGATAAACTGAACAAACAGCTAAGAGCCAATGAATGTTGAGGGTGCAGCCATGCTTTTTCATGTATGTGACAAGATCCTCAGGGAGGTTTTTCAAGGTCCATTCAGGGAACTATTCTCTTTTGTGTGTGTGACTTGCAGGATAGGGAAGTTATGGTTTTGCTGTTTTGACCTCTATTACAAAGGAACTTTTCTGGGCATGCTTTTTTGGAGGGCTCAGTGGAGGGCACATGGAAAATTTGCCTGTTTGAAGTTGCACTCAATCCCCTGTGGACTGTTTGTCTCTGCCCTGCCCTAGGTGCAGCTGAACACCGGCCAGCTACAGTACATTCGCTTAGCCCAGCCTGTATCAGGCACCCAAGTTGTGCAGGGACAGATCCAGACGCTTGCCACCAATGCTCAGCAGGTATGTGTCCCAGGGATGCAGGGCTTGACTTGGGGACCAGCAGGAGCTGGCTTCCTTATTATTCTCCCTTCCACCTTATTCCTCAGCAAGAGCCACCTCCACACCTGCATATCTATTCTACCTCCACGGTGGGGTTTCATGGAGAATTGCATTCAAAGTGTGTCTCTTACCATCTTGTTCTGAAGTGCAAGGCAGGGAAGTCTCAAGTATACTTGAAGAAAGCCTGATGTACCTGTATGCAGGTCTCACCAGAAGTATTTTGACAGATTGCCTCTTTGTCAGGCTGTTAGCAGCTTTAAAACTGAATAGCTGTTGTGTTCTGGCCCTCCTGTGCCCTTTGGAAAGCTTCCTTAGATTTTATCCTCACCTCCTCAGGCACCCTTAACCTGAGATTGCTCCCCTTTCTTCTCTCATGCCCTAGGATGTTGGAGGCTGTGAGCCACAGGTGCTGAGGGGACCTCCCTGGGCTTGGGGGTTGGGGAATGTGGGCATCATTGCAGGGGGTGGGGGTGCTGCTCAAGGAGAGGCATTGTTAATGGATTCTTTTTTGCCTCATACCCAAAAAAAGCAGCGATCGTTTAAGAGCTGGATCTGTCTGGCCCAGTTGCATTTCTGGTGATGTATCTATTGACAGTGGTAACAGAGCTGAGTTTGTAGAGCAGGTCTCCAAAGATTTAATTTGGGAAAATGTGAGGAATGAGCCAAAAGTAAGGCTTCTGAATTCCATAAAGTCTCTGGGATCATTAAAGGCTCACATGGAACTTGGGCTTTTCCTTAATTTCCTTGGAGTTCACTGACATGGAATCAGCTCAAAACTGGTCACACCCTTGGGTACCTCACCCTCCGCTTTAAAAAAACAAAAAACGCCCATAAACTTTTGTAAGATTCTAACCTGGGATCCCAAAAACTTTTTATGGCCTAGGGGTGGGAGGAAATGAGAAGGAAGAGTTCTTGGTTTCCCAGATATCAGTTTTGGAGCCAGAAACTAAAGCCAGAAAGCTTGACTTGGGGCGGGGGTGGTTACAGAGAGGAGGGGAAGAAACAAGAAGAGAGCACCTGAGGGCAGTCACAGTCTATATAACAACAGATTGTACTTGTGACAATTGGCACGTGGTAGGTGCTCAGTAAATGTACGTTTAATGAATGCTGAATAAATAGTGTGTAAAAGGAATTTAAAGATAAATGAAGCTTTCTTTGATATAAAGGGCAGTACTGCTGGCCATGGCACAGTTAATCTCATCTATGAGGAATATTTTCCATTTGTCTCAGGGTCATTCATTTATTCTGCAGACATTTCTTGAATAATTTATTTGCACTGGGAGATTCAAAGACAAAACTTCGCTCCTGCTCTCAAGCAGCTTATAGACTGATAGGAGGAGAAAGACCCAAAACAAGGAACAATAGTATGAAGCTCTTTCACACGTGTCCCCTAGACCTGATGGGTTGTTTTTGGCCGTTGTGAGGACACCTGAGAGGACCGTCCTTACTGTGCAGGTTGGCTGTAATGATTCCAAGAGATGGTGCACAGAAGACATTACTAGTCAAATGTTCCACAGACACACAACTGTGCACACAAGCACGCTTCAGTCTTCTCTCCAACAGCTGGCATTGTTCGATGCATTCCGACATGGCAGTAAATTTCTTTTAAAATCCACACCTAAGATTTTAAGTGCTCATGATAAATGTTTCCTTGCCGCACCGCGCCCCCCCCTCAATCCTTGGCCCAAAGGGCTGCACGTGACCACTATCGGAAAAAGTGCTTTATACGTTTGCCACGAGGGCTTCTAGGGCCAAGGCCACCTGCTCGCCAGGGTGTTTCATATTCCAGTCAGATAATCTGGGTGATACGGGTTTGGTTTGGAGCCCACCTTCCAAGAATGAAAGGGACCACTCACTACTTTGCCCAGTGTTTTGCAAATTGTCTTCACTGGCTGCAAGACTCTTAGGGTTTTTGACTAAACCAAAAATGTTATGCTCTCTCATGTCAGCACCTGTGAGCTAGGTGTTTGTTTGATTTGAGCCCCAAAAAGACCTTGATGGGGTAGTAGGTGACTGGTAATGTCGTGTGTTCCAAGGTCCTCTTTATCAGCAGTTGCCAACCATGCGGACCACCGGTTGGCGACCGCTGCTCTATATGGTGCCAACTCTAAGTAGCCTTCAGGGCTACGGGATGGGAGGGACCTTGCTTTTCTGCTACACGTCAAACACCTGTTCTATGCCAGGCATTATTCTGGGCACTTTATATGTATTGTCTCATTTGATCTTCACAATCCACTCCTGGGTGGTGGGCTGGTGGCCGGACCCTGCAGCTGACCTGCCTACTCTGCTATCTTGATTCCTGCAGATCACACAGACAGAGGTCCAGCAAGGACAGCAGCAGTTCAGCCAGTTCACAGATGGACAGGTAGGACCCCCAGTCCGAGCAGGGGCAGAGGGTGAGGAATGGGGGTGAGGGCTAGTGGATGACATCTATGGGTTTGGGTGATAAGGGCAGCTGTCCCATTTTCTGTTAACAATGAGGGGACAGAAATTGTTAAAACAAGTACAGTTTTTAAATCAGGGTGCCTGTCCTTTAGCATTATAGACATTATATAGCCCAAATCCCCATTTAAGGATGAGTAAACTGAGTCCTAGAAATGGGAAATGCTTTGTCCATGATCACTCAGCTGTTCATTGCAGAACAAGGACTAGAACACAGGTGTCTTGTTTCCCTCTCTAGGGCTAGTTTTTCTCTGCTGCTCTTTAATGGTATGGGTTAGTTGAAATGCAGAGAACATGGGACCTCTCAACCTCTCAGTGCCTGGAATTCAGTAATTCTAAACCCGTGCAAAGAAAGAATCTTACTTTTCCCTCGGCCTATCCCCTCATACTATGACTATGCTCCCAGTCACCCCTGAGGACATGATGGGATGACGTGCCCAAGCTTGTATTCTCTGCTGCCCAGAGGAGAGGAGCCGCATCATCCACCTCTGGTTCCTGCCAGCACCAGGTGCTAGGTTCACATGCCAGGGCTCCTGTGGCAGGGGTTTTGGCTGGTTTTTTGGGGGGACACCTGAGAAACCAAATGATCAGTTGGCACTAACTTCCCAAAGTGGCTATGTGAGCATCTGCTTCACCCCTCACGGGTCTTGGCTGTAGGAAGTGTTTAATTCCAGGTGACCTCCTCAGCAGGGCCCATGTAGGAAGTGCAGGTTCAGTGTAGTCAGATATTCTGAGGAAAGGAGGAAGAGGGGGTAATCCTATTGCCTCTGCCAGTGAGGATTACTGAGAATTGGGGAAATGCTGACTTCCAAGCTGCTGGTACAGTGGTTCGAATTGCTTGTGTTTGTCACAGAGGAACAGCGTGCAGCAAGCTCCAGGCTCTGAGCTAACGGGAGAGGCAGAGCCCAGAGAAGTGAAAGCCACAGGAAATGCAACTCCCTGCACCTCTTCCCCGCCCACTACACACACCCCCTCACACCGTGCTGGTGCCTCCTGTGTCTGCTGCTCCCAACCCCAGCAGAGCTCCACATCCCCTCCTCCCTCTGACGCCTTGCAGTGGGTGGTGGTTGAAGTATCTGGGGCCCCGAACCAACTCGAGGCCCATAGGGAGCTGCATGCCCCTCTCCCAGGGGTGACCTCACTCTCTCCTCTCCACCCCTCGCAGCAGCTCTACCAGATCCAGCAAGTCACCATGCCTGCCGGCCAGGACCTCACCCAGCCCATGTTCATCCAGTCAGCTAACCAGCCCTCCGACGGGCAGGCCCCCCAGGTGACCGGAGACTGAGGGCCTGAGCTGGCAAGGCCAAGGACACCCAACACAATTTTTGCCATACAGCCCCAGGCAGTGGGCACAGCGTCCCTCCCCAGAGGACCCCGCCGACCTCAGCGCCTCCTGCAGGCTAGGACATTGGTGCACTTCACCCCACACCTGGGGGCCGAGATTCTCCAACAGAAAAATGCAATATTTTTTATTTCCTTTTTTTCTTTTTTTTTTTCACCAAGGAATCAATATTTCAATATGTTGAGTTGTGTGTCCAATGCTATGAAATGAAAATATTAAATAACATATTTATGGCATTTTCTTGAAGAGTGTGGTTGAAGATATATTTCTTTTATTTTTCTTTTTTGGGGTTTTACTTCCACTTCTTTTTAGGAGCAAATCTCCTAACGGGTGTATGTTATCTCCTGACTCTTGGAACAGCCGCTACCCCCAGGATTTTCCATCTTTTCTGTCCTCTGATTAAATTAGGTGACTGCGTGTAGCTTCTTTTTCATTAGTGGTCTTCTCTCCTTGTCCCTGCTCCTGCCCTGGAGCTCTGTGCACCTGTATCCAGAGGCCATGGGAACATCCTTGCATTTAAGAGATGAACTCATTCGCCATGGAGAGGAGAGTGGATGGTTTCATTCCCAGACCCTAACCTCCCAGGGACCCAAGGAGACTAGAACTTTGTGCATTTACCTCCATACACACATTTTTATTTTTTAAATGCATTAAGAATTGTGCTAGTCTCCTTTGCTGCATGGACATCAATGCATGACATGAAATAAACCTCATTTTAGACAATTAAAAGTCTTGAGTTCTGTATTTGGCAGCATTCATAGGGCCACTTGGCTTGGGAAAGGCTTGGAAAGGTTTGTTTGCCTTCAGGTTGGGTGTCTGTGAATGAGGGGGGACCCTTTTGAAAAAAAGCTAAGGGAAACTTACACTACACATCTAATTCAAACTGAGGTCTTCAGCTAATTTTAAAGGTAAACTTCAGCAGGATCTATTTGCTCCTGAGAGGCCCCTGCCCACCTTACGTCCTGGGCTACCACCATGGGCCAGATTCAGTTGTGTCCTGTTTGGTTGAGGGTCAAAAGAGAACATCTTTCAATGAGAAAGCTCCATTCTTCAAAGTAGGACCCAGATAAATCTCTCCTCTCCTGTCTTGGCATGGGCTGGCACTTTGAGTTGCCTGCTGTGGGCATACCCAGTAGCATCTGCCGTGGAGGGCAGCCTAAGCCCCTTGTCAACCAGCAGGTCACAAGAGGTCTACAGCCAGGGCCTGTATTCTGTTAATTGAAACAGGAATAAAAAGAGCATTCTACTTCATTGACCATACTGGCCAATGGGGAGCTGTCTTCCTTACCTTCACCATGCCATCCAATGAGGCCCGTTGTCTGGGAAGATCAGAGAACTGATTGCCAGGAAAAGTAGGTATCAATTTCTTCTCTGACAGTAATATGCCTTAAAAACTTGGGCAACTCCCTTCCCTTTGGGACTGTCTCAAGGTGTGAGATGGGGGTGGGGAAGAGTCTTTAATATTAGATGATTTTAAGTCTGACCCTGATGTCCTTACAATTCCTCACCAAATATCTGCTGTCAACCTGGACATCTGTGTCATCTTTTATTTTCAATCATTGACCGAAGAGTACTTCACCTTATTCCACACATACAAATTTGGATGGCTTGCAATGAAAACATACACAATGAAATAAAATATTACAGATCAGAATTAGGAAGAATATAATTGAGTAGGAAATGGATCATAGAAAACAAATAGTCTGGCTGTAAAGATCTACCTGGTTGTTAGAATTAGGTTTCACACTTCATCCTGGGCTTCTGGGCCATCAAAGCAAAAAGAGCCAGAACCAGGTAAGAGTCACACCAGCCCTAGCCTGTTTGCTCAGTGGATAGAGCATTGGCCTGCAGACTGAAGGGTCCTGGGTTTGATTCTGGTCAAGGGCACATGTCTGGGTTGTAGGCTTAATCCCCAGTGGGAGGGCATGCAGGAGGCAGCCAATCAATGATTCTCATCATTGATGTTTCTATCCCTCTCTGAAAAAAAAAAGTCACACCATAAAAGGAAGAAAAATGACATTATTTTATAAAAGCAAGTATTTTACTAGTTTTAAGGGCTGGAATACATGGGGTACCTCCAGTGTCATCAGAGTAGGGGAAGCAGATTCTATCACCATGAGAAGGCAGTAAGTCTTCCTCCATAAGAAGCCTCCGGCAGCTCCACAGGCTCTCAAGTTCAGTGCCCCTCTTTATCTAGTTATCTTCATTCTAGCTCAACTTTTCTCTCAAGGGTTCATGGCCTTCCCACTGTGCTGTATCCAAACATACAAATATTCCTTGATAGCTGGGTGCCCAGCCCCGCGTGGAGAAAGTGCCAGACTCACAGGGGTCCTCAAACTTTTTAAACAGGGGGCCAGTTCACTGTCCCTCAGACCGTTGGAGGGCCGGACTATAGTTTTTTAAAAAATTATGAACAAATTCCTATGCACACATGTTTTCGGCGGGCCGCATGTGGCCCGCGGGCCGTAGTTTGAGGACCCTGTGCCAGAGGGAGGATGAAGTCAAGTGCACACAAGGGGCCCTGGCCTCAGAGAAAAGCTCAGCTGTTTTCATTTCCTGGCTAAACCACCACATTGAGGCCACTGAACCGACCCACCTTGCTGCTCTTTGACTCATTCTGAAAATCCAAGCATAATTGGAAACATAGGCCAGTCAATGGGTCCCCATTTCTCCATAGATTTCCATTCTTGGAGGTTTCGATCAGTTGTGATTGGCAAGCAGCTTCCTTGCTGAGCACGTTCCCTTTAAATTTTCCCCCGCCAGCAGGGCCCGTCTGGGTGTAAACAAACACTTCAGTGCAGCCCAAGACAGCCCCTATCTAATACCCAGCACGATCCCCTTACATCCGGAGCACTCTTCGAACATTTTTCCTAGCACTTGCAGCTTTCGTCCTCCTGATGATCTTCACAATGACCCTGCAGGGGAGACAGGAAGAGGGATCGTGATCCCTGTGTTGCAGATGGAGACATGGGAGACACATCGAAGTGCAGTGACTTTCCCAAGGTCACTCCATGAATAGGGGTGGAGCTGAAACCAAAACATTGGTCTCCTGATCTGTGTATACACAGCTGCTTTCTGGCCAGATTGTGTGTGTGTGTGTGTGTGTGTGTGTGTGTGTGTGTGTGTGTACAAGGCTTTACTAAATGTGAACTGACTCCTTTTGCTCAGCTTCCTCAAACCCATTGGCCCAGCCTTGAGTGTATGTGGGGAATAAAGGAAGCAATTGGATCTGGTCTGTGGACAGCTGGTGGTTGGGATAATTTTCCTGGAGGCGGATGCAGGAGACTGGAGGCCCCTGGGATTACCAACAGACCACCTGGCTGGCTTCCTTGCTGTTCAATTCTGCTGATGCCGCAAGGGGGCAGCATGTAGCACTCACCCAAGTTTCTGGGAGATGCCTTGTCTCACCCTCATTCAACTTGAGACAAGACTAGGAACTATGGAGTATGACTGCACCTTTTCTCGATGGGTACTCGATCCTTGGCCCCTTCCTGGGAAGACCCTTAACTTTTGAAGGGAGGTACAACTAGGGCAACAGTGAGGGTTGGAAAACTACCCTTTCCAGAATATCACATCAGGGTAGGTGGTTAGATTTTAATAAGGACTTTCCTGCAGCTTAAGTTCATTCAAGGCCATAAGTCCCCAGTTTGGTGTCTTTCCACTCCCCTTTCCTGCACTGTGTGCTCCTGCCACATTCAATTACTCGTTGGCCCCTGAACTTACTCCCATGTTTTCAGAATGTACTGGCCCCAATGCCTGGAATGTCCTTTTCCACTTATTGATCTCCTATACATCCATCAAGGCCCGATTTAATGGGCCTTGCTGAGAAACCTCTAATTCCTGGAGTGGAGTTAGCAAAGACCTCTTCGATGCTCCCATAGCAACTTCTACAGTCTCTATTATTAGTGCTCAAATACAGTCATTCAGCAAGTATTTCTTTGGCACTTTCTGTGTGTCAGACACTGTTTTGGACATTGTGAAGACAGATGAAAACAAGCCAGGCGAGGATTATGCTGTCCTGGAGCTTATGTTGGGTTGGAGGCAGAGGTGGGAGAGGAAATGGAAGAGATAGACAAAAAATACAAGTTAGGCCCTGAAGAGACCCCCTGTCACTCTATTAGAATTTTCTAGTTTGGGCTCTTCCTTACCTATGTTCTCCTCCACTTCAAGGTCATCTCTGCCTTCCGAGCCCTTGTAGGATAGGGCTTGACACCAAAAGAGTAACAGCAACTGATGAGTAAGTAAATGAACATGAACCCTTCCTCACAGACAGCCTTCAACACTGCACACATCCCACCTCTGCTCTCACTGTTGCTTTTTTCTTCTTAATTTTTTATTGAGCACTGATAAAATGCTACAGGGGTATTAAATGGAGAATTTTTTAAAAATAAATTTCTGTGAAGGGAAATATATCTAAAACTTGCTACCTAAGTGGATCATCCCATTTCTTTTTTTTTTAAGTGTCACTTTTTAAAAAATATTTTTTATTGATTTTTTACAGAGAGGAAGGGAGAGGGATGGAGAGTTAGAAACATCTATCAGCCGCCTCCTGCACGCCCCCCACTGGGGATGTGCCTGCAACCAAGGTACATGCCCTTGACTGGAATCGAACCTGGGACCCTTCAGTCCGAAGGCCGACGCTCTATCCACTGAGCCAAACCGGTTAGGGCAGATTATCCCATTTCATCTTTGCATTCTCATTAGGTAGGTGTTCTCTCCATTTTGTAAATGAGAAACTGAGGCTCAAAGAAGTTAAGTAATTACCCAAGGGCACCAGCTGATTAGGGCCGTATGCTCTAAGAAACCTTCTGTCCCCACCAGTTCAGCCCCATTGGTCTTGTCCCCGCTGCTTATGATTCTCTTTCTTACAGAGAATGACAGTCCTCACTCCCAACTCCTGGGTAGGGACCTAGCCTTTGTCCTACCTCTCCAGCTATCCATAGGCCTCTGTGGGGTGGCATCTGACCTCCCAGGTGGAGAGGGCTCTACAGTAGAGGTCAAGTGCTTGGTCACATGAGCAACTTGAGTGCATCCTCCTCAAGGCCCTCTGAGTCGGGCTGGCAGCATTACCCCCTAGCTTGTATGCTGGGACACTACCACAGCCCAGGAAGAGAGGATAGGGGACAGCAAGGCTGGCACTTGAGGGGAGAACCTGAGCTGAGTTCCAGGTGGGCCAGGCTGGGCTGGGCTCCTCTGGCTGGCTGGTGCTGAGGGGAAGCCCAAAACAGAACCTAGCTTCCCCCAACCCCTGCAGCCCTGGCCCTCCACTAAGCCCCAT
Organism: Myotis brandtii; assembly: GCF_000412655.1. Classification (NCBI taxonomy): domain Eukaryota; kingdom Metazoa; phylum Chordata; class Mammalia; order Chiroptera; family Vespertilionidae; genus Myotis; species Myotis brandtii. The sequence continues at coordinate 252,430 of NW_005358250.1, forward strand.
CACCTCTCCGGCTCCCTGTCCCTCTCCCAAGCCACTGTGCCTCTCTCTTACAGTGAAGGTCTGTGGAACAGAAGCTTTCTAAGATCTTATATGTGTCAAATGTCTTTATTTTGCTTTGTATTTAAATGAAGGTTTGGCAATGTATGGAATTCTAGGTCCACAATTATTTGCTGTTAGCATTCTGAAGGTACCATTCCATTGTCTTGGCATCTATTCTTGCCGATGAGAAGCTGTCAGTTCAATTATTGGACCTTTGTAGATAAGCTATCTTTTCTCCTGTTGGCTTTTAGAATTTCCTTTTTATCCTTGATATTCTACACTTTGGCTACAAGGTGTCTAGATGTATTTTTGTTTTGAAAGATCTCTTACGAGGCAATCTATGGACCTTTGAAATCTTGAAATTCATGTCCTATTTCTGGAAAGAGTTTAGTCATTCTTTCCAGTATCTTTTCCTGGAACTAATAATATATATGCTGGATTTTTTCATTCAATCTTTTACATCTCTTTTCTTTCAGTAATCTCTTTGTTGTTCTGTGACTTATTCTGGAGGATTTCCTCTGGTTTAGCTTCTCTTTCACTAATTCTCTCTTCAGCTGCATTTACTCTATTAACCCATCTGCTTTTTTTGCTTAATGTCAGCGACTTTTGTTTTCATTTCTAAAATGTCTAGTTTTTGTCATGTCCCTGTTTGAGATCTTTCTATTCTGGTATTATAAATGCTATCCCTTTATTTTCTTGGATTTTAACTGTATTAAACTTACTTTCAGATTGCTTCTTGATCTCTAGGTCTTTAAGTATGAATTCTCCCATGAGAGATGTCTCTCAAGATGTTGTACTTCTTACATGTTGTGAAGTTTTATTCTTGAGATAGTTATTTTCAGCACATTTTTTTCTGACTGTGCCATGGGATATGGAGGCTACCATAAGGGATGATATCTCAGTTGTATTTGCCCAAGCTATGGAGAAGTGCACCAGCCCCAAACTTGCTCTTATATTAATTACTGTCTCGGCTTGGGATTTTTCATGGTGTGCATATCAACTCCTGAGCCCCCATGTGGACAGGCTTGAGGTATCATACTCACATGGGCACTCTTTCTATCCAAAGCCAAGGCAGGTAGCAAGCAGGCAGAGTTATTTTAGTCTGTTTATGGCAGGCAGCACTTTCCCAGGTCCCACTCTAAGCAGGGAGCCTACTTACTATACCACTGGTGGGGTCTGCAAATATACTTCCACCTCTGACCCACCTTCCCTGAATCCCTCCTCAGAGGTAGAGCTTCAAATACTACTCACCACTGGAATTCTCTCTTATTTCTGGCTCTTAGAGAGTTCTCCTTCTTGTTTTTGAGCTTGGATATGTTGTTGCTGTTTTTAATTATCCAGCATTTATCTTGTATATTTACTATTTTAAGGAGAAGGGACTTCAATAAGTGTTTGATCAAGTTTGACCTGGAAGTCTGTCCCACTGTCTGGGCCTCCTGGCCCTGTCACTCAATCTGCAGCCTCTCCTACTCACATCATCTCCCATTCTGAGCCCTCGTCCACCAGGGGAGTGGGGAGCAGGGAAGCTTTTGCCCATTGCACTCTCAGCAACTCAGAAAAGTCCTTCCTCCTCATTTCCACTGTGCCAAGGGCTGTCGCTGAGAACATGGAGCCTTCCAGTGGGACTGCGGTAGTGTTGTCTTCTGCATGGTCTTCCAGGAGTTGGGATCAAGGAGGCAGAGCCCTGAAGGCAGAGGAGGAGCAGTGCAAGAAGAATGGCTTTGACCTTCATTTCCCCACCCCCTTTTCCCTCAGTGTCTCCTCCTTGTGGGCCCCCCTCCAGCCATGAGGATCAATGGGGGTTCACTTTCGCTGAGCTCAGCGACACTACTTTGTCCTCACTTCCTGTGGCTCAGACTGGCCCGGTCGGTCTGCATGGTCTGTGCTGGAGAGAGCTCAGTGGCATGTCCAGAACTAGGGGGAAAGAAACTCCCCGGCCACCCTCCTGCACCTCTCACCTGCTGGGTGGCCTAGTTCTCTTGTCCTCTCAGGCCTCATTGGGAAGAGGATGCAGGCCTGATCTTTCTCTCATACTTCCTCCTCCTGCTCTCAGTGCAGGTGGAGCCCTAGAGGTAAATAAAGCCTGTGATGCCATCACTCCTTAACACCCTCCACTCTAACCCCTTCCCCGGCTGAGAAGAGCTGGAGGACTAGGGAATTCTCACAGCATCTCCCCTTTCCATCGAACAGACACCTAAAGAGCAGTAAGATCAATGGTTCCCATTTGTACAGCTCCCAGCATGATCGTGACTTTTCCGTGCATTGTTTTCTTTAAGTATGTTTTTATTGATTTCAGAGAGAGGAAGGGAGAGAGAGAAACATCAATGATGAGAGAGAAGAATCGATTGGCTGCCTCCTGCACTCCCCCTACTGAGGATCAAGCCTGCAACCCAGGCATATGTCCTGACCAGAATCGAACCATGACCTCCTGATTCATGGGTCAATGCTCAACCACTGAGCCACATCGGCCGAGCTTCCATGCATTATTGCTTTCAGTCCTCCTATCAGTCAGGGAAGGTGGGGCAGAGGTGGAATGACTTACCCAAATTCACCAGCTAGTCCAAAGGCAGAGCCAGGAAGTCCAACTGTGACTTGTAGTTCAGTGCTCTGTCTGCCCTGGCACTGCCAGCTGCCCTGGGGGCTGGTACCTCCACCCCTCTGGGCTCTCTCCTATAGAGCCCCAGCCTCTGTGGCGTGCCCTAGGCTCTGGCCCTGGCCAAGCTTCTTGGTTCCTATCAGACCAAATTGGACCCTTCAGCCTAGCATTCAAGACCTGCTGTGTCCCCTTTGCCAAGCTCGCTCTTTCTCCCCCGTGCTCTATAACATCCTCCCCATCCTCACACCCCACCTGCCCGTCCACACACACTATAGCACAAGGCTAAAGAGCTGTGCCAGACAAGTCTCCTCACTGAGCCTCAGTCTTCTTGCCTGTAAAATGGGGTGTGAACAGAATCACCTCACAGGGTTGTTGGGATGGTGAACTAGACAATGCAGATGAAGCCCCTGCATGAGGCTTAGCACTTAGCATGGGCCTCATCAATGTGAGCTGCAGGCAGTATTGGTTGTGCTTCTCTGTGCCTCTCCAAGCTCTCCCCACCTCTGTCCCCAGGCTCCCTCTGCCATTGTCGGTAGTCTCCCTCGCCTGACCTCTAGCAACCCTAAGAGCTGTAAGAAAACCCAGGGGTTTTCTGGGGTGTGGGGAGGGCGGAGGAGGAAGTCTGGTGGGTGGAACCCTAAGGGTGTGGGGATGGGGAAGATGGTTCTCACCCCAATTTAACCAGAGCACCTCTGATTGAATGCTTTTTACACATTGGGGTGCTGCCTTATGATTCTGCCTGTAAAAAGGAGTCCTTTGCTAATAGAGTTTGAAAACCGCTGACTTCAACCACCCCTTCCCATCCCAAGAAAGTCCTTGGTTGACCTGAGTCACACTGAGAGTCAGTGACAGGCTTGGACCTGGCCCCTGGTCCCAACCACTTGCAGATCTCAACCCTCTTAGACCTGGGAGTCTCTGTGCCTGGTAGGAGTGAGTTCTAGAGAACAGGATTGGGCCATCTATGGTTCCCCTCAGCCCATAGCACTGATCCCAGGACCCCGTGCACAGTAGGTAGGTGCCAGCCAGGGGAGAGGACAAGTCATAGACAGATCTAGGGTCACCCACTGGCCGTGTATCCTTAGGCAAGTCCCCGTACCTCTCAGCCTCAGCTTTTTTGTGTGCAAAGGGGTTGCTCTAGGTCCCAGAAGGGGCAGAGCCTTGTACACGGTTGGTGCCCTGCAAATGGGAGCCCTCTCCATCCCCACCCTTCTTCTCAATCAATACGTGCTCCATTGATGGATGATGGTGCCAGTGACGAATGATAGGAGATCCTGGAGCCCTGCCCCTTCTGGTTGTACAGATGGGGAAACTGAAACCCAGAGCCAGGAAGGGACTTGCCCAGGTGGGACAGTGAGTGAGTCTGGGCCCGACAGGGACATGTTAGCAGTGTTACCAGAGAGAGAAGTTGGGGCTGGGGCTGGGAAGAAAGCTGCTGAGGGTGGGGTGAAGGGAACAGGTGGGGGAGAAGGACGGAGGAGGGTGGGAACCTGCAGCACCCCATCCTCCCCCGCTCCCTGCAGCCGAGAGGCTGACCGAGAAAGCCTAGACAGCTGTTTGCTCAGAAAAGCATCTTTGTCATCAGGGCTGTGGTGGGGAAAGTCCTCTCTCCCAGTCATGTCTTGGGAATCTGGATGGAGCAGGAAGGCAGCCGGGTGAGTGGCTTGTCCTCTCAGAACCAGACTTTCTCCACTGCTTCTCCACGCATAGAAACACCGACTAAGCTTTGCTTACAGCCTCCTAGAACCAACTTGCCCATCCCCTCACCCCTTAGGAAGCCTTCCATGTGTCTCCACTTTAAAAAGTGGGCCTGACCTCCATTGCACACATACCTGCGGGAGAAGTGGGCCTCTGTGCCCTGTGGAAGTCCCTCCTGAGATCTAACTCCTATCCCTCTAGCTGCAACCACAGTCTTTCCTCCGCCTGCCTGTGGCGGGTTAATCTGGAGATGGAGTTGGGAAAGGTGATGAGAGACCCACTCCCACAGTGAGGGTTCCTCACAAGGAGAGGAAGGGACTTTGCAGTCCCCCAAACGGGAAGGGAGGTGTGGGGTCCAGAGGCGATGCTGAGCTTGAGGATCAGATTTCCCACAACAGGCCCAAGTTTAGGGCAACCTGGGTTCAACTGCCATTTCTGCCACCTGGCCCCTGGTCCCTCAAAAAGACCCTGAGACACCCCCAGATTCCCTTGCAACTGCTTTCCTTTCCACCATTCAGGCCCCAGACCCTAGTCCAGCCGTGGGCAAACTATGGCCCGCGGGCCGGATCCGGCCCGTTTGAAAAGAATAAAACTAAAAAAAAAAAAAAGACCGTACCCGTACCCTTTTATGTAATGATGTTTACTTTGAATTTATATTAGTTCACACAAACCCTCCATCCATGCTTTTGTTCCGGCCCTCCAGTCCAGTTTAAGAACCCATTGTGGCCCTCGAGTCAAAAAGTTTGCCCACCCCTGCCCTAGTCCCACCGCCATGAATCCTGCCTGATGAGGCCCAGGCTCTGGGCGAGCAGTGCCATACATTCAGGGGATGCTAGCTTCAGCTCATAGGGAGAGGATGGGTAACCCAGCGAGGCACTGCATCCACAGCTGGGCCCTGGGGTGCAGAAACCGCCCCAGTTACCAATAAAGACGGGGCATAACCTGCCCAAAGGCCTCGGACTCTGGCCCTGGGCGCACCTGGAGCCAGAAGTAGCGGGAGAGATTCAGGTCAGACCCCAGAAGGCACCCCCTGCTATGCAGAGGGAAAGGGTGAAGGGGTGTGCACAGGTTGCCAAGCCCAGCTTGGGGACCCCCTAGGTCCCTGAGGCCCCCTCTCTGAGCGCTGACAGCTCTGCTGGCCTCCCTCCCCCGCTGGCGCTCAGCAGATCAATGCCGCCTTTGCTGACAGCTGAGAATCGAGCTTGCCTTCCCGCCCCCTCTCCTGCCCCTCCCGCTCGGCTGTTCTGTCCCCCGAGATCCTCCGGAGGAACGGGAAGAGTTTGCTGCGGAAGAGCTTCACCCTGGGGCAGGGCCTGCGGAGGGAGCGGCTGGTGTGGCCCAAGCTTTCCGCAGGGGAAAGAGGGAAGGAGGGTGAGGAAACCCAAATCACCGCTCTGTGCTGGGCTAAGAGAACGAGAGGGCCGCCCCCTGTTACCAGCTAGAGAGAGGAGGCCAGGCACCAAGAACTTTCCGCTGGAGGGGGAGTGCCTGGTGGGAAGTCTCCCGTTTCTGGGTGGGTTCCGGGGGCCTCTGGGAGGTTGTCCAGCTGCAGGCTGGCTCAGAGTTCACCTGCTAGCACCCATGTGCCCTGACCTGTAGTCAAGTCCACGGAGCAGTTCCGACTGAACGTGCATCAGAGGAGACTCTGGGGGGCTGAGTGGCCTACCTGGGGGCTCTTCCCCATCTTCA
>NW_005358250.1:258489-258925 GCF_000412655.1 Myotis brandtii
CCCACTGTGCCGCACACACTGACACAACTCGGCAGCGCTAGGGCATCGGGCCTTGCAGTTCGGAGCTGCTCACCGAGCCACACGCTCACCGGCACACTTTCCACACCCCGCACAGAGCGTAAAGGGCACAAGCCGAGGGGACACAGCTAACTGCTTACACTGCCAACACCCAGACGGCCGGACTCTGCACACCCATCTTCACACCCATCCACACCGGACCCACAACCCACGCCTCCAGCTGACTCAGTTCCACCACCTCGCAGACCCACAGCCACCCATTCTGCACAAACAGCAAACACCTCTGTATCCACTCACACCCAAACTCCACACGACACGTGTGCCATCCGCGACCGCGGCCACAACTCCACACTCCCCGCCCCACTTCCCACGATCACGCAGGAGGCGTTCCAGCCCGGCCTTCGGGTCCACACGGCCC
>NW_005358250.1:259648-268343 GCF_000412655.1 Myotis brandtii
CCTCGGCCTCTCAGAAGCGCTACCGCCGCCTGCAGAACTGGGTCTACAACGTGCTGGAGCGACCCCGCGGCTGGGCCTTCGTCTACCACGTCTTCATGTGAGTTTTCCGACCCGCGCCCCTGGCCTTACCCCGCGCTCTTGCTCCGCCCGGCGCCTGCGGGAGCCTGGACTCCCCTGGGTCCGCCGCCAGACCCTGGCTCCGCCTTCTGTCCCCCACCCCCACGGCCGACCCTCATTTTCACCCCGTCCCCCAGGCCTGAGCTCCATGACTGATCCCCCCAGCCTGACCCTAACCCCCAATCTCCAAGCCTTGATCCCGACTTCACTCTCTTCTGACCTCCCCCACCGCAACTCCTTATTTCCATCTTGACCTCCACCCCCTGCTCCTCTGTCCCCGGTCCTCCCACATGCAGTTTCTTGTCCGTCATCCTCTCTGCAATCTGGAGCCACTACAGTGGGGCTCCCCTTTCCTCGTCCTCACCTCTGTCTCCACGTCCCAGACACAAAGAGGGCCCTTTGGCCCCCACACACTTCTGTCACCTTCTCCCCAGCTCTGTCACTACAGTGGACTCCCACCTGGGCTCCCCTTGGAGATGCCCCTCTCCAGAGAAGGTGTCCACCCTATCCCAGGGCAGGCTCCCCATTATAGGTGTTTTGGGGGTCCCGGTGAGCACCCCAGCCCTGACATTCATGTGTGCTGTCTGACTTATCTGAGTCTTCACTCAGTCTCCCCACCACCCTCAACTTCCCAGCAGCAGCAGCAGCAGGCTGCCCTGTCTGCCTGCGGCCTGGCTGGCCAGCCTGCCCAGCTCACTGGCCGCTGCACCAGGCCTGGCTCTGGGCACCCCAGGGGAAAAAGAAAGAGGAGAGGGGTAGGTTTGGAAACACTGACGCCGTGCCTCCCTCCTCCCCCTTCACCAGCTCCTACAACTTTCAAAAACACTGACCCCTCTTGGATGTAAAGAGTGAATTTTGGCAGCTCAGAGCTCAGTCTTGGGGGACGGCCTGGCTGGCCGGGAACATGAGAGGCCCCACCGATATCAGTTGAAGGGCCGGGCCTGGCTCTGGGACGCTGGGAGGTGCCGGAGAGAGACCTCCGGTTCCTGGAAAATGTGCAGCTGTTAATCCCTTCTTACTGCCCCAGAGAGCACCCTTTGGTCCTGGGGTCTCCTGAGGGGTCTCCTTGCCTGTCCTCCTGACTTCTGACAGTTCTGCCTGCCTGGCTTCCCTCTGCCAGCCTGAGTTTCCACCTGTGTGCGAACTGGCCTGTCCTTCATCTCTCCACCTAACTGTGCGGCAGTCCTTCTCCTCCTCTGTTTCCATCCCTCTGTTGACCTGTCCAGTTATCTGTGTGCCTGTCTGCCCACCTGTCCATCTGCCTGTCCACCTGATTATCTCATTCTTCTACTTGTCCGTTTCCATCATTTTTTGGTCTGTCTTCCTTCCTGTCCGTGCTTGCCTGCCTCTGCGCAGTCCTAACCGGGCTCACAGAATTTCAAAGGTGGAGGGGAGAAATGCTGGCAATGGATCCCCTGTCCGCAGGGAGGGGAGAGGAAGCTGACCCTCAGCCAGTAAGCTCTGGGGGTGGCAGCCTTGGCTTCGTGCAGCGACCCTGCTAGGCTAGGCCCGGGGCAGGGAGTTAAGATTGCAGAGGACCTGAGGTTAGACTCAGGGTCAGGGTCAGGGTCAGGGTCAGGGTCAGGAGTAGCCTGACTCCCAGTGCCCACTGGGAGGCCTCGGATGAATATCTTTGCTGCCGAGAGAGCTGTTGGAGTGATGGAGGTTCTGTGCTGGGATACGAGAGATGGTGGGGTTGGGGGTGAGGGCAGGGACTGCTAGTAAGAGTGGCTGCATTCTGGTGCCCTTGCCCACAATGCAGCCTGGGATGCCCAAGAAAGGTGAGGTACTCCACAGAGAGTGCACCCTCCGCAGGCTCCTCTTGGGAGATGACATTTTCCAAGCCATGGCTGGGCCTGGGGAGGCCAATAGGGACTGAGGTGGGGTCCTTAGTCACCAGGCCTTGTCTCTCAGCCCTCACAAGGGCACTGAAGGCGAAGGAAGCGCCTCATGTCCCCCAGCCAGCCACTGTCTTCACCTCCTCTGGAAGGGCTTCTCCTTCCTCTCTAGGAGCTAAATCCGCTGGTACCTTTGCCCCACATCCTGCCTTACTGGATGCCAGGAATGCCCTGGCCAGGGGCATGCTTGTTCTGACCACTTGTCTCCAGGAGCCCAGAGCTGAGGCATCTCTTAGGAGTTCTAGGGGAGGAAATGCGCTGAGATCTCAGGGAGTTGGTCACCTGCCTTAGAGATCAAAGGAGTTGGGGGGTCAGCAGCCCCACCTCTTGCATGCTGTGTGATCTTGGGTTGATCACTGGGCCTCTCTGAGCTTTAGAACTCTAGGCCCGTGGTCGGCAAACTGCGGCTCGTGAGCCACATGGCGGCTCTTTGGCCCCTTGAGTGTGGCTCTTCCTAAGCCTTAGGAGTACCCTAATTAAGTTAATAACAATGTACCTACCTATATAGTTTAAGTTTAAAAAATTTGGCTCTCAAAGGAAATTTCAATCGTGTACTGTTGATATTTGGCTCTGTTGACTAATGAGTTTGCCGACCACTGCTCTAGGCCATCAAAGCAGGTGGCAACCCCAGCCTTGTGGCCTCCCTCTTGGACGAGGTAATGGGTGGGAAAGAGCCTGTTGGAGCCTGAGGGATGGGTGTTCTTCAAGAGCTTCAGAGGGGGGGTTTCTCAGTCACTCATGGCTGGGTCTTGGGTGAGCAGGAAGTGCTTCCTGCTGTTGAACGTTTAGCCCTACGGGGACAGTTTTGGTCAAATCCTTCCCCCTTCCCCGGTGACCCTCAGAGGCAGCCCAAGTGAGAGGAGTCCGGTGGTCACAGCTAGCTGACCCCCTTCCAGAGCCTCTGGCCCTGTAGGAGGGGCCCAACAGAAAAGCCTGGAAGAGAAGAGCAGAGGAAGGAGGGAGTTGGGATGAGCTGGGTCCATTCACCCCAGGAGACACCTCCCTCACACCTGCTGGCCAGGTCCCACTGGGCCCCACAGACCTGCAGCTTTTCTGGCACCGAGGTGTGGGAGATTGCCCAGAGGACAAGTCCCGAGTCCACCTCTGCTCCCAGCAGCTGCGGCTCGGGGAAGTGGGAACCGCTGACTCCTGTCTTCTCCGTAGTGAGGTCTAGAATGAGGGATGGCTGGCCCCTCTCCGAGCTCTTCCTCCTCTCGGTAGGCCCTTAGTCCTGTCACCAAGCCCCTGCCTCCTCCCTGTACCCCAGTCCCTGATTTAAGCCCTCAACCCTTCCCAGGCCCTCCTTCTCTCTGAATTTTGAGCAATAGCACATCGCTGCCCATGATGCTTTCCACGCTGTCGGAGGAATGCTCGCCTTGCCGCACCCTGTCAAGGGCCACCGCGGCTTCCCTTTGGAAGTTAGAGGCTGAAAGGGGCTTGGATGGAGCACAGCCCCATATGCCCCATCTTCCCCGAGCCCCTGTGAGACTCTGCTGCTCCCAGCCCCCAGCGGCCCAGCAGACTTTCTCTATGTGAAGGTTTACGCTCTGTAAACATCCTCCCATCCTCCGTCAGCCTTGTCCCTGGGGTCAAAAGCTGTGGGAATGGGGAGGAGAGGAGGTGGTGGCTGCTCCTGGGCCCTCAGACTCCTAATCCCGGCCCACCAAAGCTCTTCCCGACCATCTGTAGAGGCACGTCACCTGGGTTGGAAATAATCCCAGCAAAGTACCCACAGCCCTCAGGCATCCCTGCCAGGTGGGTCCTCACATGCTTATGAGAAAACTGAGGCTCTGGAGGTCACAGTCGCACAGTAAGTCGGTGGCAGATACAGGACCAGACCCGAAAGCTCCCGATTCCCTGTCCAGGACCTGCCCTGCTCCCTGCCGCCGCCTGGGTTGGCTCTTGAAGTCTTGGGTCCTGCAACAGGGCTGAGGCGGGGCGGTTATCCTCCTCGTTTTCAGGCAAGGAAACAGGCTCAGGAGAAGTCTCCCCGTGCGCTTGGAGGAGCCCAGCACAGGACTGGGTCTGACTGGGAGCTGTCTTTCTCCTGCACCTCAGCTGCAGCAGCACCCCACCTCCGGGCTCCTCAGGAGCAGCACTCCCGTGTCATTCGTCCTTCTGTCCCCAGCACCCAGTCCACAGGAGGCAGGTTGTGGCAGGATTTTGTGGAATTGAGTGGAAACCGCCCAGCTTCGGCCAAGGCAATCACACTTTTGCTGCGCAAGGCTTTGCGCACACACCTATCCCTCCGACACACCCGTCCGTCTGTCTCATGCACTGCAACCTGAACAGGCACAGCTGCTCCCATTTTTTCATGGACGTCACACACGTACTTGGGTCCGTGGCCCTCGCCTGGACTTTTAGAACAGAACAGAGTTGGCCCCTTCCTTGGGTGTGTTGCCTTCCCCTGTCCACACGGCAGGGCTGCCCTGCCGCCACCTGGGTTGGCTCTTGAAGTTTGGACTGCAATCTCTGACGGAGTGTGGAGCACCAGCTCTGTGCTGGGCACCGTGCTCACTGCTCTCCATCAACCGCTTCATGCGTCCTCCGCCAGGGCTGAGTGGGTGCGGTTATCCTCACCTTGCGGGGCTGTGTATGCATCTGCCTCGGACCATGCGGGAGCAGCGTGGCTGGCTTCCTAGAACTCTGCTGGCCTGTGCTCCTCCCCAAGGGCCCTCTGAGAGCCTCTGTCCAGCCCTGGGGTGGGCTGGTGGGGGTGCCAAGGCACAGAAAGGGGCAGACACTTAGCTGAGGTCACACTTGGTGGTCAGGGTAGAACAGTGCGAGGAACCCAGGCCTTCTGCCTCCCAGATCAGGACTTTTGATAATAAGTTTTCTCACCCCAATCTATGGAGAAGACTGATGTTCCAAGAACTGGGCCTCGTGATGGGGAAGGTCTCGGAGTGTGACCCAAACTCCAGTTTTGTGCTGCTGTTTCTCAGTCCCTGACCTTTTGTTTGGTCTGTGTAAGAAAGGGCGAGTGAAGGGACCATCCTGCCAACCTTCTAGCCTTTTCCCTCTCCCTTACACCCCTTTGCTCCCCCCTTCGTGAGTTCTACTTTGGGGATCCCTGGAGCAGGTTAGACCTCTCATTGTGGGTCACCCCACCCCAGCTCCGTAGTACATTCATCCTTTCCATTGGGGAAGCCCTGCTGAATGTCTGACTTCAGTCCCTCCTGCTGCAGAAGCCTCTGTTCTCAGAAGGTTGGAGCCAAGAGCCTTTCAAGAGGTGATTATTCTTGGGCCGATGGCAGCACCTTGAGTGGGTGATTAATGGAAGGTTCTCTGAGCCGGTCAAGGGAGCAGAAAACACAGGGAGCAGGGAGAGAGCAAGGCTTGCAGGTCCCTAAGGCCCTGCCCCTCTCCCCACCCCCAGAGGGAGGCCAAGCCGGAATGTCCCTGGCTGGAAGTTTTCTCACTCCCTTCTTCCCCTGCACCCACATGGGTGGGTCCTTGGCCCTCTGTGGGCTAGGGGGCCCAGCAGGGAATTCTGTGTGTCTGGCCTGGGGGCAGCCCCTCATTTTGCCCCTGCTGTGGGATTTGTGGGGCTGGAGTGGAGGAAGAGGAGGGACTTACCATTTCTCCAGAGACTGTCCTGCTGGGGGTTAAGAGCATGGGGTCCGAGTCTGACAGATCTGGGTTCATTTCTGGTTCTACCCTTAGTAGTTATGTGCCCTTGGGCAAGTTACTTAACCTCTCTGAGCCTCCGTTTTCTCATCTGAAAAATGGGAATGATAATAGCCGCTTCTAGGATTGTCAGAGCTAAATGAGTTAAAGCGCCTGACACAAATGTTCGCCACCATCATCATCTCCATTGTTATCGTAGTTATGATTGTCATTCCCTTCCCGGGCAGAGGTCTGCCGGTGTCCTTGGCTCAGCACAGTGAGGCGAGTGTCTGGGTGTGCGGGAGAGAGTAGGAGCTGAGCGCTGGGCGAGCAGCTGTCCGTGGGAAGCCTGGGGATGCGGCTTTGTGGGACTTCTGAGGAGCATCTAGAATGTGCCACGCTTGATACCAGGCGGGCGTGATTATTACCCTAATTTCACACTTGAGGAAAGCAAGGCTGGTGAGTGGTCCTCACCCACCTGCCCAAGGTCACACAGCTAGTGAATGGCGGCACCAGGACTCCAACCTGGGACCTTAGGACTTTATTCATTCGCGCCTTCCTTCATGTGACAAATATAGTTAAAGAGCATTCACTGTGTACCAGGCCTGGGGAGGCAGAGGGAGGTAGACCATGCGTGGGCCCTGCCTGGGAGGGGGGAGGGGCGCAGCGAGGACGCTGCTGAGCCACTCCTGCCTTCTCTCCCAGGCACTTGCAGAGAGGTCCGGGCGTGGGCGTGAGCATGTCTGTGTGTACGGGGAGGAGCGTGTATGTGAGAGTCACTGTGAGGCCAAGGTGTGGGCCTCATTGTCAGATTGTGCAGCTAGCGTGGCCCCAGGGAGGTGGAAGTGGAGCCTTGATGCTCGGGGACAGCCAGGGACCCCTGGGAGAAGAGGGAAACCCCCACTCTCTCCTGAGCAGAGCATCCTGGGGAATGGGGCCCGGGAACCCCGAAGGAGATTTAGGGATCTCAGTCCCAACACTTACTGAAAAGGTGCCCCCTCTACCCCAACCCCCAGCCTCACTATCCCCTCTGTCAAGTGGGATAAACAGGGGAGTGGACGCTCAGGGCTGCGGGCACAGAGGGACTCTGGATGAATGGGAGCAGACGCTGCCCCCCTCTTGTAGGATTGGGGGTAGGGAGTTCTTTCAGCACCTTCTTCCTGGCTTCCTCGGAGACAGGGCAATACTAAGAAGCGCACCCAGAGGGCTGCCTGCCCTCCACCCCCGACTCTGAGGTTTTGGGAGAGGATGCAGGTCAGACCTCTGAGATCCCCCAGAAAGGCCCCCACCCCCCAGGACTCCAGGCTTTCTGGGCAACTCTGTCCCCAGGGCAGGATCTGTGTGCCCTGGGGGTTGGCACCTGGGAGGTGAGGAAGGAGGGGCAGCCCCAGGCAGCAGACTAATTGGGCTGGGAATCCGTGGGCAGCGCCTGAGGGAGGGAAGGAGGCAAAGGGAGCAGGGAGCTCAGCGATTCCTTCTCTCTTCCCTCCCTTCTGGAGATTTGGGTGGCAGTGGGTGGAGTGGGGTCAACCCCAATCCCTGCAGGAAAATCTGGGGCACTTTATTCTGAGACTCCTTGGACATCTAGGGCAGGATGGTAGGACAGGGGGAAAGCTGGCTGGAAATAAATGGACTGAAGTTCCCACTGAAGCAAAAGGGATGGAGGTCAGACAGCAGGAGGGACTGCCCAATAACCAGGAGGTAGAGTGAGATTCCCTGGGGTACTCTTTCCAAAACTTGGGGGCTCATGTCCAGCTGGACTGGACAAGAGCTACTCTGATAATTGTCCCCATGAAGCAAGTGGCACCCTTCCCTTACACTATGAAGGATGGAGAGTAGATAGAGCCTCCCAGGGAGAGGGAGAGGAACGGGTCAGATCAAGCACTTGGCTTTGGCGGGGGGGGGAGCACAGGCTGCCTCCCCTCCACCCTTTCTTCCCTGTCCTCCTCCCTGGGAGCCTCAGCCCGTCCAGGTCATCGTCTTTGGGTTTATTTTTTGCTGGGCTCGGCCGTCCCCAGGGAGGGGAGGGGGTAGGGAGAAAAGGAGGGGAGAAGGAACAGCTTTGTCAGCACAATCCCCGGAGCCTCTGCTCTTGCCCTCCTTGGCCTGGCTGCCACCCTCTTCAGGAGGGACCAGTCCCTGGGCACAATGGGGACCCACACCCCTGTGGGACCTCCTTCCTTCAGGCAGGACCAGCAGGTCGGGAGTAGGCCTCTCTCCCCTCACCCCTTTTCCATTCGTACTGCTGCAGAGCACAGAGCCAGAGGGGCCTCCGAGCCGAAGCAGAGCCACGGCTTTATTTCACAGATGGGGAAACTGAGGCCAGGAAAAAGGACACAGCATGCATGGGGCTTCTCCACCTCCCCTGCTCATGCTGGACTAGCCGAGAACCCAGGAAAGCTGCCTCCCGCTTCCGCCCTGATCTCCGCGGGAAGGGGAGCCCCTGACTTCATTCACTCATCCAGTTCTCTCCTCTGGGATTGGTGGCAGTCTGCCGGGAGAGACAGGAGATGGGGGAGGAGAGTGTGGCGCAGGGATGGCGGAGGGAGGGAGGGAGGCTCACCTGGGGATGCCCTCATGGCCCACGGAGGGTGTCAGCCCCTCCCCCCACGCCCTTCAGCCTCCTTTTTTGTTAAAAAATATTAGCCCTAATTTACAGATAGACAAATTAGGGCCCGTGGTTAACATAGTAATAAGTTGTATAGAAGGGATTCAAACCCAGAATCCCCTGGGCTCCCCATTCTCAAACACGCTCTTCCCTTGACACTGGTCAACTTGTCTCTTTGGCTCTTGCCATTCAGTTCTGTCAGCAACTCTGCCTGCCCTTCCTGCCCCATGAATGCTGGGGCTCCTCGGGCCTCTGCCCTGGGTCCTCCTCTCTCTGAAGTTTCCACGGAGGGGGTTCTCGTACACTCCTGTGACATCCGGGGTCACCTCTGTGATGACAGCCTCCCTCTCTGCAGTTTCCTCCCTGAGCTTTACCCTGTAGCTGCCTGTGGACACCTCACCTCCTCACCCCCCTTCCTCAAAGTCAGCATCTCTTTCCAACTCCCTCCTCCCCGCCCCCCCCCTCA
>NW_005358250.1:268737-278165 GCF_000412655.1 Myotis brandtii
GCAGAAGTCAGGAATGCCCTCCCTCAAGTACCCTTTGCTCTTTACCTAAGAAACAACCTGTGGTGTCCCCAAATGTGCTATTTAATGCTCCAGGTACTTTTCCTTCTGCCTTAAACTCCTGCCTTTCTCACCCACCCCATCATCTAGCAATCTAGCAAACTCCTATTTATCCTTCAAATCCCAGTTTGAGCATCACCTCTTCATGGATTCACTCCCTGCCCACGCCCACTCTAGGCAGGATTGGGAGCCTTTGGAGTCGCCAGAGCTCTGCTCAGCCACCCCTGTGTGCTCCTCTGCGCTCTCTCGCACCAGATGATGAGGTCTGCGTGGTGGGGGTTGAGCACAGTGCTTGGCACATGGCTGGTAATTAGTGAATGTTTGCTGAGCCAGGAAATAAAGGTGGCATTGAAGCTGGGTTGTTAGGATGAGAAGGCTTTTGCCAACTAGAGAGAAATCGGATAAAGGACCCTTAGGTCCTCCGTGTGCAGGCACTGAGCTGGCAGCTCTCATGGTTTTTGTCCTGAGTGCACTCCAGGGGGAGGCAGCAGCTAGAACAAAAGCTTGGGGTGGGACTCTCCTCCCCGGCCCTTTTCGCCTCAGGATCTGCAGAGTCAGAACAGGGAAGTGCCACTGGCTGGGAAGCAGAGCTTGACGGATCTCTTCCCATGAGCTCATGCTCTACAAACACCAGGCCATTTAGTTCTCCCGCTACCTCTGTGTGGCAGGCACTGTTATTGTTCCCATTTCGCAGATGGGAAACTGAGGCTCAGAGGAGAAAGAATGTGTACCAAATGACAGCTTGTCCAAGGTGGAGCCGGGAATGCAATCCATGTCCGTGAGACTCCCCAGCCCAAGCTCCAAGTGGTTCTCAGAGGCGTCAGCAGACCCGTGGCAGTTTTCAGTGGCCTAAGGCGAAACCGAGGGAAATAAGGACAACAGGATGACTCTCATAAAGCTAAATTTATTCCATTTAAAGGACTGTCTTTTCGTCTGAGATTATGTCCTTTCTTTTATGAAATGATGGGGCTGGGAATTTTTTTTTAAATGTCCTTACTTGGCAAAATAAAAAGTTGACAACCTTACGCAGTCCCCAAAGTGTTTCTGAGAATTTTACCGGTGCGTGAAATCCCTGGGTTTGGGCGCCTTCCTGCCTCCTCCCTCCAGAGCGCTGGGGCCAGAGTGGGAGGAGTCTGGCTGGGAATGGAAGGATTAAAGGCATGGAGCCTCAGTCTCCACTGGATACTCCTGAGCCTTGGGGCCTGCTGCCCAGGAGTGCACTGAGGACCAGCCTAGGCAGGACTCTTGTCAAGGGGGTAGGGTGAGCCAGAATCAGTGCTCACCCCTCAGTTCAAGGAGCACTGGACGGGGAGTCAGAAGGCTGGGGTTTGGTTGCCGCCTCTGCTTCCTAAAAGCTGTGTGACCCCAGGCAGGTGACTGAACCTCTCTGAGGCTCCAGCTTCTGTCTATGTAGAATGACGATTATCATCTCTACCTGCCCACCTCACCAGGCTGCCTCCTGCATCAAGTGCTTCCTTAACTACAAGGTGCTGTGAAGAACAGAGGGCTTATTGTGCTTTTGCTGTTCGTATCTTCCTCTTCTCTTGGGTCCCGGCCTGCACTAGTTTGAGCCCCGAGGAAGGGACTTTGTGGGTGTGGGTGGGGCACAAGGCCCTGTAAGAGACCGAGCAGACTGGCGATCCTTTCCTCAGGAGTCCCAGACAGGCTGGAGGCCCGGGGACCTCCCAGGCAACACAGTGCTCCTGCCGGGAGCCAGGCTCTGTTCTAACAGAGCTCTCGCGCAGGGGTAAGATTCATGGTCCAGTCTATACCAGGGATTGTGCCAAGTGTTCTCCACATGCCACTTCATTTACTTCTTCAAGAGCCCTAGGAGGTAGGCACTGTCGTTACTCCATTGTACAGAAGGGGACACTGAAGCCTAAAGGTTCAGCCTGTGTGCTGCCACACAGCCAGGAGGCAGTGAATAAGCCGAGTGTGCAGGGAGTCTGTGGTGTGAGAGGGCCTGAGTGTGCAGGGAGCCTGTGGTGTGAGAGGGCCTGAGTGTGCAAAGGAGTCTGTGGTGCAAGATGGTGGGAGCGGATTTGCAGGGCTGCAGTAGGCGGGGTAGCTGAGGGCACCCACAGTATATGTGGGGGGTGGGGTGGGGTGGGAAGGCAAAAGACACCTTCCTGCTGGGTGGCTTCCAGTGTTACCTCCCCCTCCCCCTCTTGCTGTGACTCTCAATAATAACAAAGATAATGGCGAATGCTTATTAAGCCCTTACAGTGTGCCAGACACTGCTCTGGGAGTGTGCCATGCCTTCCCTCACCTTTTCCTCTCATCAACCCAGTGAGGTGGGTACTAGTGTTATGCCCATTTGTCAGTTGAGGAGACCGAGGCAAAGAGAGGTTGAGTAACTTGTCTGGGTTTAGATAGTGCGGCCAGGTTCCGACTCCAGAAGTCCAGCTCTAGGGGCTATGATTTACCTGCCATCCCGCACCACACTGCACCTAACTTGCCCTGATGGGCCTGCCTCCTGGGGGGCTGATATGAGGACCAGTTGAGGCTTAAAGTTCAAGATCCTGTCCCCCACCCCAATTTTACTCATTTTTTTCCTTCTTTTTAAAAAAAATATTTTTATTGATGTCAGAGAGGAAGGGAGAGGGAGAGAGAGATAGAAACATCAATGATGAAAGAGAATCATTGATTGGCTGCTTCCAGCACTGGAGATCCAGCCCCCAAGCAACAGCAACTCGGGCATGTGCCCTGACCAGGAATTGAACCGTGACCTCCTGGTTCGTAGGTCAACACTCAACCACCGAGCCACGCCAGCCACGCCATTTCTTTTCCTTCTTGCGCTCTCTCATTTGGGAAGCCTTCACTGACAGTCGCTCCAGTCCATGCTCTATTCCAGATGCTGGGGACAGAGCAGTGAATCAGACGCTCCCCTGCTCCCTGGTGGAGATGGACCGGGAGGTTGGCAGTGTCAGGGCACCATGGAGTCCTGTAGGAGCCCAGCACAGAGGGGCCAGCCCCAGCCCCCAAATGGGCATGGCTGGAAAGGTTTCCCTGAGAAGGTGGTTTAAATTGAAACCTGAAAAATAAGAAGGAATAGGAGTCAACCCTGCAAAAAGGAGCAGGGAACAGCATTCCAGGAAGAGGGACCAGCATGGGCAAGCCCAGAGGTGAGGCTGAATGTGGCATTTGCAAAGATTTTCAAGAAGTCGGGAGATTGGGAGCCTAGAGGGGCAAGAGGTGTGCCGAGAAGAGGCTGACATGAGCAAGGCCAGGCTGAGAAGGCCAGGCTGAGGAGCAGTGACTTCCTGGAAGACCCCGAGTTCAGGAAAAGGAACTGACAATGGGAGTGCCGTGGGCGTTTTAGTGTTTTAGAAACAGCTCTCTGGGTCTGGCAAGGAGGTAGGGGAGGGGACTCTGGCAGGGAGCTCTGGGAATGCCATCCACTTGGCCTCTTCTTCCCTCTGCCTTCCCCTCCTGGCCCAGCCCTCTGAGCGGCTCCTCTGGAGCTGCCCACTAACCCTGCCAGGCCTGGCTGGACCTGGCCTGGAACCCTAGGACTTTGCCTATAGGGAAAGTAGAGCTGCTTATGCAAAGCCTGGCCTGGGGAAGGTGTGTGTGGCTGAGCTGAGGGGGCCTTGGAGGCAGAGGGGGTGGGTACAGGCACAGAAGCTGCCTGCCAAGGGACTCTAGGGGATCTAGGCCTGGGGTCTATGGGGATCGCCAGAATAGTGGCCTTAGAACTGCCCCATGAGGACACCCAGGGATTTGGCTCAGCTAATGGTGGGGTGCCCTGGGCAGTGGCCAGGTGGCTCAGCCTACTTCAGTTCCCCTCTCCCTCCCTTTCTCACAGCTCAACAGGGTATAGGATTCACTGGTCTTACCCAGCCCCCTCATTCTACTGATGGAGAAACTGAGGCCCAGACAGGGCATGGACTAAGGTTCGGTGACAGAGCCCAGACTGGAACCCAGGCTCAGCCCAAGAATCTCAGTTGTACCCAACAGCAGTAAACAACAGTGAAAACCCTGCCACGGAGCCGGCAGCTCTGGTCCCCTCTGGGTGGTTTTAGGCAGTCTCTTCACAACTCTGAGCATCAGCCTCTAGATCAGCCGTGGGCAAACTACGGCCCGCGGGCCGGATCCGGCCCGTTTGAAATGAATAAAACTAAAAAAAAAAAAAGACCGTACCCTTTTATGTAATGATGTTTACTTTGAATTTATATTAGTTCACACAAACACTCCATCCATGCTTTTGTTCCGGCCCTCCGGTCCAGTTTAAGAACCCATTGTGGCCCTCGAGTCAAAAAGTTTGCCCACCCCTGCTCTAGATCCAAAATGCTGCCTCCTACTGGGAAGGATGTCCCCTCTCCCACCTGAGGGTTCGCAAAGCACTTTAAGGCATGCCTGGCCCAGGATGGGCCTTAATTGTTTGCTCAGTGAATCTCACTGAATTCTCATAACTACCCTAGAGGAAGATAGTATGACACTATTTTACATTGAGGATCAGAAAAGAGAAATGACTTGCCCAAGGTCATTCAGCTGAAAAATGACTGATATGGGGCTAGAGCCCAGGTGTCTATTCACCTAAGACCCTTGACCAACACAGCCCCAACTATAAGCCTCTGCTCTCAGTGAAAATCAGCCGATGTCCCCAGCAAGACCCATCAGTTGGCTGGACAGAGGATATTTGTGTGTGTGCATGGGTGTGAGCAACCTGGCCTGCAGGCTGGAATTCAGCTCACATCAACCCCTGTGCCTCAGTGCTCCCGGGGCTGCAGCTGCTGCCCCAGGGGAAGGGGATCTTTCCACTTTCCCTCCTGCTTTGAGGGTTTTTTCTCTTGGCTTGGCTGGCTGGGAGAGGAACTGGCTGTGGTGTGACCAAGGATGGGGTCTGGCCATCTAATACCTTGCACATGACAGGCATGGGGTGGGCACCAGGCTGGGAGAGGGATTTGCACTCTCCTAATCCGGGGGCTGCAGCCCTCCTCTGTCTTGGCCAGGGCCGTGGGAGAGGTTTGTCCCTGCCCCCATGTCCAGCAGCCCCGGCTCAGATCCCTGGCACACACCCAGCTCCTCTACTTAGGGCCTTCTCCTGCCCTGCTCACGCTCCTCACCCTCCCACGATGTGAGCAGAATTGGGACTTATGGGGGCAACAATGGGCCATTTGGATCTGATGAAACGCAATGCTGTGCAGCATTTGGGCTGAAAAATGAGGGCAATGTCAGGCAGGTTTAGAGCCATTGCTGGAGCAGAGTTAGGGGGAAGACCTGGTCGGGGTGCAGAGCTGGAGTGTTTGGGGCTTATCCCCGGCCACCCCTTCTGGGAGAAATTTGGCTACAAGTCAGGGAGGCAAATGTGTGGGCCATGCCCCGCTTCGCTGGGCAGTAAACACACAGCCGTCTCCCAGGAGACAGCCCAAACATCCCGGCCCCCCACAGTTATTTATACCAGGACTCCCTCTCCTTCTGGGCCTGGTCTGGGCCTCTCAGTCCACTCCTCAGCTGGGCGACCTGAGTTGAGGACGCAACCCTGTCAAGGCTGGAGGCCTCCGCAGCAGGCCTGCTCTGGACTGGGCGCTCACTACCTCCCCATGGCCTGTCCATTGGAGGCACTGGGTCCTACAATCAGAAATGTGCTCATGGAGGCCAAGGCCTGGGCAGCAGGCAGGAGTCTGAGGCTTGAGCCCTGGTCATGCTGTCATCTGCTACATGACTGTGGTTCTTGGCACCCCTGTGTTCAGTAGAAGGGAACGGTCCAGACGAGTGCTTTGCAAACTGTTTTAAGCAGTAGACCTGGTTCTTTAAATGAAAAGTGACACAGGAGCACAGTGTATAAGACAAAACACCCTGACTGGTGTTGCTTAATGGTTAGAGTCTCGGCCCATGCACCAGAGGGTCAGAGATTTAATTTCTGGTGAAGGGCACATACCTGGTTTTGCAGGTTTGATCCCCGCCCCAGTCAGGGTGGGTGCAGGAGGCAACTGATCCATATGTCTTTCTCACATTGACGTTTCTCTCTCTCCCTTCCACTTTCTCTAAAAATCAATGGAAAAAATATCCTTGGGTGAGGATTAACAAACAAAACAAACCAAAACAAACCAAAGCAGGGCTGCTTTGGGTGGAGTCCAGGGTGAGGGCCCAGAATTCTGCCCACTCAGCCTGTGTGGCCCTGTATACCACCAACCTGAAGCCTGTACATGACCCTTCTTATTCTAGAACACATTCCAGGTAACCCTGGAGTTCCCTGGCTAAATTCCCATGCTGGTTTCCAGGGCTTTCACAGGCCTCTTTCCTGCCTCATCTCCCTAAAGGTCACTGTCGTGCGCAAGCACTCACAGGCTCAAGGGCAGCTGTTTGCAGCCAGTGTAGATAAAGCCTGGAAGAGCAGGCTGACAGCCACAGAGTGTAACCAAGGCCCCTCCTGGTGAGGATGAGCCCAGTGTGGGAACAGAAGAGGGCACGCCATGTGGCTGACCATCAGCTTCCAGCATGGGACTCCAGGGTATCCAAGGTTTTAAATTCAAACTTGGCCTTCCAGATCCTACGAAGGTATATGTGTCAGGAAGGGTAGGACATGTTTTATTTAACAGCTTGTTAGCTTGATTTAAACTTTTGAATATGTAGACTTATAGTATACTAGAGGCCTGGTGCATGAAATTCGTGCACTGGGGGTGGGAGGGTGTCCCTCAGCCTAGCCTGCACACTCTCCAATCTGGAACATCCCTATCACAATCCGGGACTGCTGGCTCCCAACCACTCACCTGCCTACCTGTCTGATTGCCCCTAACCACTTCTGCCTGCCAGCCTGATCACTCCCTAACCACTCCCCTGCCAGCCTGATCAACGCCTAACTGCTCCCCTGTCGGCCCGATCGCCCCCAACTACCTACCCTCCCCCAACCTGGTTGCCCCTAACTGCCCTCTCCCGCAGGCCTGGTTGCCCCCAACTGCCCTCCTCTGCAGGCCTGGTCACCTACAACTGCCCTCCTCTGCTGGCCTGGTCACCCACAACTGCCCTCCCCTGCTGGCCTGGTCACCCACAACTGCCCTCCCTTGCTGGCCTGGTCACCTACAACTACCCTCCTCTGCTGGCCTGGTCCCCCACAACTGCCCTCCCCTGCAGGCCTGGTCACCCCCAACTGCCCTCCCCTGCCTGCCTGGTTGCCCACAACTGCCCTCTCCTGCCGGCCATCTTGGGGTGGCCATCTTGTGACCACATGGGGGCGGCCATCTTGTGCGAGGGTGTGATGGTCAATTTGCATATTACCTATTTATTATATAGGATGGGTCTCCATTTGTATTCTTTCCCAGCTCTGCCAGTGTTTTAGGTGGGCTCACATCAGCCCTCCATTCACCCACCCACCTCTGTAGCAATCCTAAGCAAGACGCCCTTTCTCAGAACTCTTGGGGTTCACAGGACAGTGGGAGAAACCCAACTCACTAGTGCTCAAGGCCCTTGCAACCTGGGTCTTTCTGTTCCCTCCCAGATACTGTCTGAATATCTACCAGGCCAGCCTGGGGGATGGGAAGAGTTCAGAGTTGGCCTTGCCCTTGGTGGATGGATCCTAATGAGATGGTGGTGGGTGGCAGACAGAATTAGAAACAGCCTCAGCATAAGGAGGGCCTGGGGTGCCCAGAGAGGGCCAGGAATCTCAACCAGACTGAGAGCACACTTCTCTCCAAAGCAGGTCAGAGATTGGGGCAGGGGCCAGGCAGGAGGGGGGGCTGCCCAAAGAGAGGAGAGAACATGAGAGTCACCAGGTGGAAATGCACAAGGTATGGAGGGGTGGAGTGTGGCTGAGGCTTAGTGTGGGTATATCCCATGCTGAGCTGAGGAGCTTGGGTAAACAGCAAGGAGCCACTTGAGGATTGTAACGAGGAGAGGGGCACGCTGACTGCAAACTAAATGACTGGGGGTGGGGATGGGGGTGGCTCTGGAGTATGGTGGTCAGTGAAGGGGTGGCTGGAGGAAGGGCGAATGGAGTAAGTCCATGGCTGGAAAGGAGTGGGAAGGAAGGGTCTAGGAAGAAAGAGGTGATCTCAACTCTGCCTTCTAGAACACCTTCTACCTCTTCCTTCCTTACTCTGTCTTGGTTCTTGTCTCCTCTCATCATTCCATTACCTGGGTCTCCAGGCTGGGGAGAGGGGCACCCCACCCCAACAAAGCAGTCCATATCACATAGGAGGTGAAGTGGGAGACCACAGCTGTATAAAAGGGAATCTGCTCATTCACTTATTCATTCCTTCATTCACTCAACAAATATTTATTGAGAACCTACAGTGCACTAAGCCCTATTCCAGGTGTGGGAGAGATAGTGGTGAACAAGAGAGATGAAGTGGCTGCATTCAAGGAACTTACATTCTGGGGGACCCAGGCTGGGCAGTATCCACCCTCTGGCTTTCTGGTCCATGCCCCCGGATGCCTGAGGGTGGAGACTCCCTCTGTTACTCACGCATTTGTTCCAGCTGCCCTGGCATTAGCGCTCATCTCTCAGGGCACTAACTAAGGACAGGGGTCCAAGGCCCAGGGCCTCAACCCCAGGGACCACCTGTCTCCATAAGAAGCAGCCTGGGCTCAGGCCCTAGTTCTTTTCACTCACATGTGACTTGGAGCCCCTTACTTACCTTCCCGGCCTCAGTTTCTCTGCCAAGCGCGGCTTTGGGGAGCCCTAAGGAAGTGAGGGAGGGAAAGGCAGGCAGCTCCACTATTGCCCTGGTGGACAGCTCCTCTGACTGTGCGTGGAGATGCCAGGGACACGGTAGCAGCATCATTATCAGCCTAAGATAATAATAGCAGCTGCCTATTGTGTCCACTGTGGGTCAGCCGCATGCATCTGCTCATTTAATTTATTCCTCACAAGCAGCTTATTGTGGCCAACTACCTTCCCTCCCCGCTTTCCGGACGAGGAAATTGAGTCTCAGTGAGGTAAAATGACTGGCTTGGGGTGCGATGGCTGGCTCGGTAAGGTGAAATGACACGCGAACCTACCCGACGCTGGGAGCCCTTAAGGACGGGGCTGTGAGGTGCTGCCTGGCACCGGCCCCTCCTGGGCATTCAGCCTCCAGAGTGGTAATCCGGCCTCAGTGCCTCCCGGACCTCCTTTGGGGGCTGGCACCGCCCGGAGCCTGGGCACTGGGTGCTGCGACACTGGCCAGGGCAGAACCAGGGGCCGGATCGGGCCAGGACCCGACTTAGAGCCTTGGCACCCCTGAGCCCGGGGGCACTCCGTCCTGCACCCAGCGTGGGTGGGTGGGTGGACAAGCCCTGGGCAGAAGGGCGTTGCGCCCCTTCCCCGCCCCCGTGCTCGGGGACGCGGCGGCACCTTCACACTTTCCGCTTGGCCCGCTGCTCGCCTTTCAGGCCGCCGCGTTTTCAATTGTTAATTTGGAAACGGAAAAAGAAGCCGGCGGGCTGGG
>NW_005358250.1:278443-315484 GCF_000412655.1 Myotis brandtii
GGGGCCCCTGCGGGGAAGGAGGCCGCGGGCCCTGCGCGGGGAGGAGTCCCCAGGAGCCCTCCCCTCCAAGATCCCCTCCCTCTCCCGAGGAGCCCCGCCTGGTGTCAGCCTCCTCCGCGTCCCCAAGTGAACCCAAGCTTTCCCCAACCCCTGCGCGCGGGAGTTCTTCCGGGCCAGGCGCCTGCCTGCAGACTGCCGCACCAGGGATCATCGGCACCCTGGACAGACAGAGAAACTGAGTCCCACGGAGGGACAGTTCACAGCCTAGGCCGAGTTCTTGAGCCTGGCAGGGGTCAGGGTTAGAGCTGAATTCAAGCCAGTTCTTTTGGCTCTGAAACATGTAGGGGTCTGTCTTTCTCAGAAGAGGTGGGGGCATCAGGACCAGAGGTGCAATCGGTCCGCTTCCCCTGACCCCCAGCACCCTTTCTGTGGTTAATGAGCTATTGGAAGTTCTGCTTTGGTCTACCCTGACTCCTCCTCGCTATCATTTATATATTCAATTATAGGGGAGTTTTGGAGGTAGAAGGGCTCTCTAGACTTTGCGGGCACACAAGGAGCACCATGCAAATGAAACGTAAAAGACCCTCCTCTGGAGACTCTAGAAGTCCCCCAGACTAGCAGCTTCAGGAGCTGCCCAGGGCATCTTCCCATTTGGGAAGCTGAAGTCACCAGTCCCAGGGGGATCAGCGAAAAATAGGGCCCTCCTTTCTCATCCCTTCCTTAGGCTGAGGAATAAACTGTAGTTTCCCAGCTCCTCAGCTGAGTGGTGACAGAGTCAGGCTAGAGAGCCCATTGAAGCTGAGTCCTGGCTCTGCCCACATCCCGTGCCTCCCCTTCTGCTGTCGCCAACTCTGACACCTCTTCCAGAGCCGCCGAACAGGCTGCTGCCTTTTAGAGGACTCTGAATCAGCGGGAGCCTCAGGCTGGGCAGCCTCTCCCCTTTCAGGCCAAAGAAATGGAGAGGGTCTGCGGATGTGCTTCCAGCTTCCAGCCTCAGATCCTCTTAACCACCCTTCCACCTTGGCTGTGAAACAGGCCCAGAGAAGTTGCTCTCCTGGCCCAAGGTCACACAGCAAGCCTTTCCCAGCTGAAAGAGTACATTGGTGTCAGTCTTGCTGGATTCAGTCTGGCTGGTCCTGGACTTGGGGTTCCAATGAGAAGCAAGGCTCTCAGGGCAGCTCTAACCAACCGCCCCAGGTGTGGCCTGTGAATTTGCATGCTGCTTTGCTTATTAGTAGCAAAGGCATTGAAATGCCCGTTTCCCATCATGCCCCCTAAACCTCCCACTGGGGGGAGGGGGGGATCCTCAATGGCTGAGTCTGCAGGACTCCCAGGCTGAGCTGTCTTAGAGCGTGCACTCTCCTGGGGGTCCAGCCCTCCCTGCAGATCCTGTTCCACCTTGTCAGCTCCCAGTGTGTCCTCTCTGCTCCTGGAGTGCTGAGAACCAAGGTGGGGACTAAGCTCTTTCCCTGTTTTGGACTCTTCCCTCCCTCCTCCCTCCCCCCTTTGCACAGGTTCTGCTGATTCAGAGCATAGAAGGCTCCTTAGAGGTGACCCTGACCCCTGCCAGGCTCAAGTAGCTGGAGGCCTGGTCAATCCTCGAACCCAGTGCCACCCTGTCATATGCAGCAGGGAGGGCAGCAAGAGGAGGGAATTTTTGAGGTGGGGGTAAGGGGCAGGTGCCTGGGTCCTTCTAGGGAAAGAGGAAAAAAATCAAAAGAAATTACCATAGGAATTGGGAAATCTGGGCCCAGGCCCAGCTCTGTCTCTAATCTACTGTATGGTCACCGGTAGGTCATGTCCCTCTTTGGGACTCAGTGTCCCATCTATATAGTAAACAAGGTGGTTGATTGGCTCTAAGGGATCTTGCAGTGCCAAAGTATAGTCAGTATTTGATCACCTCTTGCCACCTCCACTTCCCCCTTGTACAAGTCACCATCATCTCTTACTTGATTTATACTATTAGCTTCCTGACAAATATCATTGCCCTTCCCCCAACCCCTCCCCGCCCCACTCAACAGCCTGTGTGATCTTTTGCAAACATAAGTGAGATCATGTTTCCCCCTGCACAGGACTCCCCATGTCACTTGGAGTAAAAGCCCAAATCCTCACAACAGCCGGTAGATGATCTGCTTCACACCTCCACTGCCGCTCTGCCCTCACAGCCTCCCACTCGCCCCTTGCTTCTCGCTCCGGAGCACTGTGGTTCTGGAACACACCAGGCACCCTCTGGCTCAGGTCTCTGATACTTGCTGATCCCTCTTCTCCCAGATACCCACATGGCTCACACCCTCATTTCCTTCGGATCTCTGCTCAGATGTCACCTTCTCAAACCTGTTTGCCCGGACCACTCTCTATCCAGCGGCCTCCCTTGACTCCCATACCAATGTTCCTCATCCCTTCTTCCCACTTAATTGTTCTCCATCATCATCTGACATTTTTGTCGATGTAAGAAACGTCCAAACCTATAGAGAATTTTATTAGTTTATTTGATCCAAACTGATGACATGTGCCAGGGAGCAAGGTCCCAAATGCCCAGGAGAACAACAGTTTCTCAGCTTATTTTTTACATTAGAATCAAAGGAGAAGACGCAAGGAAAGTGCATGAAATCCATTGGTGGGAAATGAAGGAGGTGGGAGAAAGCAAATGGGGAAATCTCTTGTGCCTTTGAGGAAAAGAAAATTACCCTGACCTTTCAAAGGTATGTTATCCTAGATGCATAAGAACAACAGACAAAGCTCACTTAAGGCAGTGGTTCTCAACCTTCCTAATGCCTCGACCCTTTAATACAGTTCCTCATGTTGTGGTGACCCCCAATTTCATTGTTACAAATTGAACATAATTAAAGCATAATGATTCATCACAAAAACAATATGTAATTATATATGTGTTTTCCGATGGTCTTAGGCGACCCCTGTGAAAGGGTCGTTCGACCCCCAAAGGGGTCGAGACCCACAGGTTGAGAACCGCTGACTTAAGGTAAAGATTGACCTTTGCTAAGGCAACTACAGGCCTGGGACATGAACACCTGCTGTGACCTGCCCCGTTAGGAATTTATCATCAGAAGATCCTGTGTGGCTACTTTTGGTCACTGAGCTTGTTGGGCCTGTCAAGTGCCCCCGCCCCCCTGAGCTTGTGAGGTTTATTGCATAGCCCTTTTTTGTTCACATTTTCACCCTTTATTTGTGGATTAGCTCTCTTCCCCATGAGATGTTAAGTTTAATGAAGGCAGGGACAGTGTCTGTCTTTGTGCCTAGCCCATGGTGAGCTCTCAGTCAGTCAGTCATTCAATACTTACAGAATGAATGAATGAGTAAGTGAGTGAGTGAATGCTCTGTGGCTCTGGGCTGTGTGGTTCCTGGAGTTGCTGCCCACCTGGGTTCCCTCATAATCCCACCTGCCACAGGGAAGGCTGAGGTGTGGAGTCTGAAGTGGCCAGCAGGGCGATGCCCACTGGGGAGGTGGGTGGTGCCCAGCACCATTCTGAGTTGGGCACAGGGCATTCAAGGTGAAAAGGACAGGACCTCAACCAGCTCTCGGTCTGCAGGAGGAGGCAGGTACTCAGAGCTTTTCCTGCACTGAGGTAAATGCCATGATGGAGGTGAGCATGGAGATGGGGATGGGAGATTAGGGAGCCTGGGGTGGGGGTTCCCACCCACCTAACTCAGCCAGGCTGGAGGAGGGGAAGCATGAGCAAAGGTGGGAAAAGGGAACAGAGCTATGACAACAGAGTCCCAAGTGCCAGGTTGGGCCCCGAGTGGTAGAAAGGCACCTTTCTTGGGTCAGTGTCCAGTTCTAGATGAGCCCGTGGCAGCAGGAGAGGAGCGTGGAGCCACGTGGAACCACATGAAGTTGGCCTTTCCAGGGCTGTGGTGGCTGCCCCAGGGCCGCCCTGGTCCTCGGGCATCCTGGACCTGCCAAGGGGCCTGGCTGAGAGGATGCCAGTGGTGCTGAAATGGAGACTGTGCCCAGGGCTGGGTCAGGGGCCATCTAGAGGAGTCAACTTTGTATACTTTTTCAGGCGAAAGAGAATGCCTTTTTTGTTGTTGGTCCTCCAAGAGGGGCATTTTTTTCATAGTTTGTACTATGTGCTGGCAGCTGCTGTCCCTCCAGGGACATCCTCAAAGAATCTGGAACTGAGCTGAGGGACAGTCCTATCCCCTCCACCCCACAGCGGGAGGGTCATACGGCTGAAGGGACTTCATCCCTCATTGAGTTGTCCCTCACCTTCATGTTTCAGCCAGGGAAACTGAGGCTCCATGGAGACCTCATCCCTGACCCCGAGCCCTCACACCAGCCCCTGGCCCAGAGGAGCCATGGCCGCGCAGAAGCCCTGGTG
This sequence comes from Myotis brandtii, assembly GCF_000412655.1. Lineage (NCBI taxonomy): Eukaryota > Metazoa > Chordata > Mammalia > Chiroptera > Vespertilionidae > Myotis > Myotis brandtii. The sequence goes on from NW_005358250.1 coordinate 282,784, forward strand.
TGGGGCCTGGGTCACATGCTTTTGCTCCCTTGGCCATATTTAGAATCGCTGGATCAGGGGAAACTTCTGGTCCCAGCCCCTGAGGATTCTTGGAAAGAGCCTTGCTCTGAGGCCTGGCTTACTGCCCCTCCCCTTGGCCCCCCTGCGAGAGAAAGTAAAGCCTGTTCTTCCCAGAGGAGCCCGGGCCCTCCAGGCCCCCTGCACCCCATCAGGAAGTGCCTCTCAGATCTAGCTGAGGTCCCTTCTGTCATATCAGCTTTGGTTTGGGGCTTAGGAAGCCCTTTTCCACCCGAAGGTGGTGAGGGCATGGCCTCTGCCCTCCAGGGACCTTGGCTGAATGGGACGGATTGGACCCATCTGTCCCCAGGAGGGAAGACAGCACCTTGCCTTTGGGCTCCTGGTCTGGGGGCTGAGGAAGGGGCCACCTACTCCCAAGGCCAGATGAGGGTGCCCGCTGGTGGCAAGCAGGTGGCAGACACGGGCAGGGCTGTCTGGGAGGAGGGACACTGGAGAGAGGGGAGGAAGGAAGGAAGCCCAGGAGGAAGGAAGGAGCAAGGTCTGGTTCTGCATTCACTTTAGCCTGGTTTTGTGGGGGGCGGGGGGAGGGCGGGGGCGCTCATCCTACACAGTCTGCTTCTCCCTCAGGATCGTCAAGGCTTAAAAACAAAAACAAACCCTCAAATCCTCTAACCAAACAAAACCAAAAATGCATGTGAGGAGCACCTACGATATTCTACATCTTTCTTCCCTCTTCGCTGTTGGCCCTGTGTTCCCAAGGGACCCCTCTCCAGGGCCTGGTCAGTTCCCCCCCATCCTTGACACAGGCTGACTCGAACCTCTTCAGACCCTCCCACCCGCCCTGCTCTGCACCGCTGACAAGTAGACCTGACCTCCTCTTCACAGAGAAAGTCGAGCCCCGCGGGAGCTCTCTGAGCATTCCCTGTCCCCCACCCTCCTCTCCACCCAGTCCCTCCCCCTTCCCGCCTGCCCCAGGGAAGCTGGCTAGGTCCTTTCTGCTCAGCACTAGCCCTTCCTCCTCTGCTGCCCTGGGGACAACATCCACTGACATTCCCTCTCTCCCACCTCTCAACTTCTCCCTCTCTCCTTCCACCTGCCTCTCTCGTGTTAAAAAAAAAAAAAATTCCCTGTGCTCTCTATCCTTCTCCAGCTTACCGATCTCAGCCACTACTCTCTGCGTCAAACTTCTTAAAATAGTTATACCTACACTCTCTGTCTCCACGTCCTCACTGCCCTCTCCCTTTCCCACCCCGGTTGGGCCTGCTCCGGGCCTTTCCTCCTCCGAGGCTGCCCTTGCCCAGGTACCCAGTGACCGACTTCAATGAGCATTTTTCAGGCTTATCTCGCTTGACCTCTTGGCAGCATTTGACACTGTCCATTCCCTCCTCCGTGAAACGCTTTCTTCTCTTGGCCTGGCTCCTCTCTCTTCTGCTTCCTCCCATCTTGTTGGCTGTGCCTTCCCGGTCTGGGTGGAGGGTCTCTCCTCCCATCTGGAGTTCCACTGGGTCCTCCTCTAAACTCGCCACATGCCCTCTGGACTGTCTCAACTGCTCCCATGGCCTCAGTTACCACCTTGACCCTGATGTCCCCCCAAGTCTGCATTTCCAGCTCAGGTCTCTCTTCACACCTCCTGAGTGTTTGCCCGGTGTCCCACGGTCCTCTCCATCTCAGCACGTCCAGTGGAACTCGCCGCCCCCACGCCGCTCCTCTACGGGGTCTCCCATCACAGTTCGCACATGGTGTCTTCACCATCCTGGTGCCCACTCAAATATGAGTCCTTCTCCCAATTAATCACCAAAAAGTTCTATTTCCTCAAACTTTCTCCAGACCATTCACTTCTCTTTAGTGCTCCCACCATCATCTCTGTATAATCTGAATTATTGTAGAGCCTTCTACTTGCCTTTCCTCTAATCCACACTCCGTACTGCCCCTGAGCGGTGGTCCTGAAACACAAGTCAGGCCTTGTCATTCTCTCTCTTAAAACTCTTCAATGGCTCCCCCTTGCCTTCCGGATAATGTTCATAACGCCTAAGGGGGCCACTCAAGGACCCTGGGTCTGGCCCTGTCTGGTCTCCCCAGAGACCCTTTATTTGGGGCCATCACCATCCAGAACTGCTGGCTGCTGGCTGCCCTGGGCTTGCACTGCTTCCTCCGCTTGGGGCACCCTCACTCCTGAACTCGTCACCTCCTCCAACAAGTCTTCCCTGATCCCCCCACTTTGTCTTTGCTAAAGCTGCCTTGGGTTTCCCCACCCCCTGGGCACACTGTCATCACCTTGTCCTTCATGTCACTGCTGTGTGAAACTTGGTTAATTTTTGAGGGGCCTGGATTTATTCATTTCTAGCTTCACAATAAACCTGGCTGTGCATAGATAGTAATTAAAGTTTCTTAAGTGAATGTGGCTCTGAGAGGCCTGTGGTGGGCAAACTGCGGCTTGCGAGCCACATGCGGCTCTTTGGCCCCTTGGGGGTGGCTCTTCCTAAGCCTTAGGAGTACCCTAATTAAGTTAATAACAATGTACCTACCTATATAGTTTAAGTTTAAAAAATTTGGCTCTCAAAAGAAATTTCAATCGTCGTACTGTTGATATTTGGCTCTGTCGACTAATGAGTTTGCCGACCACTGGGCTAGGCGATAACCTCTTTTCTGCTGTGTACTCCCCCCCCCCCCCCCCACACACACCATATCCCCAAGTGTCTAGCCTCCAGGCATCTGTTTCTTCAGGGAACATCTCAGAGAATCTGGAACTGAGCTCAGGGCTGACCTTCTCCCTCTACCCCATTGCTGGAGAGTCATAAGGCTGACGTACCCCATCGCATGTTGCAGACAGGGAACTGAGGCCCAGAGAGATAGTATGGCTGGTGGTCCTGGTGGACTTCAGTTCAGGTCCCAGCCTGATGACTTTGGACAACCTAATATAACTTTCTTCCTGCTTCTTTTCCTTTGAAATAACCTCCCATAACCCCCCTTTTAAAGTGTATAATTTAATGGCTTTAGTATATTCACAGAGTTGTGCAACCATCATAGCACACCATTCTGAGCCTCTAGGTCAGGGGTGGGCAACCTTTTTGTGAGTGCGTGCCAAAACCAGCAATATCTCTGACTCAAAATTCTTCTGCGTGCCAACCCTAATTTTTTGAGAACATGTTACGCCTACTTGATATCTCTTAAGGTGTATGTATGTGAAGAACCTTGAAGAAATAATAAAATTCATTCAAGCGACAAAAACACAGTATATGATGATGAAAAATACATTTATTTTTTAATGTATACATGTACACTGATAGTCCGACAGAAAACTTTATGACTCCATTTGATATTATCAGTGGGACTTTTGCTGCTGCATCACTGATGACAGAGATTTTACATCAGGTTTATATTTCGTGACCTTCAGAGATATGCACGAGCTACTACTTTCATCCGTCAGGCTACTCCTATTACGAGACTTAACAAAATTCATCACTGAGAACAAAGATTCACAAGCGTATGTAGATGAAACCAAAACACTGGTCAAATCTAGGAAGGCAGGGAGAGTTAAGGCAGAGGCATAGAAATTGCTCTTCCCCTCTCTCGTCAATCCATGTCTATGGTCTTTAAGATAACTTGTTATGTAAAATTATTTATTTATCTAAGATGCACCTACACTGAATTTATCTGAAAAATTAAAAAGTCAATATTAAGAAAAAAACTGTAAATGGAAGATTATAAGAGAGGGTTTCGTGTGCCAGCAAAAGTTACTGGCGTGCCATGTTTGGCACGAGTGCCGGGGTTGCCCACCCCTGCTCTAGGTCCTCATGGGTCCACCTTGGGTGGTTACAGGACTGCTCTCATGGAGTGGTGAGGAGTGATGAAGAATATGCATGCAGAGGGCCTGGCACAGCGCCTGGCCAACAGGAACCCTGGGCCAGCAGGAGCAGTTACAGGGTCACAGAGGAATCAGGAGAAAAGCCAATGTTGGCATGATACCCGCCTCCCCAGAACGGCTTTCCTCGCTCCCCTGCTCTGTGGCTGCTTCTGGGCAATGATTTGAGCTAGGCTGGGCGTGTTGGGGGAAGAGGGGCAGATAAGGCAATTAATACAGTAGTTTAAAAAGCCTTGAGGTAGCTAATAACTGGTCAGCCATAACCACTCCCATTAGCCAAGTCAGTGATTTTCAAAGTGTGGTTCCCAGAGGAGCAACATTAGCATCACCAGGGAACTTTGTAGCAAAGCAGATTCTCAGGCTCCACTTCACACTTACTGAGGCAGGCACTCTAGGAGTGGGGCCCACACATCAGCCTTTTAACAAGCCCTCCAGTGATTCTGATGCCTGCTATAGTTTAAGAACAACAGTTCTAAGCAAACCATTCGCCTGTTCCTTGCTGCCATCCTGAATGACTGGGATAGTCACAGAATGGGGGGTTAGGGGGTAGGGAGGAGGGGCTGCGATCAGTCGCACTATAAGCCCCAGCCAGGGAGAGTCAGCCTGGCAGCGCCCACCTGTCCCAGCTCTGCCTCCTGGGCTGGGCAAGGGCTCCACATTGCCAGACATGATGAGCAGAGAGGCTCCAGAAAGTGGCTGCCAGTCTGGCCTCTCTGCTGGGGCAGTTATAGGGGCCCACGCCAGCCAGCTCCTGTGTGCCATCTACACTTGGATAGATGGAGAAACTGAGGCCCCAAGCGGGGCCAGAGACAATCCTTACAGACCTTATTTGTTGCATGAATGAAGCCACACTCTGGTTCTGGCAGACACAGTCGCACCCCAGCTCAGGGCTCCTTCCCTCGTCTCTCCCTCCCTAAGCTCCAGACATTGATCTCTCTTCTGCTGTCCAAAGAGTGGGTGTCTGTGTGAGCACCCCCCGCCCCCCCGCCCCCTCAAGAAGGCCAAAGCAGCTTGGAGGTCAACCTGAGCTGGGCTTCTGGCCCCAGCTTGGTCACTGATTCACTGTGTGATCTTGAGCAAGTGTGTCCCTTCCTGGGCCCCATTTCCTCATCTGGAAGATAGGAACAGTTATGCAGGTGCCTGGAACACAGGATGTTCTCTCTCAGGCCAAATACATGTGTTTGGCTCTATTGAGCATCTAGGTTGAGGAACCTCCCATTCAGTGCATAAAGGCAGAGGGAGGTGAAGTTCAGGGGCTATTTATTTATTTATTCATATATATTTTATTTATTTATTTTTAATATTTTTATTTATTTCAGAGAGGAAGGGCGAGGGAGAGAGAGACAGGAACATCAATGATGAGAGAGAATCATTGATCGGCTGCCTTCTGCATGCCCCTACTGGGAATCGAGCCCACAACCCAGGCATGTGCCCTTGACTGGAATCGAACCCAGGACCCTTCAGTCCACAGGCTCTATCCACTGAGCCAAACCAGGCAGCAGGGGCTTTTGAAACAGCATCTATCAAGTGGAGCTGGTCAGGGTCAGAGGCCTGCCTTCTCTTCCCTTCTCATGAAGATGCTGGGGAGACTGGCGGGTCAGAGATGGATGTGCTAAAAGCTTTGGGTACCTCTTCAGTGGGTACAAACTGGGGGCTTTGGTGACATGGTGTCCTGATGTTTGTTTAATGTGCAATTCTGCTATTCATTTACTCCGTCTTTCAACACTGCTATGAAAAGTAAATAAAGCAGGGCAAAGGGAGAGAGAGTACAGATGGATTGCTATTTTGGAGAGGGGGTGGTTGGGGACTCCAAGGAAGTGATGTTTGAACAGAGAGCTGGATGAGTAAGGGAGCAATAAATAGCAGAGAAAACAGCTAAGTAAGTGCAAAGCCTGGAGGTGGAAATACGTTCGGTGTGTTCCCGGAAGGGCAAGGAAGGCAGAAGGCTGGAGCCCAGTGAGCCAGGGTTGAAAGGGGAGATCAAATTGAAGAGGTGGAGGTGCAGGCCGGATCTCAGAGGGCCTTGCTGGACATGCTGAGGGGCTGGACTTCGCCCTTGAAGTGCCATGGGAGGTCAGTGGAGAGTTTTGAGGAGAATGATGGCTTCTGGCTTTGTGTCCCAGGAAGATCACTCTGGCTGCTTGGAAGAGAGTGGTGACAATGGGGCCAGCGTGGAGGCAGGGAGACCAGTCAGGGGCCAGGAGGTGGCTGGTGGTGAGCCGTGGCCTCTACAGGAATATATTCTGAAGGCAGAGCCCACAGAAATTTCTAAAGGACAGGATGTGGAGGGTGAGGAAAAGGAGAATCAAGGCTTAACTCAGATCTGCAGCCCGAGCCCCTGGGTGGTGCCTTTATTGAAATGTGGAGACTGGAGAGGAGCAAGATTTGAGGGCAAATTGAGAGTGTGTTTTTGGACACATTTGGTTTGAGAGGCCATTAAACATCCACAGAGAGACGTTGAATAGGCAGTTGGATATGTGAGCTGGACTCTGGGGAGAGGCTGCCACCCCCTCACACCTGCTTGATGGCAAAGGCTATTGTGTAAGGGGCTGGGGGCAGGATTCACAGTGGGTTTTCCCCCATTTGTATTTTTAAGGAAATGCGTTTTAAATTTTATATTAGAGTGTGATTACCCTTCTTCCTCCCTCCCTCCCTCCCTCCCTCCCTTCCTTCCTTCCTTCCTTCCTTCCTCCCTTTCTTTCTTTCTTTCTTTCTTTCTTGTATGTGAGGAGCTCCTGTCAGCAAATCCCTGCTAGGCTCTTATTTATAAAATTTTGGCCCTCCGTTGACCGTGGGAAATCATCTCAGCAGATAAATTCCTTCTCAGGGTTCACATCAAATGAATGTTTCTTCTCTGGGTCCACAATTTTAATATTTAACGGCTAGAACACTGTGTCAGTTTTTGAATTGACATTAATTCAAAACTTGATAAAGTTGTTTACATTATAAGTGTAGGGGTACAGATGAGTCACCCCAAGATGTGCTATGCTAGCATGCAGGTTCTTTCGAGCTAAAAACATTAAAAGCCCAGAAGGCTCAGGAAGAACCTTTTGACCTTATTGCCTAAAAGGAATTTAGACAACGGACTTGCTCCAGGAGGGGAACCATCATCATAGATGAACCACTGTATTTTAATATCTAAAATATTAGGTGTAATTGACAGGGAAGAACCTAGCAAGACCCTTTGGTCAAAGTCCTTTTTGTGACCTATTGTTTCAAGATGGCTCAATGTATTAAACAGTAACTCTTTTCGTCTCCCTGTGGATCACTTCTCCCCCTCCCCCCTCGCCCTTAGCACTGAATGACATTTATACCTCATTTTGTTTTATGTGTTTGGAATTTTCATGCTTATATGAATTCCCCATGTGCATGTGTTGGTGGTGAAATGGCACCAGGTGTTAAACTGATGGAGTTCGACTGGACCTCAGTACTTGAGTTCTGGCTAAGAAATAATTCAGAGCCAAGACTCAAACCATAAGAGAAAGTTTATTTAGAAAGTCATAGAGGTAGAAGTGAGTTGTAGAAGAAATGGGCACAGGAGACAAGTTATAGAGGCAAGAGAATACCCATGTTTATTCTAAAAAATATTAGGAAATGCAGAGAAGCAAAAAGCAAAACAAAAGCCAAGTCACTCTTAACTTTTCCACCCAGAGGTAACTCCCGCTGACTCTTGGTATCTCCATATATAAAAGCCAAGCGACCGAATGACGGAACGGCCAGAAAGACCAGAACAACCGGTTGCTTTGACACGCACTGCGGCCGCGATTGAGCCCCCGCCCCCCAATCGGGGACAGGACCGGTCAGCCAACTGCCTGCGGCAACCCCTCCCCATGGCCAGTTCTGCCTCTGATTGCCCCCCCCACCCCAATGCGGGAGCAAGGCCGGCTGGCCGACCTCCCACAGCCCCCCCACTGCCCCATGCCAGCCTGGCCCCAATCGGCTCCAATTGGGGTGGGCCAGCCGGACCCCATCTGTGCACGAATTCATGCACTGGGCCTCTAGTACAGTATATAAAAGATATCTGCGTGTTAAAAATTTTGATCACACTGCCCTTAAGGTTCTATAAGCTACTTTTAAAAATTAACCTATTGTGAAGTGGACATTTGTAGATGTGTACCTATTGGCATCGAAAGAAAAATGTTGAGAAAAAAATTATTTTGAAACACTCAGTAGGCAGCCCCTAGTGTTGCTGAGCAATGGGACTGAAGGATTACTGTCCAGCATTGGGGTACAGGCCCATCAAGATTTGGCTGCAGCCCTTCCCAGAGGAGGGGGCTGGATGAGAAGATCTCAGGGAGGACCCTCGCCCTTGAGCCCTGTGTCAGAGACAGTCTCTCTTCCCAGTGGATGTGGCCGCTGCATTTTCTGTGGTTAATTATTGAACAGGAGGAGCTGGTGCGGGAGAGCAGCGTGCCTTATGTCTTCGCTGACTTAGCTCTTGTCTGGAACTGGCCAAGGAGGCCTCCTCCTCCCTCATTCATTCAAAACTCTTTATTGACATCTGCCACCTACCTCCTCCACCCAGGGGCATGTGCTGGGACACAGCCCTATACCTGCCCTCCGAGCAGGCCGGGAGCCCCTGTCCAAGGAGGTGTAAGTGGGTCAGGGTGTAGCCATACCCTTTCCATGTTTTTGTCCTGTCAGTCCTGCTTTGCAGATGAGGAGACTGTCTTGGGAAGGTGGGTGACTTTCCCAGGGCCACACACATGGCAGGACTGGAATTCGAACCCAGGTCTCTCTGATTCCCAGCCCATGCCCCTGTCACCATGAAACATGAACTCAAAGCTATGTTGAAAGTGATTCGGGCCACATGCAGGGAGGCCAGCATTGGGAGGGGGCATCCAGAGGGCTCCTTGAGCAGGGAGAGTTGTGTGGGGGAAGGGAGCAGTCTCAGCAGGCTACCATGGTGAGGTATTTTAGGCAGAATGCAGCATCAGCAGACCCAGGTGGGGAGACTCTGGGAACATTTGGGGGAGGCTGTGTGGGTCAATCCACAAGGGATGTGTTTCCAGAGAAGTCCATTCCCTCAGGTGTCTCTTCCAGGGCACATGTCCTGTAACCACTCCCCACTCCCTCACTACCCCCCCCCCCATCCCAAAAAGGAGAGCTTCAGGAGTCCAGCATTCCCTGTTGCTGCATCTTCCCCTCATCCTGCCTCCGTCACGCACTCACATCCTCCGGGGGCCACCAGCTTCTGTCCTCATGTCCTTTCCCTTCTGCCCATCCACCGAAACGTGGATTCTAACCTCATCCTGGACACACTGAGCCACCTTTGGCAATGCCGTTTGTTCCCTGGGCCTCCATTCCCTTATGTGTGACAGCATTCCCTGTTGCTGCATCTTCCGCTCATCCTGCCTCTGTCACGCACTCACATCCTCCGGGGGCCACCAGCTTCTGTCCTCATGTCCTTTCCCTTCTGCCCATCCACCGAAACGTGGATTCTAACCTCATCCTGGACACACTGAGCCACCTTTGGCAATGCCGTTTGTTCCCTGGGCCTCCATTCCCTTATGTGTGAAATTGGGGCTGAGGGAGTGGTGGGAGAGGTGGGTTCTAAAGTTCCCTCCTTGTCTAAACATCTGGTTCTGGGCCACTCAGTCGCTTCCTGCTTCCTTCAGGGGAGTTCCAGGCCTCCACCTCATGGCTCCTTGATGCCTGATTCCCTTCTTCACACCCTCTCCGCCTCTGCACTCTGTATTCTTCTCTCTCTACCTGTTCTCCCTAGTTCCCTTTCCTTCCATAGCTATCAGATTATTTAATTTCTTAAGTGCCCACAAAGGTAAGACAATTGACCTTTGATGAAGCCATGCTTCTGCCACCTCAGGTGTCAGGGAATGGGGGTCCCTTCCCTCCTTCAGCTGCTGACCTTCCATTTCCCCTCCCTCAATCTCTGGAGCACTTCTCTCAAGACAACCTCGGAGCCAGGGGCTGAGGTTGTGAATGGCTGAGCCTGGAGGTGTTTCTGACTGTGGGACCCTGGGCCAGTCCAGATCAACCTGCCTCTCGAAGCTACATCAAGGGGCCTGTGACTCAGCAGCCTGGAGCCTGGGGGCTGCTCCCTTTGGTGTTCAGCACAAGCCACGATTCCAGGGAACTCTGATTCCGAACCTTCTATCTGCTCTGCAGATACCTCTTCTCAAACAATGCTTCCCTCCTCTGACTCCACAGCCCCCTGCTGAGTGAGGCTCCTTGGCTATCCTGCCCACCCAGCAGTCTGACCCTTCCTTCATGCCGCTATTGCAGATTTTTGCTGGTGTTCACCTGCCTGGTGTTGTCCGTGCTGTCCACTATCCAGGAGCACCAGGAACTTGCCAATGAGTGTCTCCTCATCTTGGTGAGTGCTGGAGTCCCTGTCTGAGGGAGGCCTTTTTATACCATGGCTCAGAGCGTGGCTTCCTGTGCTGTGTTCCCTGAGCTGGTGGCTGCCCATCTCTGGGTTTCATCTCCTGCTTTATAGCAGGTGTTGGGGACCTCCTGCCTCTATGCCAGGGCTTATGATGGGCCGAGAGGAGGTGAGTAGGTCCCACTCCTTCTCAGGACCCAAACTGCTAACGCCACCCCCAAACAGAAACATCTCGGAGGGGACAGCTGACAGACAACCACCCTTTATGCCACTTAGTCTGCTTTAGAGTCCGGGGCGACTAGGAGTGGGAGGGTGGGGTGAGGAGAGAAACCCCGACAGCTCACGGGGACAGAGAGGACAGACTTGGATTTTCAGTCTCTTTGGAAGGGGCCACCTGCCTTCGAGAATCCCCCTCGGTTCACCCAGGTGTAAGCACCTCCAGGAGAAGTGGGCTGAGGAGACCCTAGTACCTCTACCCCAGGGACTCCAGGCTGCGTCAGGGCTGGAGACTGGGGAGAGCTCAGGCCCTGGCCCCACAGGAATTTGTGATGATCGTGGTGTTTGGCCTGGAGTACATCATCCGTGTCTGGTCCGCCGGATGCTGCTGCCGCTACCGAGGATGGCAGGGCCGCTTCCGCTTTGCCAGAAAACCCTTCTGTGTCATAGGTAATAAGGCCTGACCCCCTCTACCCCTTTACCTGACCCGTGACCCCCCAAGCCCCAGGGTTGGCACCCTGACCCCATATCTGACCCGGACACTGGCTGCTGGCACAGACTCAAGGGACCCTCTCCCCTTCTCCCCCCCATGGCCCCACTGACGCGGGGTGGGCTGGGCTGTTGGCGGTGGCCGTGACCGCACCATCCCCGCCCCTGCAGACTTCATCGTGTTCGTGGCCTCGGTGGCCGTCATCGCCGCGGGCACGCAGGGCAACATCTTCGCCACGTCTGCGCTGCGCAGCATGCGCTTCCTGCAGATCCTGCGCATGGTGCGCATGGACCGCCGCGGCGGCACCTGGAAGCTGCTGGGCTCCGTGGTCATGGCGCACAGCAAGGTGAGGGCGCGGGGCGTGGCGGGGGCGCGACCGGGTCCGGCGGAGCAGGAGGGCGGGGCCAGAGAGGAGCCCGGGAGGCTGGACCCGGCTGGGAGGCGGGGCTGAAGGGAAGGGCTTGAGGGTCTCATTTAGAGACTTCTGGTTGCAGGGTACATGCACAGCAAAGTGGGGATCTGGGACGAGTCTGGGGGTGGGATGGGGGCGAGGCTAGATGTGGGGCCAGATCGAAACCTAAAAGTGGGGCTTGGGGGCGGGGCAAGATGGGTCTGTGGGCGGAGGTCTAAGCGTGGAACCTGGAAGGTCAAGGGCGGGGGCGGGGCGTGCCCTGCGGTTTTAAGGCCTGGCCATTGCGGGAAGGAGGGGCCGGGTGTCCCTGATGGAAGGAGTAGGGACAGGCGCCTGGGAACTACAAAGGGTGGGGTGCTTTTTATCCCCTTCCCAACACCTCTCATGGGCCATTCTGGGGGCCTCCACTCACCCCCCACCCACCTCTCCCAGGTGGGCTCAGCGTCCCCCACTTCCTCACGCCTGCCCGCCTCGGTCCCACCTGTGGTCTCACCCGTTGCTGCCCCCGCAGGAGCTGATCACCGCCTGGTACATCGGGTTCCTGGTGCTCATCTTCGCCTCCTTCCTGGTCTATCTGGCTGAGAAGGACGCCAACTCCGACTTCTCCTCCTACGCTGACTCGCTTTGGTGGGGAACGGTACGCGAGGGTCTCCCTTCCCCTTAGGACCATCTCTGACCCTTGTGGCCTCCGATTCAGCCTCCGATTCAGGGTTGGGCAGGCCTGTCCCTGTTCTCTCTGCTACGGCTGGGGCCCCTATCACCAGTCTGTATGCTAGCTCCCCAATTTGCCCCATGGACCTTCTTGTGCCCCCATCTAATCCCAGATGCCAAGCCCTGTGGCCTGTATCCTGGCATGGGGCTGGGGGGTGGGGTGGGGCGGGATTTATCTGTGCCCCTAGCCCAGTGGTCGGCAAACCGCGGCTCGCGAGCCACATGCGGCTCTTTGGCCCCTTGAGTGCGATTGAAACTTCGTGGCCCATTCGCAGAAGTCGGTTTTCGGAAAGGAGATAGACGAAACAAGTATACAAGACGAGTGTGGATGGGAGAGTTGGAAGGGGTCGACCTCAGCGAACAGACCTCAATCAGATTGAGGACGTTTTTAGCAAAGGCCAGTTTAGGAGTACCCTAATTAAGTTAATAACAATTACCTACCTATATAGTTTAAGTTTAAAAAATTTGGCTCTCAAAAGAAATTTCAATCGTTGTACTGTTGATATTTGGCTCTGTTGACTAATGAGTTTGCCGACCACTGCCCTAGCCAATCCCCATGACAAGTCCTTGTGACCAGCCCCCGGTGGGCAACAATGGGGGGCCCTTCTCTCTTGATCAGGCCTTGATCTCTGTGCGCCCCCAACAAGTTCATGTGGGTGGCCACTGTGACCAGCCCTGTGGGTAACCTATTTGTGTTCCCAGATTACCCTGACAACCATCGGCTATGGTGACAAGACGCCGCACACGTGGCTGGGCAGGGTCCTGGCTGCCGGCTTCGCCTTACTAGGCATCTCCTTCTTTGCCTTGCCTGCCGTGAGTCCCTCTCTGCCTAGGATTGCCCGGCCAGGGGAAGGGGTCCTGGGGGCAGAGCCTGCTAAGTGCCTGTCCCACATGGAGAGCGTCTCAGAAGGGCAGAGACTGCCTTTTATGCCCGACCACATTCCCCCAACCATGCCTATTCCCCCAGGGCATCCTCGGCTCTGGCTTCGCCCTGAAGGTGCAGGAGCAGCATCGGCAGAAGCACTTTGAGAAGCGGAGGATGCCAGCAGCCAACCTCATTCAGGTACCGGATGCCTAGGAAGCCCCTGAACTGAATTGGCGTGGCAACACTGTATGCTGACTCTTGTGTCCCAGCTTCACAACTGTGACTCCACTTTGAAGCTCAGAGAGGAAATGTGACTTTTCTGGGTCATATGCCAAGTCAGAAACAGAGCTGGGATGCTGACTCAGATTGTCGAAAATGTCCCTCTGTACCAAGTGCCCAGTTTAGGATTAGTCAGAGCTGCCCCACTGGCCGACTCCGGTCCCAGTGCGACATGGCCTGAAGTGGAAGACAGCTGGCCGAGAGGCCCTAGGTCAGCGGTTCTCAACCTGTGGGCCGCGACCCCTTTGGCAGTCAAACGACCCTTTCACAGGGGTCGCCTAAGACCATCCTGCATATCAGATATTTACATTACGATTCATAACAGTAGCAACATTGCAGTTATGAAGTAGCAACGAAAATAATTTTATGGTTGGGTCACAACATGAGGAACTATATTTAAAGGGCCAGAAGGTTGAGAACCACTGCCCTAGGTGCTTGGTAGAGACACCCATCCGCTGTGCAGCCAGCAGTGCGTTTGTTCCACTCCAAACACCTTAACTCATTAATTCATTCTACAAGCACTCACACGAATGAATGTTGTAACTACAAACTGAGATCGATGTCTTGAAAGAAAGAAATGGTTCTCTGAAGAGCTTTTAACAGGAGACCTTGAAGGGGGATTCAGGGAAGGCTACCCTGGGAAAATGATACTTGAGCTGAGAGCTGGATGATGGGTAGGTGTTAAGTGGTGAAGAGGTGAAGTGGGGAGACTCAGGGTAAGGGAACAGCGTGTGCAAAGGTCCTGGTGTGTTTGACGAACTTGAAGAAAGCTAGCAGGGCCAGAACAGGAAGCTGAAGGAAGAGTGGATAGTGGATAGTGGATAGGTGGGCCAGGCCCAGATGCAGGGCCACAGGGAGGAGTGTCACTTTTTCCTAAGAGCAATGTGGACAGGTCTGAAGGAGGGGAGCGGGTGACGATCAGATTTGTGTTTTGAAAAGTGGTGAATGGATTGGACGGTGACTCAGGTAAGTGTGGGAGACCAGAAAAGAGACTCTGGCAACAGTCTGGGCGAAGCAGGTTGCTGGGTGATGTGAAATGGAAAGAAATGGGCAGATTCTGCATATTGAGGAGGTGAAATAAGTGACATCAGGAGTGAGGGTGAGGGAGATGGCAGGATGACTTCCAGGTGGGGCAACTCCTCCAGGTTTGTTCGACTGGATGGTTGATGGCCCTGCTCTCTGGAGTGGGACCGGATGTGGAGCCCGAAGAATGTGTTTGCGTGGAGCATGTGGAGTCTGAGGGTCTTCTGAGCCCCTGGGTGGCGATGTTGAGCAGGCAACTGGATGCCAGATGTACCTCTGAGAGGAGAGAAATGGGCAGGGCAGAAAGGGACAGCTGTTGCATGTTGTTGCATGTAGACGTAACAAAGCCCTGGGCCTGGATGAGCTCACCTCGTGGGTAAAGAGGGAGCAGAGAAGATGGGCCAGACCTGGGCTTTTTGGACCCTCAACATTTCATGGCTGGGCAGGCAAAGTTGAGCCAGCCAAGGAGATAGAAGCAGCAGCCAGAAGAGTGGGGTAAAAACTAGCAGTGTGTGGCCTCAGTTTCCCCACTGTGCTGAGGCATTCTGATGGGGCACGGGCTGAGACAAGGGCTCAGATTTGGGTGACTCTGTGACTCAGCCTTGGCTTCTCCCTGGTCAAGTGTGTGTGCAAGAGACTCACCTGCGGGAGACAGTTCAGGGAATGTAGGCACAGCCACATCGGCGTCCTCTCCAGCATGCCACCCTCTGACCCCCAACCCAAGTCTGACTCAACCCCTCCTTATCTCTCCTCCCCAGGGTGGAATTCCGCTCCCATCCCTGCTATCTCCAGCCACCAGCCTAGCCTTTCCTTTTCAGTGTCCCCTGGGGCACAATGGCCACTGTCCCCTGGGAGCTGGCCTTTGGAGGGGCATTGTAGGGGCAGGCAGCTGGCACTTCCATGCCGAGAGACAGCTGGTATTGTGGTGCCCATAATTAATGAGACAGTCTGGCAGCTGCTCCCCAGCCTACGCCAGGGGCCTAGGCAAGCAGGAAGTAAAAATATTCCTGTCCTGGGAGGGTGCCCGGCTGGTGAGTTCATCAGTGGGCAGTCCCTTAAGGACAACAGGCACCCAAAAAGGGGGGGCACCCAGGGCCAGTTCTACTTCGCCGTGTCTAACAGCTTCCATGCCTCCCTGCCCTCGCTGATCGCCCCACTCACAGTCCCTCCTGGCTCTTCCCCTTACCTGGAGGGAAGGAAACAGACTTTCCTCTTGTCTGACCCTCATTCCTCCTGCTGCGAGGAAACCCTGCAAGTCTATGAATGCTGAGGGAGGTGATGCTCTGTCTTCCCCTCCTCAACCCTTGGGCAGTGACAGGCAGCTGGGAAAGAGGGGGTGGGGTTGTTGTTAGTGATAATGATTCACTCAGTCAGCATTCATTCCTTGAACATTTGCAGAATACTCACCATGTGCCAGAGGATGCAGTGGTGATCAAAACACAGCTTACAGTCTAGCAGCGGTTCTCAACCTGTGGGTCGCGACCCCTTTGGCGATCGAACGACCCTTTCACAGGGGTCGCCTAAGACCATCCTGCATATCAGATATTTACATTACGATTCATAACAGTAGCAACATTACAGTTATGAAGTAGCAACGGAAATAATTTTATGGTTGGGTCACAACATGAGGAACTGTATTTAAAGGGCCAGAAGGTTGAGAACCACTGGAGGAGGAAAGACATTAATCAAATACACAATGAATAGATAGCTATCAGTGGTATAGTAAGGGAGATAACAGGAGGGTTTAACAGGGGAACTTGGCATTAACTGCCAACTATATGCCAGGTACTACACTTGGCATATCACATACACTCACCTATTTAATCCTCTCAACACCCAGTTAGGTAAGTAGTATTATACCCATTTTACAGACGAGGTAACTGAGGCTCTGCAGCTTTACTTAACTTGCCCATAAGGGGCACAGCTAGGATTGGAAACGTGTCTACCTGATGACAGAACCCCAGCTTTTAGCTGCTGTACTCCAAGGTCCCTGGCTTCGAGGCTGATCTGCTCGTTACCTTGGGAAAGTCATTTCCCTCTAGGCCACCATTTCTTTGTCTGGCCCTGCTGGTGGCTATGGAATTGAAACTGGCTTATGGTTTGCGTACCCTTCAGCTGGCCCAGGCCTGGGTTATCTCAGGGGCCGAGGGTTGGTGGGGGGCTGAGAGGCCACACTGATGCCTTGTCTCCCGTTTCCCTTCCCTCATACCACTAGGCTGCATGGCGCCTATACTCCACCGACAGGAACCGGGCTTACCTGACGGCCACCTGGTACTACTATGACAGTATCCTCCCATCCTTCAGGTAGGCCCTGGTGCAGGGGGAAGGCGGGATAGGGGCTGCCAGTAATGCCCCGTGAGGACAAATGGCTGGGATTCAGCCCTGGAGGGTGGGAAAGGGATGATGGCTCCCAAGGGAGCATCTGGGGCTGGCTCTGCAGATCCTACCTACCTCAGAGCCTAGAGGGTCTTCTCTCCCCGTCTCTGTGCCCTGGGAAGACTGTGGACACTGAGCACAGGGCGTGGGGTAGAGCCCTGCCTGCCCCTCTGGATGAACCCGAGCCCTGGAGTGCTGGCAGTCTGCATGCTTCCCCAGAGTCACTGCCACCCAGGGTAGTGGCACAGCCAGCTCATCTCCCCTCGGTCTGAGTTGGGGGCACTGTTAGCCTTGCCAGCTTGGCGTATTGCAATGGATCGAGAAAGTCTGTGATGGGCCTGAATGGGCATGCTGGAGTTGGGTGCAAGGGCCCACATAGTACCTCTGTGTGTGAATATGTGCCTACTTTTACTGTACTAGGCAGCAGCTTTAGGGCCCAGAAGTGAGTTCGCCCACTGACCCAGGTCGGGGTAAGATTGCACAGGGTGGCTCCATGCAGGTTTGCATCATCAAGGTTTGTGTGGCCAGGTGCCTGGCCAAGCCCTTAGGTAGGAATGAAGACCATGGAGCACAGCTTGGTCCCGCGGGCAGGCGGGCATCAAGCGGCGTCAAGGCAGGCCAGGCTGCTGTGCTCAGCGCTTCTGCTGGCGCCTTTTTTTTTTTTTTTGGCCTCATTAGTTCTCCAAGAGCAGCTGTTGCATGATCCCACTCATCCCTACACCTGGCCGCCTCCCTCCCTACTCCCTCCAGGGGGTTCCCAGGGGAGGAGCAGGAGGAAAGGGGCTGGGAAGGGGAGCTCCCAGAATCACACTGGTTTCCCCATCTCTCCACCTGGCAGCTGGTGGAGACCAGGAGGGTAGTTAGTTTAGGAGAAGCTGCCCTTTCCAGGAGGAGCCCTAAGGACTCAAGGCCGGCCTTGGGGAATGGCGCAGGGGCTGGTTTGTTAAAATATGATGTGCGTGGAGGAGGGGGGAAGATTTTGGGTTGGGGTGGTCTTGGGTCCTCTGGTAAGAGGGACGGAGCTTCGTTTGGAGATTCTGGGTTGACTAGGGCTCCTGCTCCTTGGACCGAAATTTCTTCATCTATACAACAGAAAGGTAGAAAGGGGAGCTGTCTTCCTTGGGTTATGGAAACAGGAAATGCCTGGAGAATTATGAAGAAGCTGAGCCCCAGATCTGGTCTCCAATAACCCAGAGCTTCAGGGGAAGGAGCTGGCTAGCCACCCGATCACATCTCCCTCTTCAGCCTCAGTTTCCCCCCCTAAAATTCGGAGTCAACTCTGGAGGCTGAGGATTTCAGGGCTGCCGCTGGCCGCCGGGTAGGCACAGCTCCAGATCCCTGTGCACAGCTTGGTGAGCAGAGTGAGCTGCATTTGGGCTCCCACTTGCCCCCTCGTGAGGGTGCTCTGGAGTGTGCCCAGCCTGCACAACCATACTTGGCATCCCTGAGGACTTCCCAGGAACTGAGCGTAGAAAGAGAGGGAGGGAGGCTAGTCTCTCCCACACCGTACGCTGCCTGCTCCGGCCTGGCCTGTTTGCTGAGTCCCTGGAGAGAGGCAGGGCCCAGCTGGACGTGAGCTCAGGAGCTCAGTGCCCACCGAGTGAGGGGGTGGTGCCAGGGCCCTGCCTGCCGCTGATGGCACCCTCTCCTGCAGAGAGCTGGCCCTCTTGTTTGAGCACGTGCAACGGGCCCGCAATGGGGGCCTACGGCCCCTGGAGGTGCGGCGGGCGCCAGTACCCGACGGAGCGCCCTCCCGTTACCCGCCCGTTGCCACCTGCCACCGGCCGGGCAGCACCTCCTTCTGCCCTGGGGAAAGGTAGGGGCCCTCTGGGGCCACCACCTCCTCTTGCTTCTTCTCCTCTTCCATTCTCTGTCTCATCCTCTCTCAGACTTGTGTCCAGCCACTACATGGCTGTCTGGGCCTGTTCTGGGGACTCCCAGGCCTTGTCATGAGGCCTGGGCAGTTGTCGAGCAGCCTGACAGATACAGACTGAGAGCCTCTCTGGAGAGGTCAGGCTGGACTCACCTTTTTTGTCACCTGGGAGAGTGGGGGATCTGTCCCCACCATCCTTGCCTATCACCTCCTCCATTCATTCTGTTGTCCTCTTTCTTTCTCTGTTTCCATGCCTCCCCCCCTCACTCTTCCATCCCTGCACCCCCATCCCTCCTGGGAAGCTGGAGAGAGGAGGAGGCCGCTGGCCACAGGTGCTTACGGCTCAGGTAATCGTGGGCACCGTCCTGGGGTGTGAGGGCAGGGACCCCTCCCCCAGCATGTTCCTCTAGAAAGGGCTTGACACTGAACTCGCCTCTCGGGAACAAGACGCCAGCTGGAAAGAGAGCTCTGTGACTAAGAACCGCTGTAGGACCTACGTAAACTCAACCAATGACTAATGCTCTTGTCTTGTGTAACCCTTGTCCACAGCTTTGCTAATCCCAGAGGATCCTCCTGGGATTCTCCCACAATGCCTTTCTTCTTTTCTGAGGGACAGTTTGCTGCTCCCAGCAGTCTTCTACCCCTAGACCTGACTTGCCTGGAGCTTTTGCATCTAGAAAGAACACAGAAATAATGTCTGCCCCCCTACCCCCCCGCCACACACACACACATAAATGTTCATAATAGTGGATTTTCAAGCCTATTTGGATAAGGGAAGCCCCCTAACTCACAGTATGGGAAAGTGGCTGCTCCCGTGGAAGTAGAGCTTTGAGGTTAAGGATTCAGTCCCCCCTCATTTCTCACCTGTCCTCTGCCCATCTCTTTGTTTTGTCTCATCTTCACACATCATCCCTGCATCAGCCAGCCGGGCATCTGGGCCTTGAGCCTCAGGTGTGATGCTGAGCCTGCGGCCCAGAACAAGGGAGGGGAGAAGAGGTGACGCACTCTGTGGTCAGGAGGAGGAAGTGCGGTGCAAGCTCACCTATGCCACCTGCTGCTGTGTGTCCTTGAGAAAGCCATCAAGTCACTCTGAGCCTCTGGGTCCTGGGCAGCAAATCAGTGATGTTTTAGCTGATAAGGAGCACTTGGTTCTCTTGGTTTCGGGGCAGAAAAGCTTGGGGAGCTGGGAGGAGGGGGTTTTGGTGCAGGGGACTCTAGGAGCAGCATTTCTTCCCTGTTCTGAGTAAGGACACTTTGGGGGGTGGAGGCGCTTAACAGAGAGGCAGAGCCAGCCCTCCAAGTCTGGGGCTGGAGGGAGGGACCAGGCCAGGCTGGAAGAGCATCGCATTCAGTTTCTCTGTCATGGCCTAAAGGCCGTCATTGTTTTTCCCATCCCGAACCAGCCCCGGCCTCCAGGCAGAAACTCAAAAGTTTTTGGCATTGGTGCAACCCTGCTCAGCTGAGCCAGGGTGCTCTGTAGCTTCCAGTTCACTCTGGCCTCACCTTATCTAAATAGGAAAGTTCTGGGGATGGAGATTAGCTTGTGACCAGCACCTGTGCCACCCCTCACAGCTGCTCTGGGTCTCTAGGCCCCCCAAGGCCTAGGAACAGATTATTAGTGAGCGCTTGGCTGTCACTAACTCCAAGCCTTACGTCTGTCTGCCCTGGAGTGTCTGCATGGCTGGGACTCGTGGTGCTGGTGGTGGGGTGTTCCTTCAACTAAGTGACCCCACTGAGCTGAGCTGTGACTTCTAGGCAGTCAGGCACCAGCCTCAGGCTAAATGGCCATATCCTTAATCTTGGCTGTCTGGGACCCATGGCGGGGGGAGGGGGATGCCGCAGATGGGACCACACACACACACACACACACCTGAATGCTCACACCCTCCGTGGTGCTTGTGGATGGACTAGGCCCGTGGTTGGCAAACCTTGGCTCTCGAGCCACATGCAGCTCTTTGGCCCTTTGAGTGTGGCTCTTCCTAAGCCTTAGGAGTACCCTAATTAAGTTAATAACAATGTACCTACCTATATAGTTTAAGTTTAAAAAATTTGGCTCTCAAAAGAAATTTCAATCATTGTACTGTTGATATTTGGCTCTGTTGACTAATGAGTTTGCCGACCACTGGACTAGGCCAAGCACACTCCCAGAACTACGGGAGCAGGACTTCCTGGGGGCATCCATTGTTAGGGCCAGAGCCTCCTCTCTTTGGGGTTGTGTGATGAGGTGCTAAAGCAGTGTTTCTCAAAGCCCGGTCCACTGACCTCTTGCATCAGCATCCGGTGGGGTATTTGTTGAAAATGCAGACAGCTGGATCTCTGCCCAGGTCCCCAGGAGGAGAACCTCTGGAGAACAGACAGTTTGTGTCTTGTTCTCAACTTTCCAGCCAGATGTTTAGTAATAAACGGAGTTTCTTTCGGATCCACGCCAGCTGGAGACCGAGGTACCCCTTACCTGCTCCTCCTGTCCCTACTCCTCCTTGCCCCACCCAGTTTGGGGGCTGAAGAGGGGGACAGGATGGGCCAAGAACAAGGTGCATGTGCCTGCCGCCTGCCATCTGTCTTGGGGCCCCGATGAGCCCCTCGCCTTCCTGGGGATGCCTCTGCCAAGTCTGGGGCATGGGCCTGGTGCCCAGTCTGCCAGGACGGACACTTACAGGAGGCTTGGGATGAGTTCTGGCTCTGCTGCTGACCCCTTGTGTGATCTTGGCCAAATTGCTTTTCTTCTCTGGACCTCGGTTTCCCATCTGTGAAATGGGCAGATTGAACTAGAGGCTCTATGAGGGTCCCTCCCACTCTGACTTTTGCTGGGCCTTGGGTTTAGCTTCCCCACTGCCCACCTAGGGACCTAGCAGATGCCTGAAGGAGTGGGATTGGAACCTCCCTTGCTAACTCCGGAGCCCAGCTCTTTTAGCCACATCATCACCACATTCCTTGGTAGCTGCCCCATGCCAGGCCTGCACTAGGGACACTGTGATGAAGAAAACATGGTGCCTGGAGAGTTGCAGAGTAATCGCTATTCGGTGTGATAAGTGTAGCAGAGGAGGAAGCAGAGGGCCTGTGGAGTCTGGGTCAGGCACTTCACCCCCAGAAGGTCCAAAGCACAGTGGGTGTGAGGGAGGGCATCATAGGCCAAGGAGGTGAGGAGGTGAGAGAGAGCACAGCCATGGCAAAGGACCAGGCAGCCCAGCGTGGCCAGATCTGAGAGTGGGAGGTCAGGAACTGAGGTTGGGGACAGAGCGGGGTCATGAAGAACCCAAAAGTCCAGTGTGGGCCTCGTCCTCTTGGCACTGCCTGGCAGCTTGGGCTCATGGAGTCCTGGGTTTCCCAAGAGTGCCTCTGGAGCCTTGTGGGCTGGGGGCCCATGAGTAGGAGGTGAGTGCCAGAGCTAGAGGCAGTGTTTCTTAGAAACGTGGGTTCTGGGTCTGAACCTGGCTGCCACTCACTCGCTCGGGGACCTTGGACATAAGCCTCCTGTGCCTCAGTTTCCTCAGATGTAAAATGTGGGTGATAATAGGATCTGCTTCCTGACTCGTAGGAAGTGCTGTATGGATGCTGGCCTCATTTGCTTTGGCTTGTTGAGCAGTCAAGACCTTAGTTATTTTAAAAAGGAGTTTGGAAACCATGGCTGTAGGAAGTGGGTACACACTGAAGGGTTAAGCTGAGAGTCTCCAGGTCTGCCCCTTTTCAAGATGACTTTGGCCGTGTGGGCATGAGAGTCAGGAAGGGCAAAGCCAGGGCAGATGGGCCAGTGGTGAGGCTGTTTCCACAGTCCTGAAAAGAGGTGCTGTTTGCAGCACCAGAAAGAGCAGGCTACCTCTCTTTCCCCATGACCTTGGCCTTGGGCAGGCAAATGGTGAGCCCTTAAAGAAATCCCTTGTGGAAGTAAGTACAGGGGTTGGGCCTTGGTCAGTCAGAGGGCAGCCTGTGCTCAGAGCTTGCCCCCTCCCTCCCCCAATAGGACAGCCCTAGTCAAGCCCACCCCGTCCATCTTCCAGGCACCAACAGATCACTTAGATCAGAGTTTCTTGATTTTGGCAACATTGGCATCTTGGGTCTAATAATTCTTTGTTATCAGGAGCTGCCACATGCATTGTTGGATATTTAGCAGCACCCCTGTCCTCTACTCAGTAGGTGCCAGGAGCACACCCCAGTGTGACAACCAGAAATGTCTCAGACATTGCCAAGTGTCCCCTAGCGAGCACAGTTTCCCCAGTGTGGGTGATTGCTTGTCCCAGAGAAAGAACACAGTGTGTACAGCCAGAGAAGACAGGGTCCCAGTCCTTGCTCCATCCACAGGAGCTCTGCCACCTTGGGCAAGTCATTTCACCTGCCTCTGCATCTATAAAACAGGGATGGAAAATACGGAACCCACCACACGAAGTGGCTGAGAGCTGGAGGGCTGAGGCAGTGAGACAGGACCTTGCGTGTTCGAAGGAGCCTGGGAAAGGAAGGCGCCCTTTCCATGTCCACCGTGTGCCAGGTTTCTTTCCATTTTCTTTGAGCTTTTAGGCTCCAGAGAGGCTCACAGGAGCCATTTTCTGGGCCCTGTCCAAGGAGCTGGAATCTAGCCCCGCCCCCTGGGGAAACAGCCTTCTTACATCAAAGCAGAGCCCATGGCCTCTGGCTGGCTGGAAAGTTACAGAACCCACAACCCGCCAACCGTCACAGAATCAGAGCTGGAAAGGGACCTTTCAAGGCCTCTAGTACAAGCCCCCAGACCTTCCCTGGATGAGTCCTGCTGAGTGCAAGCTGTCTTGCTTGCACACTTGTCATAACAGGGAGGTCACCCCGTTCCCCCAGAATACCACTGGAGTGATGTGTTGGGTGCAGAGATCTGGAGTTCCAGGCCCTTGGCTGAGTGTCAGGGTCTTCTCCAGCTCCCTCTCTTCCTCTCCCCCTTGGAGGAGTGGAGGACAGGAGGAGGGGTTGCACGGGCCGGGCGGGTGTGGGGGTGCTTGCCAGCATGAGGAGAGCTCGAAGGAATGGCTCTGCAGAGGAAAGTTTGGGAGAGCCAACCTCAAACTTTGGTTGGAATTTTTGGGATGTGTTGAGGGGATACTGGGCCAGAAAACAGCATGCTAGATTGCGGGGGCCACCCCTGTCCTTCCCTTCTGATTTCAGGGCCCAAACCCTTGACCTATCACCTCTCCCCTCTGGGCAGAGGCCCCAACCTTTAAGGATGGCTCTGTATCCTGGCTGCCTTTCCGAAGTTGCCTCTGGTTTCAAGATCTCCCTTACCGCAGTACCTTGACTCTGTACCCTGGACCCCATGCCCTGAGCATGGGGGACCCCGGCTTCCACCCAACCCTGAAACCAGAATCTATCCTCTGCCATCCTTGATTGGAAAGTAGGTGACACAGTCTTGTCCCCCAGCTCCTGCCCCACCTCAGGCTCCTCTGAGACTGGCTGATGCTCTCTGAGCCAGGGCCCTAGACATTTGGGGCAGAAGGCCCCCAAATCTATCTGCTAGGGGCCCTCCAAGTGGCAAGCCACAGCAGGGAGGCAGCCACAGGGCATGGGATGGGGGACGTTTGCATAGGTCCTGCTCCAACAGCGATGACATGGTCCTTGAACCTCTTGGACACAGAGTTACTCTACCAGGTAATGGTTATCCAGGACCTGTTCTGGGGAACCTTAGCCCCCCAACCTGCCTTCCTCCATGGCTTGGGGGTGTGGTGGGGAACTGAGATGTGGGAAGGGAAGTTTGAGCACATGCAGACATGCGTGTGTGTGCTCACATGAGCACAGACGTGTGTAGGTGCTGTTCTCTGGGGGCTTAGTGAACAGTCAAGTAGAGCTGTGGAGGGGGGATCCATGATCACATGGGCAGGTTATCAGCCCAGGTGGGCAGAGTTCGAGCAGGGGAGACCTCAGAAGAACAGGTTACAGACCTTCCCCGGGAGGGCAGACACCCTATGTGTCCTGGGCATACATGTGGGCCCATGAGCTAAACAGGGCCAAGGCCGCTCAGCAGCCAGGCCACTGCAGGCCTCCAGCACCACTTACACTGAAGCCCGTGTGGTGGAGACCTCAGGAATTTTACAGCGCACTGCAGTGTGGCTGGACAGGTCCCAATGCCCTGCCTTGACCAGTATGGGATCAGGTAATTCCAGGAGTGGGGAAAGGAGGAAGGAAATATAAACTGACACATGTACACACACCCCAACATATGTACACACACGGATACATGTGTACCCACTGTCACATGTGTGCATGCCAACACACACACACACACACCCTCAACTCCACATAGCCTGCCCCTGGGTACAGTGAGGGGCTGGAGGTTCACCTTGGTGAGCACGGCCAGGTGAACTTCTCCATCCTTTCACAGCCTGTCTGCCCAAGGCTGGTCACCACCTCCACCCACCCACCCATCTGGGCCAGGCCAGCTCCCCTGTCCTCCTGTCCGTCTTTGACTTCCTTCTTGGGTTCTATCACTCCCTCCACTCTGACATCTGTCTCCTGTGCACCCCTTATCTGTCTGGGCACTGAGGGGTGGGAGGTGAGGGAGGGGGAGGATCTGCTCAGACTGACCCTGGATTAGCTTCTTGTAGGAGTCAGGGCCCCCCTCACCACACCCTGTCCCATCCCAGGAAGTCTCCACTTGGTGGAGAACCATACCCAACAGCCACCCCCGAGTCCTAAGTCAGCTATGTCTCTACTCATGCCCACCCCAGCTCCAGCTAACTTGGTTCTCTCCCCCACCCAACTTGCCCTGCCAGTAGCCGAATGGGCATCAAAGACCGCATCCGCATAGGCAGCTCCCAGCGGCGGACAGGCCCCTCCAAGCAGCACCTGGCACCGCCGTCAATGGCCACCTCCCCAAGCAGCGAGCAGGTGGGTGAGGCCACCAGCCCCACCAAGGTCCAGAAGAGCTGGAGCTTCAATGACCGCACCCGCTTCCGGGCCTCTCTGAGACTCAAACCCCGCTCTTCTGCTGAGGGTGAGCCCTGGGGGCCTGGGGCCCCGGACCTGCTGAGGGTGGCAGGGTGGGGACAGAGTCTGAGCTGGGGGTGGAAAGACTTGGTTCCAGTCCTGGCTCTGCACCTGACTGACTATCTTCGGGCACCTTCTGGTCTGTAAAATGGGCATCACGATACCTGCTTCGCAGGGCTCCAGACTGAGAATCAGATGAGAATGCGGAGGGTGGCATCTGGTAGTGGTTAAAGGCACAGGCTTTGGAGCCAGGCTCCCTGAGTTTGAATCCTGGCTTTGCCATTTGTCTTGAGTAAAGTCCTAGGATGACTCTCTAGGACTCATTCTTGTCATCTCTAAAGTGGGGCTGATAATAGTATCTACTCCCTAAGGTTATTGTGAGGATTAAAGGAGATTGTCCATGGGAGGTGAACAGAAGGATGCTGGGAATATAGTAAGTGCTCATCGAAAGCGAGCTGCAGTGCAATGTGCTTTGGAGGGAGCAGGAGCCCATACTTGCTGAGCCGGGACTGTGTATAGCCCCACAGTGGATTCTCTGGTTTACTTCTCCCAACCGCTCTGGGAAATAGGTTCTGTTTGCGTCCCCATTTCACAGACCTGGAGGCTGAGCTCTCAGCCAGGCCTGTCCAGCTCCATAGCCCATGCTCCACACCCTGCCCCTCTTCCCCAGCCCAGCCAGCAGACACAAGGTGGTGAACCTGGTGCAGGTTGCTTTTTAACCAAAAAGGTCACTTTTCTGAGTTCTAGCTCTATTGCTGACTTACACTGTGACTTAGGCAAGATACTGCCCCTTTCTGTGACCCAATGTCCTCTTCTGGAAAACGAGAGGGTTGGACCGAGTTCCCCGGAAGAGTTCTCCCAGCTTTGACATGCTTCAGGCCCCTGGGTGCGAAAAGGAGGGGGCGGGTGAACAAGGACGGAGGATGGGGATAGGAAGCCCCTTTGACCTTGGAGGGAGAGGACTCAGCTATGCTGCCTCTGTCTGTGCTGGGTCAGCCCCTAATGCGCGGCATGCTGACAACTCGGAGAGGCCTTTCCTGGAGTTATAGATCTACACGAACCATGAGAGATGGGGCAAGGCTGGTGCCTGGGGCCTCCTTTCCATGCCCAAGGACATACCTGGCCTCCCACCACCTTGTGCCCTGAGGGCCCAGGACAGCATCACCTCTCTGTGCAGTCAGGGCACCAGCCTGGGAAAAGCCATTTCTCTCATCCGGAAGGAAATGACTTGATTTAGGGGCCTTGCCCAGTGGCAGAGCTGGCCAGGGGAGCCAGCCCCTTGACTTCCTTCCCTCTTGGTTCCCTCTTGGCTGAAGGATGAGACAGTGTGCCTGATGGTGTGCAGAGGCCACAAGCCCCTTTTCTTAGGGACTCCCCGTCCTTGGTAGTAGAACTAGTGGGGCTTCCTCCAGGGCTCTGTATCGTTCCCCCCAGGCCAGACCAGATGTGCTTCCGCCTGGCCACCAGGTAAATGTTCACCCTGTCTGGCCACAGGGAGATGCTGTGCAATGAACTAGGGATTTCCACTCTGGGTAGGGCATCGAGGGAGGCAGGAATCTGGTCTGCCTTGTGCCCCCAGGAAGGTTCTGGGCCCTTTCTGGGCCTTGGTCTCCCTATCAATACTTCTAAGTATAATTGGGCATGTGGTGGTAGGGGTGGGAGTGGCCCCTTCTGCCGCCACCACCTGGGTCCCCTGACTTTCCAGAGGGCCCCTCCGAGGAAGTGGCAGAGGAGAAGAGCTACCAGTGCGAGCTCACGGTGGATGACGTCATGCCTGCGGTGAAGACGGTCATCCGCTCTGTCAGGTGAGACTTAGGCCTCAGGTGGGTCCTCCCCCCATTCATCTGCCACCCATTGCTGCTCCCCATCTGGGGTCTGCCCTCATGGCCAGGCCTGGCCTAGATCCCGGGCACACCAGCTGCTGCCCGCCTGGCACCCTTGTGTGGGTGGGTGCGGAGGTGGCATATGGCTCCCAGCAGGGTTTCCCCATACTCTTATGATGGGAGGGCTGGCTGGGTGGGGCGGCTGGCTCAGCTGCCCATCACGCCCACAGCATCGTCCTCGCTTCTCTTCCCAGCCGCTTGCTCGTTTTATGTCCGGCTCTTTTCTCTTTATTTCTCTCTCCCTGGCGTGCATCAGCATCTGCCTGCCTCTCCCTGTGTCTGTCTTATACGCTCTTTCCCTCCATCTGTGTTTCAGACTGTCTCTCTCTCCTTGTGTCTTGACTTCACCCTGTCTGTTCCCCCAGGGCCGAGCAATGGTTTTCAAACCACAGGTCACAGCAGTTTGAAGTCAACTTAGTGAAATCAATTTAGTGGGCCATGGTTCGCCTAAAAAATTTTTTTAAAAAAGAAAGGAAAATATCGGTGTGCGTCCCAGTAGTGAGGGTAAATGATGTGTATGAAACTTGTGTTTTTAGTTATGTGCCTGTGTGTATGTGTGGACTGGTTTCTGAAGTAAAATATATTTCTTATGGTAGGTCTTGGTCAAAAAGTTTGAAAACCCCTGCCCTTCTGACTCTTCTGGCTGTCTCCTTGCCTCCACACTTAAGGGGTGACCAGAGTCCCCTGAGCTCTTTAGTCCCGGCCCAGCATGGATCTGGCCCCCCAGCTCCTTGGCATGGTCTCTGTCTCCAGCCTGAGTTCCACAGATGCCTTCACCCCCAGGCCTTCCAGACTCGCTGCCTCTTCCCTGGCTGATGCACATGCCCACAAGCCTCTTCCCTTGTGTTCCTTTAAAAACCAGAGTCAGCTGGATTCCTCCCCAACCCCAGTGAACCTGAGTTCTCTTCTCACCCTCTTTTTGCACATCCCATCTCTCCCCTCCAAGTGACTAGCTTCCAGGAAACAATGCCCGAGCTGCCACCTGGCCCAGGTCAACACTCCTTGGCCACCCCACAGACTCCTTACCCCCAGCACGCCCCAAACCTGGTCCTCTTCCTGGTCTCCATTTCAGCCAGTGGCACCACCATCCACCCTGTTGCCCCAACCACGGGAGTCAACTTAGTGAAATCAGCTCAGACTTAGGGGTCTTTCAGTCCTGAATTGCTCACTGCTGTCCCGTATCTCACCTCACTGCCCGCTTCCGGCTCAGGCCTATCCCTGGGAACAGGTCTTCCTGCCTAAATTTCTTTTGGGGGAATAAGCCCCAGGTTCCCAGGTTCCCTCCAAGGCTGGCAGAACAGACCCTTCCCCACCACCCAACTTCCCATTGCCCAGTCTCTGCCAGGGATTCAGGGCTCTGCAGAGTACCCTCCTCAGCCTCTATCTCAAGGCCAATCCCTTTCCGTCTGCTCATACGCCCACCCCACCTTCCTTTCCTTCCCAACTTGTTTCGGCTACTTTGACCTGACTCACTCACACAGGGTCCTGCCTGCCTTTGTCCAGAAAGCCTCCCTCCGTCCCCCTCCCAAGACTTGTCCCCTGACTGCACCAGCCAATGCCTCCCTTGTCATGGCCCCCAGCCTTCTTTCTCTAGTCCTTGACATGGCCCCTGTCAGCCCATAATTGTTTATGTCCTCTGATGCCCCCTTCAGACCAGGGCTTCTGAGGCCAGCAAATGGATCTGACGCCCTTTTGGGTGCCCAGGTCCAGCACAGCTGTGCTAACAAGCATATGCTGAGGGAATGCAAAAAATGTCTTTGTCTCGCCCTAGCCGGTTTGGCTCAGTGGATAGAGCGTCAGCCTGCGGACTAAAGGGTCCCGGGTTCGACTCCAGACAGGGGCACATGCCAAGGTTGTGAGCTCAACCCCCAGTAAGGGGCGTGCAGGAGGCAGCCGATCAATGATTTTCATCATTGATGTTTCTCTCTCTGTCTCTCCCTTCCTCTCTGAAATCAATATATATATAAAATGTCTTTGTCCAAGCTGTCATCAGTAAAAGTGTCACACCTAGCAGGGAGCAACCCGGTCCAGTCCCTGTCCTCCCAGGCAAATGCGACTGCACATATAGGCACATTAAAGAATACCAAACTCTGGGTTCCGGGGCATGGTGGGTAGGGAGGGAGGCTGGGAGACTCAGCAGAGGCTGTTTGCCGGGGTCCAAGCAGGAGGAGCCTTGGTACTGTACAAGGAGGCAGCAAAGGGACGGTGACGGGGCTGGAAAAGAATTCCCTCTGAGACACTTTTCCGCCCCTCTCTCCACAGGATCCTCAAGTTCCTGGTGGCCAAAAGGAAATTCAAGGAGACGCTGCGACCGTACGACGTGAAGGACGTCATAGAGCAGTACTCGGCAGGGCACCTGGACATGCTGGGTCGGATCAAGAGCCTGCAGACCCGGTGGGTGCGCGCCTGCTCCCAACCCAGGAGCCGGGCAGGGAGGCCCTGGCCCCAGATTCCGCGTGAGGTCCCAAGTCCAAAGCCAGAACGAAGCCCGAGTGCCCCCTAGGGGCCGCTAGGGAGGCTGGAGTTTCTCTCAGCTGAGGCCAGACCCCTCGCCTGTCTTGAACCTGAAGAACGAGCCAGCCCAGGTCCTCTGTGAGAATCCTGTTGGCCTGCACAATTCAGGAGACGTCTTTAGATGATTGGGGGCTGAGGCCAGACCCCTCGCCTATCTTGAACCTGAAGAACAGCCAGCGCAGGTCCTCTGTGAGAACCCTATTGGCCTGCACAATTCAGGAGACGTCTTTAGATGATTGTTTCCTGGTCATAAAATAATGGGCTTAAAATAATAACCTCCCAAGGGGATTGTCCTCCATACTGCCCACCTCTTACCTCACATAAAATAATGGGCTTAAAATAATAACCTCCCACCTCTCAAGGGGATTGTCCTCCATACTGCCCACCTCTTACCTCTGGAATTCCCTGGCACTTCTCTCCACCCGGCATATAGGAAAAACTCTCATACCAAGACTCCAAATCACCTACACTTTGCCCTTCTGTGGCCGGAATTCTCACTGCCTGTTCATTCATTTGTTCTCTCAAGAAATAGTCATTGGGTATTTGTTACTTGCCAGGCAGTGGGGATATGGTAGAAAGCAAAACAGAGTCCCTGCCCTCATGGGGCCTTCATTCTAGTGGAAGGAGAACAGATGGAATATGTCAGACAATAATAAATGCTAAGAAAAAAAAAGGGCTGGAGTATTGGGGTTTGCTATTTTAAACAGGAGAGAAGGTGATATTTGAGAAAAAAAATTGAAGGCGAGGCAAGCAGCCCTGTGGCTGTTTAAATGTTTTCCAGAGGGAACAGCAAGTACAAAGGCTTTGAGATGGGCATGTGGCTGGAGTGTTGTTCTAGGGCCAGCAAGGAGCCGACTGTGCCTGAGGAGAGAGAAGTAGCAGATGAGGTTAGAAGCTAATGGCACTCAGACTGTATAAAGCCCTGTAGGCCACTGCGAAGATGTTGGTGTTCATCCAAAGTGAGATGCAAGCATTGGAGGGCTTTGAGCAAGGAGTGGTGAGATCTGAGCTATATTTTAAAAGGATCACTCTAGGTGGTGTGTTGCCAATGGCTCATAAGGGAACTAGGATGGAAGCAGGGAGACCATTGAGGATGCTACTTCAGACATCCAGGCAAGTGATGATGGGGACTTGGACCAAGGGTAGACATGGTTAGATTTAGATATATTTTGAAGATAGAGCTGACAGGGTTTTCTGATGGGGTATAAGAGGGGGAGAAAAGGTGTCCAAGATGAAGCCAGAGTTTTTGGCTTAAGGAAGAGGGAGAAGTTGCTGTCTGTTGACATGGGGAAGGCAATGAGTGGAGCAAGTTTTGATCAGTAAAATTGGGACATGTTGGGTTTGTGATGCCTATCAGACATCTAAATGGAGTGATGATCTGGCAGTTAGAAGGGTGTGGGGTTCAGAGGAGAGGTATGGTGCTGGAGATATAGATTTGGTGTCGACAGTGTATAGTGGAATGAACATCTGGAACTGAAGACATCACAGCGAATGAGAGTAAATGCATAGAAGAGGTTCCAGGAGCGAACCTTGGATCCTGCAATAGATAAAGGAGCCAGCGAAGGAGACTCAGTGAGGTAGGAGAACCGGGAGAGGGTGGTGTTTGGGAATCCAGATGAAGAAAGCACTGGAAGGGGTGCTCAGATGTGTCCTGCAATATTTAGAGGTTGTAGAGATAAAGGAGGCAGCGAAGGAGACTCAGTGAGGTAGGGAACCGGGAGAGGATAGTGTTTGGGAGTCCAGATGAAGAAAGCACTGGAAGGGGTGCTCAGATGTGCCCAGCGCTGCTAATAGGGCAAGTATAATGAGGACTGGGAAATGATCATTGAATCTGGCAACATGGAGGTCATTTGGGATTTTGACAACAGTAGATTTGATGAAGTGGTGGAAGTGAAAGCCTGACTGGAGTAGGCTTTAGAACGGAAGGAGAGAGATTGGAGATAGAGGGTAGAGAAAACACTTTCAGGAATTTTGCTGTAAAGAAGAGCAGAAAAATAAGGTGGGGCCAGCTCCAGCCTGGTCTGCCTTATAACTCACAGCCCCGCTTGTGTCTCTTCCTCTTTTCCCGGTCCATTTCCCACCTGTCCCCCCACTAGGTGATTGTGTTTACTTGTCGTGCTTCTGTGTGATGCCTTTGCTCAGCTCAGTGGAACACCCTCCAAGCAGTGGCCAGTCCCTCCGTTTGGCAAGGCCCCCTCCCTCGGGGAGCCTCCCTCCCACCAGTGCAGGCTGTGTCTCCCCTTTTCAGCAGGCAACCTCGAGATCTTGTGGGAAGGAGGGGTGGCGTGTGTCTGGGCCCTTTGACGGCTCCCTTTCCCCCACAGGGTGGACCAGATTGTGGGCAGGTGCCCCGGGGACCGAAAGGCCCGGGAGAAGGGCGACAAGGGGCCCTCGGACACGGAGGCGGCGGATGAAATTAGTATGATGGGCCGCGTGGTCAAGGTGGAGAAGCAGGTGAGTGCGCAGAGGGCGTTTCATTGGTGTGGCCGAGCTAGTCATCCACCCGGACGCTCTGGAAAGTCGCGGGGTCAAGCGCAAGGGGAGGCTGCGCTTCTCAGAGCCGCCACCCTGACCACTCCCCAGCCCGGGAGGCCCAGGCTGGACCCTCGCGACTGGGGCCCAGCAGAGCCCCGCCCACAGATAAGCCCCGCCTCCCAGTAAGCCCGCCCACGAGAACGCACCCTCTCCTGCCGAGCCCCGCCCCGGGTTGCTATAGTCTCAGCTAAACCCGCCCAAGTCCCACCTCCTTAATTTAACCCCGCCTGGGTGTCTCTCTATCGCCCGGATTATTCCAATTTAATTTTGTTCGGAGGAATAAGCCCCAGGTTCCCAGCTTCGTCCCGCCCTCGGAGCTCCGCCCTTCCAGACGCGCCCCTCCCCGGACAAGCCCCTCCTCCACG
>NW_005358250.1:315586-315985 GCF_000412655.1 Myotis brandtii
TCGAGCACAAGCTGGACCTGCTTTTGGGCTTCTACTCGAGGTGCCTGCGCTCGGGCACCTCTGCTAGCCTGGGCACCGTGCAAGCGCCGCTGCTAGACCCCGACATCACCTCGGACTACCACAGCCCCGTGGACCACGAGGACATCTCCGTCTCCGCCCAGACGCTCAGCATCTCCCGCTCGATCAGCACCAACATGGACTGAGGGGCTTCTCAGCGTCGGGACGCACTCGGCCAGCCCCTCGGCCTGGCGCTCGGACCGGCCCCCGGAGGCCTGGGGACTCTGCTCTTACTTGAACTCGCCCCTCGCGGGGAGAGAGGCCATGCGCGGTATTGAGCTGCCTGGGTAGGCGAGATGCGGGCTGCGGGCCCCACCTCAGGAGCGTGCGATGCCAGGCCGC
>NW_005358250.1:316093-336303 GCF_000412655.1 Myotis brandtii
CCCGCCCGGGGCAGGGGCACTGCCCGGAGAGTGGCAGCGGGTCGCTGGGGCTCTGGGTCTTGAACCAGCTTCCAGCTATGCAAGGTGAGGTCTCTCGGCCCGCCCTTCGGACGGAGCAGGGAAGCCCTCCCGCCAAGTCCCCGCCCCCTTGGGGGTGGGCCCAAGGTGCCCTCACAGGTACGCACAAGCACAGGACCCTGCCATTAAGCAGGTGGGCACCATATATGCAAACTATGTTAAATATGCAACTTTGGGGACCCCCATGGGGTCCCTCTGCCCATCCCTCATTGGGAGATGGGCCCCCAGCAGTAGCTGGTCTCAGGCTGCTTGGCCATGGTCTCCATTTCCACTCTTTGGCTTATCACCCCTCCCCACCCAGCATGGGGCCTGTTTCTCCCTTACCTCCTCCAAGAGCAGCATCTGGGCCTCTCTTCCCTTTCCAGTTTTTCCTCCCAGGAGCACCCTCTTCCTGCCAGGTGTCCACTCCTCTCTCTGGCCCTCCACTCACATTCGACAGCACACGTTTCTGTGTTCTCCCCAAAATCTCCCACAGACAGTGCTCCCACGTCACACGAACATGTCTCTTTAGTTTCCCCAGACATACAGAAAGTCTCACACTCACGCTGACACACAGTTACACACATGGAGACATTAGCACAGAGCCACTGAGCCTTCCCGGGGCCTCTGCAGCTGATGCCAGTGGACTGTCCTTGCAGGATGATGTCCACTAAGTGGTGCCCCCCACTCCATCCAGGTAGGAGAGGGAGCACTGAAGGGACCCCAGGTCTCTCCAGGCCCCACCCCAGAGCTTTACCAGCTCTCCTTTCTCAAGAAGATTTACTCCTCACTGGTCCAGGAGCCCTAACTGCTGCCTCTGCCTGCCCCCAAGGGCCCTCCTCGACGTCCCCACAGCACAACTCAGGCCTAGGCCTCTGGGGCCTGGACAGCACTGGAAAGATCCCAGGCCCCTCCCCAGATGGTTATCAGGCCCGCTTCTATCTAGGCTTGCTGCCTTCCTGGTCACTGTAACTCCCAGAGAGAAAAATAATGCACCTAGCAACCACCATTGCTCAGGCACCAACTGTGCATCCAGCACTCACATGCACTGTTTCCCCTCCTTCCATACCCCACTGTTCACTTTAATTGGCAGCCCCTCTACTGGCATAAACCCCCACCCACTCCAGGCCCCCAGCAGCTCTTTGGTATCCCTACTCTTTGTCCCTCTTCTGCAAAGCTATTGCAAGTGGCAGGAGAGTGATGTGTAGGGGGACCCTCTGTGGGGTACCAGTGAACAAGGGGCTCAGGCCCAACCACCTGCATCTCATGACTGGGGACCTGCATGCACCAGCGCCAGGGCTGGGGTTGGATCTTGCTCAGCCCCATGGTGCCCAGCCTCTGCCCAACATGCCCTCTGCATGTCACCATCATGCCCTGGATGGAGCCTATGCCGGCTAACCTCACCTGCACTGCACTGTCCCCAGAGAGCCACCCCTGGGCCCCTCAGAGACAGAGCTGTGGAGAGGGGCAGGAGAATGGGATTATCCTCTGACTAAAGGAGACCGGGGAAGAAGCCCTCGCTCCTTCCGCAAGCAAGGTTCCCCACCAAACCGGTTCTCAGATATGCAAGTACCTCACTTTGTTAACTTATTAACTTATTGGTTTCATTAAAGTTTTCTGTAGGATGTGGTTGGCCTTGGCTGTTTGGTGGCTGTGGTGTGGGGCACCTGGCCTGGGGGTGGGAGGAGGTGATTTGGATTAGTCAGGACTCTTGATTGTAACAACAAAAACTCAATCCATTCTAGCTTAAGCAAAAATGAAACTTAATGGCCCAGATAATGAAAAGTCCAAGGGCTGGGTTTGGCTCCATGCATAGTTAGATCCAGGTAATAAAACACATCAGCAATCTGTCTTCTGTCTCAGCCTTCCTCTCAGGCAAGCTGACCTCTCATGATGACCCCCTGCACCTCCAAATTAACTTTCTTTTGGCTCAGTACCTCAGTGAAGAGTGGTGCCACTTTCCTAATGGTGTACATCAGCCAGGGCCCAGTCAGGGAAACATAAACTATACTAGGTTTTTCAACAAAGAGAATTTTCCATAAGGAATGGATTACACTTGCATTACTCTTGAACACAAGAGAACACTGAGACAACCTGGAGAAAAATCACTGCAGAAAGCAGCTACGGCTCCTAAAGCAGCTACACAAGGGAAGAGGTTGGGGTTAGCAGAACCCACGAGCTTGATTGGGGATGCGCCCTAAAGTGCTGGGCTCAGAGGTCTGAAGAGGGGTTGCTATCTGGTTGGTGATAGTCCTTTTAGGGGATGCACTGAAGATTGGGAGTGCAGAAAAATGCCGAAGGCTGCAATCAACTGTTGCTACCAGGCTGTTGCTGATAAGGTTGGTAAGCAAAGGAAGAAGGAGGTCTCCACTCCTCCTGCCTTCCAGTGTTTCTCTAGTGTCCCTCATTGTCAAAGGGAGCTAAAAGGAGTAATGTGGTTTGAAGAGTCCCAGCCCTAGTATGACAGACTAGTATGTATGACAGACCCTGCATTTGGCACTAAAAGACAATAGCTTACTAACTGCTACAGTCCACCCCTTTGGACATTCAGTATCCAAACACATCAATTCACACATATTTGAATCTGCATGTAGCAACAGTAACTTCCACCTAATAAGATGAAACTATCTTGCATACAAATGAAGACACTCTAACTCTCTCCCCGAAAAATGGGAAAAACAGGAAGTCCCACCATCCAATAGATTATCCATCTCTAGGAGTTAGTTGTTGAATCCACATTTGGGTAATGTTAATTTCTCCCCTCCTGCAACTAAACAATAAGCTGTTAAGGTAGCCATCACAATTTATATAAAACAATAGAGGGAAAGAAGAAGGGAGGGAAAATAAATTAACATATAATGCACGCATATACACACACACACACACACACACACACACACACCACACACACACACACACCAAGCAAGGAAGAAAAATACGCATGCAGGCCTTCTGGTAACTCATCACAATGCCATAGTTGACCTATGCTGTATATCTATTGATCATATATATCTTTTTTTCTTCTATTGCCCTTCTATGTTCCCTTTGCCCTCGGCCAGGACCTCAGCTGCTTAGGGTTCTTTACATGGTAGAGTGACCCAAATAGTCATTCTTGAAGGTTCTGAATCCTCAATGGCCCTGCATGGTTTGGGGTGCCGTAGCTTTCGTTAACTTCTTTTTTTAAAAAAAATATATTTTATTGATTTTTTACAGAGAGGAAGGGAGAGGGATAGTTAGAAACATTGATGAGAGAGACACATCAATCAGCTGCCTCCTGCACACCCCCTACTGGGGATGTGCCCGCAACCAAGATACATGCCCTTGACCGGAATCAAACCCGGGACCCTTCAGTCTGCAGGCCAACGCTCTATCCAGTGAGCCAAACCGGCCAGGGCTCATTAACTTCTATTGCTGTACATGGAAGCACTAAGAGGGACTGTAGAGATCCCCCTGGTTGTAGACCTAGTCCTCCTCACCCTTATCCTCCTGCAGCAAGTTTCCCCTTGGTAATGAAGATCGGTAAGGCAGCCAATACATTAATTCGTTCTTTACCTGCTGGTTTAATGGCATGAGGAGCCCAAAATGCCCAGTTAGAAGTTTCAACTTCCAATTCAATGAAAACTGTGTTGCTTCCCTTCCCTTGAGAACGAAGACCTCCAAACTAGCAGAGCCCAGTATTGTGGGGACAAGAAGCAAAAGTTTTGTGAGTGGGTGCAGTAGCCCGAATAGTAGCCACCCAAAGATGTCAGGGCCCAATCTCTGGAATTTGTAAAATGTTACCCTATAAGGAAAAAAGATCTTTGCAAATGCAATTAAGTTAATGATCTGACATGAGGAGATTACCCTGGATTAACCAGTAAATCCGAAATCCAATTGCAAGTGTCCTCTTAAGGGAGAGACAGAGGGAGATTTCATACACAGACGAGGAGGAGGCAATATGAAGACAGAAGCAGAGGCAGGAGTCATGTGTCCACAGCAAGGGGATGCCAGCAGCCACCAGAAGCTGGGAGAGTCAGGGTGCAGAGATTCTCCCCCAGAGTCTAGGGAGGGCAGCCCTGCTGACACCTTGATTCAGGCCCAGAGAAACGGATGCAGTGCTGGCCTCCAGAACTGTGAGAGGATAAATTCTGTTGCGTTAAGTCACCAAGTTTATAGTAATCTGTCCCAGTACCCACAGGAAACTAATACTGTGGGGCTTTGTGTGTTATAATAGTGAGAAAACCACTCTCACTCCCTCCCATTGATGCCTGGAAACTTATATTCTGGCTGCGTTCATAAAGACAAATCACTGCTCTCCCCATGTTGGAAAGGATCCAGTGGAATCAACCTGGCACCAGGTAGTCAGAGGAACCCTTCTGAATGGTGATATCTTGGGTATTCAACATTGTCTCTGTTGTGGTAAGTTGGGCATACAGTCGTGGCATTAGCCAGGTCGGCCTTGGTGAGGCAAGTCCATATTGTTGAACCCATAAGTAGTGTCCATTCTTCCCATCATCACCACGTTGCTCAAGAGTGTGTTGAGCCCTAGCCAGTTTGGCTGAGCAGATAGAGTGGCAGCCTGTGGACTGAAGGGTCCCAGGTTCGATTCCAGTCAAGGGCACATGCCTGGGTTGCAGGCTTGATCCCCAGTGGGGGGCGT
This sequence comes from Myotis brandtii, assembly GCF_000412655.1. Taxonomy (NCBI): domain Eukaryota; kingdom Metazoa; phylum Chordata; class Mammalia; order Chiroptera; family Vespertilionidae; genus Myotis; species Myotis brandtii. Next base: position 320,790 of record NW_005358250.1, read on the forward strand.
GCAGGAGGCAGCCGATCAATGACGTTTCTATCTTTCTCTCCCTTCCTCTCTGAAATCAATACAAATATATTTAAAAAAAATAAGAGTGTGTTGAGCAAGTGCTGGAGGGACTGAGAATGAGGCTGGCTGATGCCCCCGGGATGTGCCATCTGGCTACCTGATTATCCAGAGCCTCCCCTGCCATGATGCCCTTTGATGAGACTTCACTTGGATCAGAAATATCTTCACTCTCTGTGCCCACTTCTGAAACTCCATTTAAGTACCTCTTCCTAAGTCTTCCTTATCATGAATCCTCCAATTCTGTGCTTTCTAAGTCCCTTACTATCCAGCCAAACCATTAGCCACTGCCCAGGAACCAGTGTAGATCCATACTTCTTGTCATTGCTCAATCCAGGCAAAATGGACAACTGAAGCATGGGTAGGATTTAACCACACGTGGAGATTGGGGTTTGGGGGGGGGTAGATGTTCTAGCTAGAGGGCATAGCATGTGGAAGTTTGGGGTCGGGGGGTGGGGGTAGATGTTCTAGCTAGAGGGCATAGCATGTGGAAAGGTCCAGAGGCACCAGAGAGTGTGGTACAAGAAAGGAACAGAAAGAAATCCCTGTGACTGGGCCTAGATGGCCAGGAAGAGAGTGGTGCAGAATGGGACTTGACAAATAGGGGTCAAGGTTTGCTGGATGTCATAAGTCACTCCAAAGAGAGAGGACTTAACCGTGAGGGTAGTAGGAAACCAGTGAAAGATTTTGATCAGGGATCAAACCAGGATAGATCTGTATTTTAGAAAGTTCTCTTCCTACGACAGAAGATGGATTTGAAGGAGCAAGTCTGGGTGCAGGGAGACCAGTTAGGAAGCAGGAGATGTTGGTAACCAAGTCCCATGGCATTTCACTAATTGAGTAAATGTCTGAGCACCTGCTGTAAATCAGACACTGACTCAGCATAATACATGGGAACAAACTCAGGAGACCCAGGTACGGCCCTGAGGTCATCCAGCCCCTGGGGAAAACAGATGCACAATTAACCAATGCACATACCACTCTATATCTTCCAATTTTGTCTGGCTCAGCAAGGAGGGTTTGCAGGTGGCTATGGGAGTCCCCAAACTGTCATCAAAAGTGGTCTCAAGAGCAGATACGATTTTAGCTAAGTGTACCATTTATCTGTTGCTATATAACAAATCACCCTAAAATTAATAGCTTAAAACAACCATTTTATTTACTCTTGATTTTGTAGGTCAGCAGTTTGGGCTGGACTCAGCTGAGCAGTTTCTGTTGGTCTCACCTGGGACCACTAATGAGGTTGCAATCATCTGGCATCTTGACTGGGGTTGGATGGTCTAAGATGGCCTCACTCACATGTCTGGTGTTTGGTGCTGGCTGTCAGCACCCGGGTTGGTCCACGTGCGGGATGGCTGGTCTCTGTTCTATGTGCCTTCTCATGCTCCAAAGACTGGGCTTCTTCTCACGACAAGAGGGCAAAAGCAGAAGCTGCATGGCCTCTTGAGGCCCCAGCTCAGTGCTGTAGGGGCTCAGCTTGCCTTGGGGTGGTGGGGTGCTCTGAATCTTTCAATGTTTACACTCTTACAGATCAAAGAAAACCATGTCGCATATTTCCCAATTTGGTTAACTTGTTTCATGTACTTTGGAACGTTGCCGTTGCTCAGACAACTTCTTTGTGTTCCCCCCTGAGAGGCTGAGTGGCACACCGTCCTTCGGTACCCACTTCGTGTGTGAACAGGATTGTGAAGGCTGCCACCCTGGGGCCCTCACAGCAAATGCTGCATATTGGGTGCCTGAAACCACAGCACGTGATTTCCTCACAGTCTGGAGGCTGGAAGTCCAAGGCCAAGGTGTCAGCAGGGCTGGTTTCGTTCTGAGGCCTTTCTTCTTGGCTCGTAGATGGTCATCGTCTTCCCACGTCTTTACACGATGGATTCTCTGCGTGTAAACATGTCTGTTCTCTCTCTTAATCATCTCTCCTCATAAGGACACCACTCCTATTGGATCAGGGCTTGCCCTGAGGCAGGTTAGAGAGAAGCTAGGAAAATTCCTTGGCAAGTGGAATGGGGCAACTAAGACAGATAGCTGAACAAACTGGTGAGCAATTTACAGCCAGGTAATAAACCCAAGGACTTACCTTCCCTAAAGAAGGACACTTAGAGCAAATAGTGTATACATTCTAGACTGTGTTGGGACAGACGTGCCTGGTCCCGGACCCTCTTCAGTGACATTCTTTGAAGGTGAAACTGACCAAGAAATGACCCAGTCCCTCTATGAGCTCATTTTGGTACATCAGCATATTAAAAAACTCACCTGGGAAACTGATGAATATTCTGCTGAGACCCTCCCCCGAGACCTCCCCAGGATTCCCTCCTCCGAAACACAGATACCCCCCCCCCAACAAAGGATTCTGGATCATCTCTAGGAACCCCCCTGGGACTTGCAACCAGGGGAACAGTGGGCAGCAAAACTCCTGAGCCTGCCTCTTTTCTCTGACTCTCCAGGGAGCTGTCACATTTTGAAATACTGGGGGTTAGGGCTTCAACAGTTGAATTTTGGGAGTCACAGTTCAGCCCATAACACCTGGAGTGGAGTTTGACCCGCCATCCTGGCCCCTGTTCTGCTGTAAACACGCAGGGCTGAGAATCCTTTCTGGGGCTTGCTCATTCTCAGCTGGACAGACCTAAACACCTGTCTAGATATAATGGAACCAGGTGGTTTAGAAACCTTTTTCTAGCCCACAACCTTTGCTACAACATAAGAAAAGATAAAATCATCCCAACCAAAAAATGGTGGACTAAATTCTCACCCTGCACCCATGTTGAGCATGTGTCTAGCACTTCGTTGCAGCCAAAATAAGTCAGATCTGTCTCCACGATACATTCTTTAATGATGGTATTGGATTGTATTATTTGTCTGAAAGCCTTCCTTCCTCATCGTTACCATGGCTACCTTTGGGCAGCGTGTAATTTCCTACCTGTCTCACAATGGCTTTCCTACAGACAGACTCTGAGACAGAGCGTGACGTGCAGGTGTATTGGGGAGTGCTCTCAGGATGCTGTACGGCTGTCAGGAAGGCAGGCCCGGCAGAGGGAGACGGGGATCTGTAATGTGATTTCAACTGAGGTATATGCTGGTCTTCAGGAGCTCAGGAGCTCAGATAGCCCTTCAGAGTTGTACCAAAGTGAGGGAAGGAGGCGGGTCTTTGTTTCTATGCATCAGCTAATCACTGGCCACGGGATGACCCTGACTTTGGCGGTTCCCTATGGCCAAGCTCAGTTCCCAGACTGGTGAGTCAGCAGCTGAGATTCCCTGCGTGTGGGGAGGGGAATGGGTGCACTGGCCCTGAAGGGGGCCTCTCAGAACCACAGCATCTATTCCCCCCTGACTGTGGGGTTGGCCATGGGATTTGCCCTAGCCTGCGGAATGTGTGGAGAAAAGCAGTGTGCTTATTCTAAGGTAAGGTCATAAGGGGCACGGCAGGTTCTGCCAGACCTCTCGGTGCTTCCGTCCTCCAACATGAGAAGACTCAGCTGTTGTTCCTTCGTCCTGGGTCCAGAATGTCGTCATGTGCAGTAGACCTGAGCCAGACTGGAAGTCAGGAGGCCAGCCTGGCCCAGCCAGCATCAGCTGGACTGCAGTTGATTTAGAGACTTAGCAGTGTGCAATCATATTTTATTTTCTTGGCCACTGAGACTTGGGGCTTGCTTGTTTCATGGTATTACCACAGCAAGACCTGACTCACACAGCTAGTCAGGTGGGTTTTACTGGAAGCAGTGAGGTTGAAGGTTTCATTGTACATTACAAAGCAGAACATTCTTTATACCTTCCTGAAACATCTTTGTTTTTGTCCCAAATGGCTTCTCTGGCACCAGACACCTTCTCTTCTCCTCCCCCAGCCCCTTCGACTTCCTAACAGCCTCTAAAGTTGGTGGGAGATGTGAACGATTACTAGGAGGGAGCAAAAATTATTTTGGGGAGGACCCTGAGGCCTGAGCCCCAGGCTGCCCTGCCTGCTCAGAACCTGGGTGGGCTCTGCCCTTTCCTTTTACCCTTACTCTCACCAGACTCCTCCTCAACTCCTGTCCTGGACCTTAATGGCTTGCCACTTCCCCTACCCAGGTGTCACTTCAGCTCCTGGGGGCACGAAGCACCATCCTCTGCACATGGCTGGGCACAAAAGTGACCAACAACTGCTGGTTGGCAGGACAAGAGGAAAGCGGGGCCACCTGGGATCTCACCTCCCACCTGGGAATCCTCCTGGCACCTGTTATGTGAGCCCACAGCCACCAGGCGTCAGTAAAGACCTTGGCTTGGAGTTGTGGGGCCAGCCTGGAGCCAGGCTAGCCGCCTCTCAAACTCACAAAGTCCCTGTTCACATGGAGTAGACAGTGCATTACTGTCTAGACAGAAAATAAACAAAAAACAAGATAATTTCAGAGAGTGATACGTGCTGTGAAGAAAACAGAAACAGAATGGAAATGGGAAGGTGACAGCACTGGGAGGCAACTTTACTGGAGGGTGGGATCAGGGAAGCTCCAGGGAAAGCAAAAGCTCTTATAATGGTCTGAGCTGCCGGGCTCCCAGGGGCTGGCTGTTCCAACAGCCACATTTTGCAGATGGGGAAACTGAGGCCCAGTAAGCCAGGCCAGAGCCCAGAGCTGAGCCCACATCTCTTGATCATTAGACTTATCCTTGGGTGACCTTCCTCCTCTCAGCTCCTTAACCTGCCTCTGTGATCTCCAGGGGAAAGGAGAAGATTTGGGGGCACTCTCAGAATGTGTGGGCAAAATAGGGACCAGAGGAGAGGGACACCTTCAGAAGTCCTAAGTGCAGACAACACAAAACCACACTGTAGTGGCACAGAAGTCCCACAGAGTTCTGATTTTCCCATGATGCAACCTCAATGCTTCAAAAAAAAAAAAAAAATGAAGCATCAAAATTCTTTTCAAAATTTTGGTTTTGATGCCTTTGCCTGTTTGAGGGGTGTGATCCTGGGAAAGTCATGTCCCCTCTCTGTGGGCCTCAGTTCCCTCAGCTGCAAAATCTGAACCCAGCTTTCCTGACTCCAAAACCACTGCTCCATCCAACACCTCCCTCCCCCCAGGGGAAAAAAAAAGAAATTAAAAAAAAATCCTGCTCCATAAAAAAAAAAAAAAAAAAAGGAAAAGAAAAGCAAGCACTGCTTTGTCTAGTCCTTGTGAGACCACAGGCAGCCCCCTGGGCTCCTCGGGTCTGGACCCCCTCCCTCTGCTTCCAAGCCTGTCCCTGCCACTCACCTCTGCCCTAAATATGCCCACAAGAGCACCAGACACAACCACACTCGGTTAGAGACTCCCAGTGACCCGAGAGGTAGGTTAGGGCTTGTTATCCTCAGTTTGCCAACCAGGAAGTAGGACTTGCTCAAGGTCACTCAGCCAGTAGCAGCAGAGCCAAGATCTGAATCAAAAGTTACATTCCATTTCCTCTGCCCAAGGCTCTCATGCAAGATTGTGACTCCCCCACAAAAAGTTGTTGTTTTTTTAAGAGCCAACAAAGTGTCAAATGAAGGGCTGATCACAAAATAGCGCATTAGCTCTTTTTTAAAAAACATATATATATTTTATTGATTTTAGAGAGGAAGGGAGAGGGAGAGAGAGATAGAAATATCAATGATGAGAGAGAATCATTGATCAGCTGCCTCCTGCACGCCCCCTACTGGGGGATCGAGCCCACAACCCAGCATGTGCCCTTGGCCGAAATCGAACCTGGGACCCTTCAGTCCGCAGACCGACGCTCTCTCCATTGAGCCAAACCAGCTAGGGCCACAAAAAGTTTTTATGTTGGGGAAACTAAGCTTCATTTCCCTGAAAATATAGTTATGTGCATTAGCTTGGTCCAGGAGGTGTCACTTGGTGTGGTGCTGCCACCTCCTGAGCAAAGGGAGGTGTTGCACCCCATCTCTGGCTGGCACTATGTGGGCCAAACCCAGGGGTAACATCCGCTCAAAGAAGTCCCAGACATGGGTCACTCCACCCACAAAAACATGGAGGTCCCAAAGACGACTTAAACAAGCCACTTACATTTGATGACCCTTCTTCCTCTTTTCCCACCTCCTGCTGATCCCTGCAGTTGGACCCACACCATGTTCTCCCCAGAACTGCTCTGCATTGCATGGTGGCCAAATTGAACAGCCTCTTCTCAGCCCTCATTTTATTTGACTTTTCAGCAGCATTAGACACTACTGACCACACCTCCTTCAGGAAACACCTCCCGGGGCTTTCACAGCATCTTCTTTGCTGGTTTTCCTCCCGCCTTCCCAGATGCTCCTTCTCAGTCTCTGTCCTTCCTTCTCTTCAATGTCTGCTCCCCCAAGGTGCTATCTTTGCCCACTTTCATCATTCCCATGGCAATCATAGATATGCTAATAACTCCACAACATGTTTATTCTCAGTCCAGACCTCACTATTGAGTGCTTGGCCCATTTACCTGGCTTGCCTCCACCTGGACATCAACCCCAGATGACCAACATATTACTTCTGTTTTTATAATCTCTCCCATCTGCCTCACCTTGTCACCACTTATCCTAGGCCCCTCATTGCTACCTGAATCAATGTGACAGTCTTCTCTATTTCTCCAATGTCTCAAATCCATTCTACTCACAGCAGTCAGAGTGATTTTTCCTAAACACAACTCTAATTCTTTTCCCACCCTGCTCATTACTCCATGGCTCTCCATTACCAACAGGATCAAGTTCAAGCTCCTCAACCTGCCACTCAAGGGTCATCATCTTTGATCCTTGCCTATTTCAAATATATCCTTTGCCCCTCTGAACATCCACCCTACATGCTAACGACACTGGACTTGTTGCCTTTCCCAGTCAAGCCTTATTCATTCGTGCCACTTGGCCATTGCACACATTGTCACCTCCCCTGTAATTTCCTTCTTTCGTGTGCTCAAGTCCAAATTCTACCCCCTCCATTCCATCATATGAGTACCTAGTATGTGTCACAAACTTTGGTACATGCTTTCACAGCAGCAGCCCATGGGTAAGTCCCATTGTTAACCCCATTTTACAGATAAAGAAACTGACACTCAAAGAAGGGAAGTGAATTACTCAAGGTGCGCATTCACAGTGATGAAATGACTCATACCAATTCTTCTAAGTTCCAACCGTTCTCTTTATATAGGACTCAGACCTCTGAAATCTTCCCCACCCCTACCAAATACCCAGAGGCATAGGAGACTTGAGTTCTAATCTCAAGTGAGCCACTTATTACTACCACTCACTGTGGTAGAGACTGCTGGTTGTCCACCCAATCCAGCCTTCCCATCTTCCATAGTATCTGAGTTGTTGATGAATTCATGGTTGCCAGCTAGGAACCATATTTCCCAGCCTCTCTTTGCAGCTAAGTGTGGTCATGTGATTAAATTCTTGTCAAGAGAATCTGAATGGAAGTGATGTGCATATCTGGTCCTAAAAATATTGGGTGTGCTCACCTCCTCATTCTCCTCTCCCTAAGAGCTGGATGTGTAGGTGTCCATGACCCAACTTTCAGTCCATAGAAAGACAGTTAAAAAAACTAACTCAGACTTTGAGCATGTAGGTTGGCTCATGAGGTCAGGGTCATGAATGGCAGAGCAACAAGAAGGAAGGAGTCTGGGTCTGGGTGAGACTAGAAAAAAAATACTTTTTGCTCTTTAAGCCACTTTTTACATTTTCTGGTTCCCTTTGTTACAGCAGCTGAGCTAATACTTAAATATCTCTTGCTATGTGTGCTATCCTAAGTACATTAAATATTTTAACTCAGTGAATGACTAGCTCTGTGGTAGTAGGCAAGTCACTTTACCTCTATGAGCTTTGGTTTCCTTGCCTCTACATAATGTGAAATAATAATATATTAAGTCAGATCATTGAGAGTATTAGGCAAGATACTATAAGTCAGTACTGAATAACCTACCTAGCAGACAGCTCAGGTAATTAGGGCACTAGCTGAAAATTTGAAAAACTTTGAGGTGAAGAAGAAGAGGAAGAGGAGGAAGAAGTAAAGCATGGCTATTTCAAAATACTCATGGAAAACTGAAGATTTGGGGGGATTTCTCACATTAATTTTATAGTTTACTATTATTTTATTTTGACTCGCATATAGGGGAACAGGCAAAGTTACCCAAATTAAATGAGGGAGAGGTGGTTCCCCAAAGGAAATACTGGGAAACCTTTCACCAGGAGAAGGGCGATTGGATCGTGGAAGGCATGAACAGCAGTTGTCCACTTCTACCTTTGGGTCTCCCCCTGCAAGCTGAAGAGCCCCAGCCTTCTGCCACTTACAGGGGACGGGCTTTGAAGTCATCCCCCCAATCTGGACCCCTTTTCTGGACACTTTTAATAGCTTTCTCAACACCGATAGTATTAACGTTGGAAACAGCTATCACTTATTGGGAACTTACAGTGTGTCAGGCACTGTGCTGAGCTCGTCAGCTCATTTGATCTGACCAGTTGGGTGTGCGTGTAATGGTATACATTTTAGATTAGAATGAAAAACAGAAACAGAGGCTCAGAGTGTAAAGTGGCTTTGACAGATGTCATATGTGTAGGTTGAGGCCAGAATTTAAACCCAGGTCTGTATGACCCCCAGATCTGGGCTTGTCCTTCAACCCCTGTGGCCAGTCTATTGACCTTGCTCTGAGTGCAGATCCCAGGTAGAAGGACACTCTGCTCATGTCTCCAACTAGCTCTGAGGTGAGCCAAACCATTCCTGTCCTTAATTTAAACCCAGAAGCCATGGAGGGGGAAAAATAGAGAGATCTGATGACATAAAAATGGTTAACTTCCAAAAGGCAAAAGGTAGCATAAACATCAAATAACCAGCAAGGGTTCGGGAGAGAATATTTGCAACATCTACAAAAGACAAAGGTTTACCATTCACAATAGAATACGAACTCTTATCAATCAATAACAAAAAGACAAACAACCCAGTAAAAACATGGGCCTGGGCCAGGATATGAACAAGTAATTCTTAGAAGAAATACAAATAGGCAGTTAATGTCTTTATTGATAATCAAAGAATAGAAATCTTTTTTCATTTGTAGAGGCAAAAATTGAAGACATTGCTAATGTCTAGCATAGTCAAGGGTGTGAGCCAACAGCGCTGGCAGGAAGGTGAATGAATCAGCCACTCAGAGAACTATTTGGCAGTGACTATCACAATTATATTTGCTCATGTCTTCTAATCCAGTAATTCCCCTTCTAGGAATCATTCTACAGAGCTACCCCCACAGGTGTCTAAAGGTAAATATACAAGGAAGCTTTACCCATGACAGTGGAGTTTGGGAAACAAGCTAAAGTTCCATCAATAGGAGACTGGTTAAGTAGATTATACACAATTCCGTCATTAAAAAGATTAAGGTAGAGCCATATTTACTGATGTGGGAAGATTTCCAAAATATATTGGGTGAAATAAGTCCAATTAGATAAAATAATATAATATCATTTATGTAAAAAAAGAGGTATATATTATGTATATGCATATAATGTATGGTACATAATGTACACATCATATATGTGTGTGTGAAAAAACTTGGGGGGGCTCTAAAGCATGTATTTTATTTTATTATTTTAAAAATATATATTTTTTATTGATTTCAGAGAGGAAGGGTGAGGGAGAGAAAAATAGAAACATCAATGATGAGAGAGAATCATTAATCAGCTGCCTCCTACATGCCCCACACACTGGAAATCGAGCCCGCAACCCAGGCATATGCCCTGACAGGGAATTGAACCATGATCTCCTGGTTCATAGGTTGATGCTTAATCACTGAGCCATGTCAGCCCGGCTCAAGCATGTGTTTTAAAAACAAACAAATAACACTTGGCTCATATTCTCTGTCGGCCAGAGTAGGCTGAGGTGCCAAGGGGGAGGGTCCTGCTGCCTGGATGTGCCAATTTCATGGCAGAGCCCCCAGCTATAGCTGCTCACTAGGAAGAGGCAAAGGAGAAAGTCCTTCTGGACACCACCTTCTAATGAGCTGTGTAGGACTCCCTGTCCTGGCCATACCCCTGCTCTTTGTGGCATATCTGCACCTCTCTTCATCCTGCAAATAAGAACAACCTCTTCAGAAGAGCCCTGTGTGTGGTTGAGTAGGTTGCTTAGCCTCCATAGAATGAGGCCAATACCTACACCCAACTCCCAGAGCTACAGTGAGGATTGAAGGAGAAAGTGCGTGTCAGGCCTGCTGCCCTCACCGTGCTGGCCCACGACATGCTGGGGAAGAGCTGCGTTTCCCTGCCCCCTCCCTCAGCCCAGCCTCACTGCCCCCCAGCACCTGTGAGGTGTGAGGGGTGAGGAATGTGGTCCTGTCTACAAAGTTTAGAGAGATCCCAAGTTCATGGTTGAGCTGGGACAAGAGCTCAGAGCTCCCAACTCCAACTCAGACTCCAGCCCAGGGCCATCTGTCAGCCGCAGCTCCCAGCTCAGGGCCGGGAGCAGCCACTCGCTCTGGCGCTTTCTAACACCCACACGGAGCCACATGGGGGATGGAGGTGGGGACAAGGAGAAATCAGGTTCTATTCTCAAAACCTCACAGTCTAGGGGTAGACTCCTCATCAACCCCAATATGTGATGAAATGGGCCTTTTCACAGGTGGAAAAGGGCCTGGGGAGGGCAGAGGCCCAGGAGCTGAGGCATTAGGAACACTGTGTATCCGTGGTGGCTGGAGTGGAGGCTGGGAAGGCCCTGGAGGCTGGCGGGGACAAGGCGCTCTCCTCCTCGTCCCTGTGGTCATGTTTCCCAACAACAGCTCCTATATTTCCTGTATTTCCTCTATCTGCAGGGCACACTGCAGGCCTTGAGCCTCTTTACCTGGATGTCCTCCCCACGTTGACTCACAGCCTACCTTTCATCACCACCAGCTCTCAGGGCTTCTCAGACCCGAGCTACTTGGCAGCACCTGCCAGGCCCCCCAACATGTGTCTCTACATTGCACACTCCAGGCAGGCCCAGATCTCAAGTCCCAAAGTATGTCTCTGTCTCCTCTCTCCAGTTCAGTGGCCTAGGGATGGAAGGCATGGCTATCCACCTCAACTCACCCCAACCAAACAGCACTGCACTGTTTGTACTGTGCTCTCAGAAACCGGTCTCATTTGAATTCTTGCGCACACACCTCTGAAGTTGGGATTATTATTCCCCATTGTACAGAGGAAGAAACTGAGGCCTAAAGAGGCTCAGTGACTTCCTCTGTATCCATGGCCACAAAGTGGCAAAATCAGGTCCGGGACCCTGCTCTTGTTCCACTCAGGCTCAGATCCTTGGCCAGCCTCAGCTTGGGAAGGGAAAGGTCCTGGATATACTAGAGTGGGCATGTTCACCCCACTTGGAGGAGTAATTCACTGTCTGAGCCCCAATTTCCTGACTTCTGGGATGGGGATGAAACTACCTAGCAGTGCTAATTTACAGGGCTGGGTGGCGGTTAAAGGAGAGGTTGCACGAGAAAAAGCACCTACTGGGTGCTGTTAGGTCCCATCAGACCTGCACACAGTAGGACTCAACAAATTCTGACTTAGTCCTGAAATGAGCAGTAATCCTCACCCAGCATTTCTAACAGCAGGGCATAGAATTAGGCAAGAATGGATTAAGAAATTCAAGAGGATTACTTAATAATCAGCTAAACGATCTAAGCAGCCTGGGAAAAGTCTAGGACCAGACTGTTCATTTAATTTGTTCAACCAATGATTGTTGAACACTGAGCTGAGCTGGAATGGTGATGGTGATGATGATGATGGTGGTGGTGGTGGTGGTGATGATTATAGTAGCTGCTCTCAATTATTAAGAATCTACCATGTACCAGGTACTTTATATAGAATCTTATTATATCAACCTATAAGGTTGATATTCCCTAGAAAGAATTTATTTTTTCTAATAGGGAGGTGCTAGTTAGGACAAGGGGGAGGCAAACAAGGCAGCCACAGCACAAGTTTAAGGAGGCACTTGTTATGACTCTAATGAGACCTGCCTTACCCTAGTCCCTACCCCTTGCTTGTGCTGGACACTATGATGTGCCTCCCAGGCCCAAAGAACCAGCCAAGGTATGAGAGTGAAATCAACAGGACTGAGGGAGGCAGGTTGCTTTAAGGAGGTAGCCCCAGGGAAGAGGTGAGAAATACCTGTTGAATCCATAGGAAGCTGGTGTGATTACAGGCATGCCCCGCTTTATTACACTTCGCTTCCTTGCATTTCATAGATGTTACATTTTTTACAAATGGAAGGCCAGCAAAACGATTACGACTCACTTTATTGCAGTGATCTACTGGACCTGCAGTATGCCTGTACAGTAGGAGCAAAGCTCAGAGGTAAGTTGACTTGCTTGAGGTCAGGCAGCTAGTACCAGCTGCTTCTGGAGCTGGACCCTGAGGCTGCCAGAATATAAGCCTCTACTTCAAGCACGTCAAACTCAAAGGCTAACACGGGCCAAATAAACAAGGTTTAAGTTTAGGTGGGCCTCAAAAACACAAAGGCTTCCATTTTCATAGAAACGTAGGTTTATTTCTATAGAGATGTGCTGAATACAAAGGGCTGAAATAAATGAGTAATCATTAACATAAAATAATAGAACATTTTAATAAAAATTAATATTTTTCTTGAACATTAACTTACCAGACACTGAATAACTCCACAAATTGATAAGCGTAATGCAAATAAAGCTATTTTTCTTGTTCTCCGAAAGCGAAATAGTTCCTGTTGTGCACACCAAACAAGTCAGTCCAAGACTAATGATGTGGCAATTGGCTGCTAAAATATTCACTGCTAGTATTCTGGAGAGAAATGGTGCGTCTGCGTGTAAGGTGCGTAAGAGAAACGAATGCAACATGATTATAATAATCAGTCATGAGCAAACGTTGTAGTTCGTTATTAATAATTATGTATAACAGGATATTGTAAAAATGAAGTTACAAAATTTTTATTAAAGCATTTCTTACATACCGTTATATTGGTTGGGCAACAAAAATATTCGTTGTGGGCTGTGAGTTTGACATGATTGCTCTACATTCTGGCAGAATCACTTCATCCTTCCCTCCAGCTGGGATTCCAGGGTCAGAACCCTCCATAGGTCAGGGATTTGGGGATCCAGGTGGTGTGCTGCCCCAGCCTTACCTTCTCCTCTGTCCACCTGTCTGCTGTCCAACTTGTCAGCCGCCCTTTTGGGAGGGGAAGGAGATGGGAAGTCACTCAGCGGCTAGACTCCCTCTCCTACCTCCCCTCTGAACTCTAGAAAGAGGCAGATGTTGGGTTTCCATTGGAATCCCTTCCATATGGAGAGGACTTGTTCTACTCAGGCTCAAGTCAAGAGGAGAGAACACAGTTTATCAATTGCTTATCAGCCCATCCGCAAATCTGCTGCTCACTTACTGTGAGGCTTAATGCCTTGTGAAATAGCAGGTGAGGGATATTAGCCCCATTTCACTAGTGGAGAAACAGGCCCAGAGAGAAGAGAATCAGAACAGTGTCTAGACCAGGGCTAGGTCCTGCCCCGCCACCGCAATCCAGCCCTCCAGCTTCCGTCTGGGGTCCTGGGCAAAGCCAGGGCAAACACTGGCCTTTGTCAGCCCAGAGCTCAGGCCAGTCCCTTTCCAGAGGCCTCTCAACCCTTCCCCCCCCAGCCTGTCCCAGAAAGCCCCATTATCTTAGGGGAGACCTTTATTCATTTGCCAAACACTTCTGTCACCCATACCTGAACTGCTGGCTCCAGAGCTGGCGCCGGCCGGCCTCCTTCCTGCCTCAGTCTCTCTTCCAGCCTTTCTCCTACGTCTTGGAAACACCTAAGGATCTTTCCAGAGTCAACAGCAGAGGGTGGCCAGGAGCTCACAATGGTGATCAGGACCGAGGCCAAATCCTGCCAGGCCTGAGCAAGCTCCATGTCCCTCATCTGTTGAGTGGGGACTGTGCCTACATCACAATGTTGCTGCAAAGCCATTAGACCTTTTCGCTTCTAGACATGCCTCCTCTGTCCATGCTCTGTACTTGTATACTTCCATGCCTGAGAACGGGCTCTTCCCTTGCATGTCACCTCCTCCAACTCCTCAAGGTGTATGCATCCCTCTGTTCACCATATTAAATGTCACCACCTCCCTAAAGCTTGAACTGACCCCATGCCCAACCAGCTGAGACCATGCCCTCCTTTGGGTTTCCCTGCTGGAATGTCCTGTTTTCTAGTCCTTATCACACTCTTGTACCAACATGAGTTGATGTCTAGGCCTATCATCTCCTAGTCCTACCTGAACTGTGACCGCATAAGGGCATGTAACAGTTGGCCCAGGGACTGGAATAAAGGTAGCACCAACTTGGAGAATAACCATCACTATCATTTATTGAGGTCTGCCTAAGTGTCGGGCATGCGCTGAAGGTCTCACATTGCATTTGATCCTCATAACCACCTGAGACTGGGGCCATCTCTCCCTGAGGACACAGCCTCAGAAATCTAAATGTATGGACAAGAGAGCCCCATGGCTCAAAGCCAGGGTTTTCTGAATCCTCATGTCCCATCCACCTCCCCTCTAACCTTCTGTGCTGTCTTCTTTCAGCAACAGGTGGGGGCAGCACCACCAAGCTCCCCCTCCCAGGAGCTGGGAAATCCAACGTCGGTGCCCGAGGCTTACCCTGCCATCTGGCGGTGTCAGCGTCTGCCTTCCAGATTATGACATAACAATTGCACAACTAAGATATTTTGAAAGAAACTGTCAATTTCCTCTCCTGGGCACTGCCAGGGGTTGTGGCCTCCATCCCACCCCAAGTCCCTAACAGCCTCAGGACTCTACAAGCCAAATATAGTCAAGGGTTGGACTGATAAGGAAATGAAAATGCAAGACTGTAAAGTGACCCAGTTTTATTTTGGTTTTTGGAGGCCAGATGGGGCATCGCTCCACTCTGCAGGGGCTGTATATACAATCTTCCCCTCCCCAAGGCGGGAGGCCCAGCGACCCCAGGGCCCAGGCAGCGGGGGTAGAGGCCCCAGTAAATGCGCAGCTCCAGGGACCCAGTGACCCAAAGGAGAGAGGGGGAACCAGGCAGAGGCCTGGAATGGCTCAGATTGGGGGAGGGAGGGGGGAGAGTCGAGAGGAGAGGACACAGAATCCAAGAACATGGAGTCCGAAGGGGGTCCAGTGCCCTTTTTACCGATGAGGCTCCTAGTCAGAGAAGCGATGCCAAACTCTCATCCAGCAGGAGGCAGGGCTGGAGTGGCGCCAGGTGTCCCAGCCGGCGTTAACTCCGTGCACTGGCCCGCTGCCTCCACCCTCACGGAGGGTGCGTGCGAGCCCAGACGTTGGGTGAGCAGTCTGGCGGGCAGACTCCCTTCTCCTCTTGGGCGCACCAAGGAAGCGGTGGGCCGCGCTCAGCAGCTCACAGAGCCGGCGGCCGGCCCAGACCCCAAGTCCGAGAAGCAGTCGAACTCGCTCTGGCCCAGGAAGAGCTCGGGCAGCTCGCGCACGCGGTGCAGTCCGAGTTCGAGCTCCAGCGACGTCAGCGCCTCCTCGTCGATGAGT
>NW_005358250.1:337018-354183 GCF_000412655.1 Myotis brandtii
CGAGACGCGCCAGGAAAGACCGCACCGCCCCTCCGGGCGGTCTCAGCACCGCCCCGGTCGGAGCTCCGCCCTTTGGACCCCCAGCCGCGCTGCAGGCCAGAAGTGCTGCTCTGTGCTGGGTGTTCAGCCCCTTTCAAGGGTCTTGGTCTGAATGCCCCAGGCTCAGCCTCGGTACTAGCTGGGCCCAAGCTGAATGGACCAGAGGTGTGGGCTCCCAGCTGCAGGATCACAAACCCAATCTCCTAATTTTTCAGGTGGAAGCCCAGGCTCAGTAGCAGAAGGGATTTCCTTGGGAATACACAGCAGAGCCTTGACAGAAGTGACACTTGAACCCAGGCCTGGTGGTTGCCATCACGGCTACCTTAGCAGTGCAGGGTCCTGCGGAAGGTCCGCTGCCTTCCCCATAACACCGGGGAGCCAGTTGCCCCTTCTCTGGCTCTCACTGTCTGTGGAAGCATGTACTGAGTTGTTATTAAAGTAATTTATGGGCATGTCTCCTTGAAGGACTAGTTCATCTTCGTGACCTCAGCACTTGGCCCAGAGCCTGGCCCAGAGCAGGCTTTTGTAAAAGTTACGTGAATAAACAAAACGATGGAATGAATTGCAGCTCATTCTCCTGAACTTCAGTTTCTTCATCTGTAAAATGGGGACAACAGCGGCTCCAACCCCACTGGGCTGTTGGAGGGTTAAATGAGGCCATGTATGTATAGTGCCCGGCACAGTGCCTAATACGTAGTATCTCAAATGAATGAAAAGCCGGGTGTAGTTCTGTCCCTGGAGGTCTGAGTGGGGGATGTTGCACCTTTCCTACATAATATAATAATAACTGAAATGTTTACAGTGCTTTACATTCTACAAGCTTCTTGCTGGGGACAGGGCATGGATTATCAACCCCATTTTGCAGATAAGGAGATGGAGTTAGCACGTGAATGCCTGTGTTCTTAGAGCAGCTGGAGTCTCTCCCAGTGGCCCAGGAGACAGCCTCCCTGAACCTTGCTCTCCAGTTTGCCACTCTACCCCTCCCTCAGTTGCTCCCCTCCCCTGGTAGTGGCCTTGGACTTCCTGGAACTTGGGTTTATCCAGTTGGTGCAGCGGGGAGAGCCCTAGAGTGAGAGTCCAGAGGCCCTAGTTCTAATCATATCTCCACCACCTGCAGACAGTATGACCTTTGTGTGTTGGGAGGAGGGTGTCATGTGGTTCCCAGGGCCTCAGCTTTCTGTTTAGGGAAAGGGAGATTGTAATCCCTGCCTTGTCACCCCGAGACTTTGTGAGAAGGTCACAAGTGACTATAGGTGTGATCACATTTTTTGCGAAGTGTAAAAGCTGCAAACCAGAATAGATTGTCCTGAGTCTCTCTCCAGGTAAGGCCTCCCACAGAAATTCCTAAACCTGGCCACACCTCAGACTCACCTGGGATGTATGAAGGTGGAAGGGGAGGGGGCTTTGAAAAGTCCCGAATCTCTGGCCCCACCCCACCCCACCCTCCTGACTCAGACTTTCTCAGGGTATTTTGAATAATAAGAATTTATACTTTTCAAAAGTAACGTTGTTCTGACATAGTTGGTCCAACGACACCAACATTTGGGAGCCATTATACCACTATACAGTTTTCCTTGTTTAAAAAAAGTATGTGTGAATAATGTTAAAAAAGCTCTTTAATTTAGTCAACAAATATTTTTTTGAACAATTGCTTTATGCCAAGCATTGATCTGTTAGTGGTTTTTAAGGTTTCAGGATCAAGTAATTCTTTGAGAATCCAATGAAAGCTACAGACATCATGGTCACAAACTATTACGTAGAAATTTGACTGGTTAGCAGCTCTCTGTGGGGTCATGGGACGGCTCAGAGATTCATGGAGTCTGGGTTAAGAACCCTTCTTAGGTACTTGGGGACATATAGTTAGCAAGGATATAAATAAAATAATTATCCACATGTTTGAAAGGGGCAGGTACTATGGGAAAAAAAAAAGGAGAAGTAGAGTAGGGAAGAGATTGGGGGAACAGGGGGTGGGTTGCAGTATTGCACAGGATGGTCAGAGTAGGCCTCACTGAGACCGTTTGGTTTGAGCAAAGACTTGAAGGAGGAGGAGGTATTAGTCACATGGTGTTTGGGCCAGAGTGGTCCTAGCAGAGGGAACACTGGACTGTGCTTGTCAAATTGTAGTACCAAGGACCTTGTTAGAAATGGGCATCTGGGACCCCACCCCAGACTGAATCAGCTTCTGGATCAGTAGCTGGGCTGAGGCTCAGCTATCTGCACTTTAATAAGCCCTGCAGGTGATTCTGAGTTAGAGTAACGTCTCAAGGCAGGTGTAACAGCCATGGGGGAGTGTGGCTGGAGAAGGGGGAGCTTGGAAGTGGTGGAGGTGTGTGTGTGTGTGTGTGTGTGTGTGTGTGTGTGTGTGTGTGTAGAAGGAGTGAGGAGCATCAGGAGGGGCCTTATAGGGCCCTGTAGGAACCTTGGCAGAGGAATGACATGGTCTAAGTCAGTGATTGCCCTGTAGGCTTGGCAGAGGAATGACATGGTCTAAGTCAGTGATTCTCAACCTTCTGGCCCTTTAAATATAGTTCCTCATGTTGTGACCCCAACCATAAAATTATTTTCGTTGCTACTTCATAACCGTAATGTTGCTACTGTTATGAATCGTAATGTAAATATCTGATATGCAGGATGGTCTTAGGCGACCCCTGTGAAAGGGTCGTTCCACCGCCAAAGGGGTCACGACCCACAGGTTGAGAACCGCTGGCTAAGTTATGCTGTGCCAGAATTGCTCAGGTTGGATCCTACCTGTTCCTAGCATTTCCCGAACTGTTTCCTTACTCAGCCTTGAACTGCCCGGACACATTCATTTCTCGGGGCTCCTGCTGTTTCCTTGCTTGGAATGCTCTTTCCCAAACATCCACATGATTCACCCCTTCCTTTGTTCAGAACTCTATCTAAAAGTCACGTCCTCAGAGCGACCTTCCCTGACCAGCCCTCTCTGTCCCTTCACCCTGCTCCGCTTTTCCTCCACCACTGTTATTTCAAAGAATGTCTCCTCACTAGCAGCTCAGGTCCCTGAGAACAGAGGCCTTGACTGCCATGTACAAGTGTTTTGCACAGTATTTCTAAGGCATCAGAACAGTGCTGGGCACATGATAGGGACTTTACACATCTGTTGATGAATAAATTAGGCAGAGTAGAAGTTATTATCCTTTTTGACAAAAAAGCAAACCAAGGTCTTGAAAACAATTCAGGAAGTTGGCTGAGGTCACAAGGTGTGTGGTGGAGCAGGGTCAAAAGCAGCATTTATAGTTCTAGGAGCACAGTGCTGCCCACTGACCCAAGCTGCTTTCGCCTGGACCCAAGTCTTTATGAGCCCATTGGGTTGGGGAGGGGTGATGCCCTTGAGTCCGCCTGGCATCACTTGACAGGGCCACACTAGTGCGTGGACCAGGTGACACTGAGAGGTCCTAGGAACAGTTTTGTGCCACCACCTGAGGATGCAGTACTTCCTGCCCCTTTCTTATGTCCAGTCCCCTTTCTTGAGGACAAACAGAAGGTTCCACCCCAAGTGGCTCCTGCCTCTCCCACGGGTCCTGGTTGGCAGGATCTCTTGGGTTTCACTCTTGCTGACAGGCCCATTTCCAGTAACCAATACAAAACAAGGCTCACACAGGGCTCAGCAAAGGCTCGTCCATGGATTGACTGAGACTGAGCGGTCAGAAGAGGTACCTGGGAAGACTTAGCTCTAGGAACTCTGAGCTGGCTCCCCAGCCCCTGGTTGAGCCTCACCTACCCTAGCAGCTTGGCAGACTTGACACTTAAACCTGGAGACTTGAACCTGAGGCCCAGGCTCGGACCGGCAGGCAAAGTTTGTCTCTCTGCAGCTTTTTCTGTAGATTACAGAGGAGGCAAGAAGTTTCTCTACCAGATCCCTGAAGGGTCCTGTCCTCCAACAGCCCCCAGCTGATGATTTGCACCAATGTACCTGATGCCCAGATGGCAAACGTGAGGCTACTGTCTGGATTATAATAAGAATAATATTAACTAATGTTTTATTGAATATTTACTATGTACCAGCCACGGGCTGGGTGATTTACATGTATTAACTTATTTGATCCTCATAAGAAAACTGTGAGTAGTTACTTCTATCATTCCTATTTCACAGACAAGGGAAACCAGAACTCTGAGAGGGAAGTGACTTGCCCAAGGTCATGCAGCTATGAATGGAGGAAAGGAGTGTAGTAGCCCCGCTAGTTGTTCCCACTGTTCCCTCTCTCCTTCTTCTTTACCAGCGTGCCAGGTAAGCTCTACTCCAAGGGCTGCAGCTGTTTCCCTTGCCCAGAACACTCTCCTCCCCACCACTATATCTGCTTGGCTGATTCCCTCACCTCCTTCAAGTCTTTGCTTAAGTAGGACCTTTCTTTTATCCTGACTCTCCTATTTCATTGTAGTGGTTTCCAAAAATATCCTCAAATTCTTCAATACTCATTCTTAAACTCTCTTCTCCTTAAATGTGGGCTGGACATAGTGACTCACTTTGAACAAATGGAATATAGCAGAAGTGATAGTGTCATTTCCAAGACTAGGTCATAAAAGGTAGTGTGAGTTTCTCCTTGTTCTCTCTCTTGAATCATTTGCTCTGGTGAAGCGAAGACACTCAAGGATCCCTATGGAGGTGCCCACATGGCAAGAAACCAAACCTCTTGCCAACAGCCAGTGAGAAACTAAGGTCTTTTGCCAATAGCCATAGGTGTGAGCCATCTCAGAAGTAGACTTTCCAGTCCCAGTCAAGCT
The DNA here is from genome assembly GCF_000412655.1 of Myotis brandtii. Lineage (NCBI taxonomy): Eukaryota > Metazoa > Chordata > Mammalia > Chiroptera > Vespertilionidae > Myotis > Myotis brandtii. The sequence goes on from NW_005358250.1 coordinate 341,798, forward strand.
TTCAGATGACCATGCACCAGCTGGCATCTGCTTTGCAACTTTGTGAGTGACCTTGAGCCAGAATGACCTAACTAAGGCATTCTTAGATTCCTGACCCACAGAAACTGAGATATAAGTACTTGTTGTTTTAAGCTGCTAAGTTTTGGAGTGATTTGTTACACAGCAATAGCTAACGAATACATTAATACAGCAACCGGTCTGGTTCATCCCCCATATGGGCCTTACTTTGCTCTACTTTTGTTTCTTCTAAACATTTATCGTTTTCTAAGACATTACGCAATTCACTATGTGTATTTATCTCCCCACCAATAGAATGTCAGCTCCATGAGGGCAGGGGCCTGTGCCTGTTTCATTTATTAATTTATCCCCGGCATCTAGAACAGTGCCTGACACATACCATATTTCATTAAAAATGAGATAGTATCAATATAAGATGATTTCTATTTGGAAAAGTTAAAATGTAAATGTAAAAAGGAACTCATGGGTCTGAGTCAGTAAAATATGGTTGCAGGAGCTCAGTAAGAATTAGAATGTAGAATGACAGAAACCTGATTGTGTGGAGGATGGCAGTGTGCTCAGACAAAGATCAGACACATTCCTGGCCAATGAGACGTGAGCCGAAGAGTTGGGAGGAGCTTCCTGGAAAGCTCTTTAAAAATAGATGGGATTATGCAGAATAGGTAAATCCACAGAGACAACACAAAGGTTGGTGGTTTCCAAGGGCTGGGAGGAGGGGAGCATGGGAGCAACTGCTTAATGGGTAGGGGCTCCTTTTGGGTAATAAATATGGTTTGGAACTAGACAGTGCACAAAGGTTGGTGGTTTCCAAGGGCTGGGGGGAGGGGAGAATGGGAGCAACTGCTTAATGGGTAGGGTTCCTTTTGGGTAATAAATATGGTTTGGAACTAGACAGTTGGTGGTTGCTCAACACTGAATGTGTTAAATGCCACTGAATTGTTAATTTTTAAATGGCTAATTTTATGTTGTATGAATTTCACCTCTACTGAAAACACAAACAACAGGTGGATTTGGCCAGACTCACTGTTAGTGCTTCGCCTCTTTCCTTTCCTGCCAAGGATGAGACTGTGATGCCTAGAGGGACAGCAGCTATTTTTTCACCATAAGAAAATTATAATAACTAACATTTCCAGAGAACAACATGTGCCGATACTGTTTTAAGCTCTTTATGTATATCAACCCACTTAACCTTTATTTATTGTATCTTCCTTATAAGGGAGGTAGTTATTCCCAATTTCTAGATGAGAGAACGGGTACAGAGGACAAAAATAATGGTACATGCTGAGGGTGGCCGAGTGGGATCTGGGAGGAGCCTTGGCCCACCATGCATCATGGTAGCCCTAGAAGGCCTACTTTGGTCTTCTTACTACTTAAACACACACACACACACACACACACACACACACTCTTGCCCTATTTAGTTAAGTAGTTAGGTTTCTATTCCATGAATCTTGAGATTGACTCAAAGCCAGGTGTGTGTAACTTTAGTGCAAGCTCACTTACCCATTGTGCTCTCCTCGCCTGCAAATCAGTTACCAAGTGGTCTTTGGTCCCTATGATCCCGCTAGATAGTGATCATCTGGAGGGTAGAAATGGGGTCTCCTTCCACGCTGAAGCCGCATTGCCCACATGGGGTCCGGTCTGTACTAAACAGTGCAGTGTGATGTCGGGATTAGCAGTTGGAATCAGGGAAAGGAGCTTGCATGCAGGAGAGATACATGCCCAGGAGTAACACAGACATCAAAGATGCAATGAGCCCAAGCCTGAAGGTGGAGGAAGAGGTCACGGAGGAGTGAGCCTTCTCAAATGGGCAGGATCTGGACAGATGAAGTCAGGGAAACGGGCTTTCTCGACAAAGAGCACAGCTTTGAAATGAAAGCACCATGGGATGACTTACGGGTGAAGTTCAGGAATTACCAGGGAGCTGGGTAGGGCAGAATAATGATCTTTTGCATCTGGGGAGGGAGAGATCAGGCCTGGGCTATGAAGGCTCTTGACTGTTAGTCCTCAAAAACACTGAAAAGCATCTGTGCAGAGTTTCTACATCTTCTCATACCAACCCAAGAAAAAGAGAAGCCAGGAAGCGTTTCACCCATTTTACAGAAAGCAATTGAGAGAGAGGGAGGCAGATCATTTGGCTAATGTTGCATAGCGAGCAAGTGGCAAGGGTGGACTTGAACCTGGGTCTTTTAACTTCATGTCCTACACTTGCCTGTTCAAGCAAGGGATTGCTAGTGACTGTGGGCAGGGGAGGGCCATGGAAGGGAGAGTGATGGTTCTTTTTTTGGAACTTTCTCTCCTGCCAGTGGAAAGGACAGGATGGATTTGAGAGGTAAACTGCTGAGGCATGGCAACAGACCCACTCATTCATTCATTCATTCATTCATTCATCCATTCATAGATGGATTTGAGAGGTAAACTGCTGAGGCATGGCAAAAGACCCACTCATTCATTCATTCATTCATTCATTCATCCATTCATTCAACAAATAATTACTGAGCTCCTCCTGTGTGCCAGGTACTTCCTGACATCATTATAATTTATAATTTAGTGACAACAGAGACAAGAACCAAGTGAAAAACAATTACAAACCATCAAGGCTAGGAAGGAAACAAGCAAGGTGACTGGAACTCACTTTAGCAAGAGGGGTCAGGGCTGGCCTCCAGACGGGTGGCGTTAGGTCGAACCTGATGGAGACGAGGAGCCAATTCTGTAAAGAACCGGGGAAGATGTTCTGGGCAAGAGGCAGCATTACAAAGACTCCGGTGGGAAAGAGCTGGCGGGTTTGAGGAACGAACTAAAGGCCCTGAGGCTGGAGGTTGGTGAGCTTCGGTCAACAGTCAGGCAGGTAGGCATGGGTCAGGTCATGTGGGCATTGAGGGGCTGAGTCAAGGGGTTGGATGTGTTTCAAGTGGGATGGGAAGCCCGGGAGCAGGAGATTCGTTCCCCTTGGTGCCCTGGTCAGGATGGGAACCCCGTGACCCTGCGGAAGAGGGAGGTTAGGAGGGATGGAGACGCTCAACCATTACAGTGGAGTCATATTGAATAAGGATGAGGGCATCATGTTCTACAATCAGCATGTAAGGCAAAAAGCACACATAGTCCTTAAGAATCCCTTATGGGACTTACTACATTTATATCTTTATAGTAATAGGTATTTGTATGTACTATATATGGTGATATACAGTATATGAAAAAGCAGACATTATAAATAAAGCACATATCCAATATATAATTTAGTATTACTCTTAAACATATACAAGGGAGAGGTAAGGGCAAGAGTCAACTAGTGCCCATATGTGTTTGTGTGAGGCTTCCTATAATGGATGATGTTGGTGTCTCCCCTGAACCCCCTTTCCTGGCTGGCACTCCTGCCTCCCAGCTGCTGAGATGATGGCTGCTAACATTCACAGCTGCCCCCCCCCTCTTTTTAAAAAAATATTTTTATTGATTCCAGAAAGGAAGGGAGAGGGAGAGAGAGATAGAAACATCAATGATGAGAGAGAATCATCAATCAGCTGCCTCCTGAATGCTCCCCACTGGGGATCGAGCCAGCAACCCGGGCATGTGACCTTGACCAAAATTGAACCCGGGACCCTTTAGTCTGCAGGCTGAAGCTCTATCCACTGAGTCAAACCGGCTAGTCAGTCCCATTGCCAACTCTTAAAGCAGCGTGAGGGCAGGGCCAACCTTTACTCTGTGATGTGGGAAGGGCCAGGATGGGGCCCTTCTCTTGATACTTGCCCTAAGCCAGAGGGAAGCCTCCCTTCCCCCCGCCCCAGCTGCTACCAGTCCTGGGGTCAAATTGGTGAGGGCACAATAGACTAGTCCCCCTGCCTCAATGTGAGACTGATTTTGTGGGGCAAGTGGTGCTCCAGAGCTCCCCGTGGGCCAGGCTCGGACTGCACCCTCTCAACGACCCCCCTTCTCTTCCTCACTTCTCTTCTGAGAGCTCTGCATCTAGGCGCAGTGGTTCTCAACCTTCTGGCCCTTTAAATACAGCTCCTCATGTTGTGACCCAACCATAAAATTATTTTTGTTGCTACTTCATAACCGTAATGTTGCTACTGTTATGAATTGTAATGTAAATATCTGATATGCAGGATGGTCTTAGGTGACCCCCGTGAAAGGGTTGTTCGACTGCCAAAGGCGTCGCGACCCACAGGTTGAGAACCGCTGGTCTAGGGCATCTGACCTGAGACCCTCCCTTGGAAGGCATGCCTGCCAGGTGCCAGGCTGTTGGTGTTTGTTGACTTATTTAATCCTCACAGTAACTCCTGGGGGCGGGGGAGGGGGATCTGTCTGGGTCATGGTGACATTCCTTCTTTGAGAAGTGCCCCCTTCCTCACTTTACTGGTAGGGGTCCCCAGGTGTGCTCTGTGGCCCACCTTTGCTAGACATAGTCCCCTGGGCCATGGGCCACGCTGGGCCAGATGTTTTTTTCTCCTAAGAGTTTGAAATTGAGACGGAAAGACAGCAGTCAGACTGAATGAGGCTGGGACTGTCACACATAAACCTATGTGCGAGCCAGGGGGCCAGCTTTTGCCACAGGCTCCAGGTAAATGGAAGAAGCCTGTCTGCAGAGGGAAAAGGATGAGGCAAGCATGGCAGGCGACGAAATGAGAGGGGAGGTAGAGAGGGAGTCCTGACTGAATTTCTGGTGCCTTTTCAGTGCCGTGCCAGGCTCCCGTGGCCCTCTGCCCTGGAGTTTCAGGAGATGCCCTGGTCTCCTCCCGAGACTGAGTTTGCTTACGCTGGCCCGAGACACAGAGTGTTGGCTAAGAAGGGGATTTTGTTCCCATTTGACAGATGACGAGAAGGATGCCCAGGAAGGGTAACTCACTAGCTCATGGGAGCACAGCCAGAAACGGATGCAGCTGAGCTCCCAGCTCACCCTGCCTTTCCAGTGCTCATGCCTGCCCTTTGGGACCAGGGCTCTGGGCATGTGGCTGCTGCATCTTGGAGCATCCCACCTCAGGGCTGGCAGAAATTCCTTCCTTGGACTCAGGCATTCCGAGCTGCCTCCGAAGGTGGCAAGGGTGTCACCCCACCCTGGCGGCTGCTACTTCTGACCTGACATCCACAGGTATCCTGCAAACAAGTAACTTGTACCGAGCTTTGTAGCCAGGCTCCAAGGATGGCCCGAGAGCCCTTGACCCTCCCCCTGAGGATGGCCTTGACCTTTGATTGCTGTGTAACTGCGACTCTGAGACCCTGCACATTTGAGGGAAGGGGAGTTTAGCTCGAACTGCATTTCCTCACCGGCATCACCCATCCCTTAAGATGCAAGCTGATAAACGAGTCAACGCTGAGCCCAAACCAGGCATGATTAATCATTTCCTCCTCCATGCTGCTGCTGCTGCATCCTGTGTCTGAGTCATTTCCACATCCCTACTACCTAGCACGGTGCCCAGCACAAAACAGGCATCGGGCACATTAGCGAGTGGCACTGACTCTTACATTGTTGGATGTTGTGTACACTCAGCCCCATTGCCAACTCTTAAAGCAGCGTGAGGGTAGTAAAGCCAACCTTTACTCTGTGATGTGGGAAGGGCCAGGAGGAGGCAGTGCAAGTGTGGGCTCTGCAGGCACTCGGGAGTCCTTGGCTTGAATCCCAACTCTGTCCCTTTGGGTTTTGAAATCTTCGCAGGTTATTCCTCTTTTCTCTGCCTCAGTTTCCTCATCTGTAAAATGGAGGCGATCATAATAACAACGACCTGGTCACGTCATCAGGAGGGTTAAGTGAGATAATACACCTAGAATTTCCATCACTGGCCTAACACAAAGTAGGATGTCAGCAAGTATTACTTCTCTCCACTCAGGTCTTTCCCACAGCACCTGGCATACGGCAGACATTCAGTAAGTGCGCGGTCACCTTCAGGCTACTCTGAACGAAGCAGCCCAGGACAAGCAACCAGCTGACTGCAACTGCATGGACGGGCCCAAGGAATACCAGCCCAGACCAGCACGGTTCCAAAATCAGGAGCTAATAAGTGATTGCTGCTTTAAGCCCGAAGTTGTTTTTGTTTTTTTCATTGATTTTTAGAGAGAGAGGAAGGAAAAGCGAGAGAGAGAAACATCAATGCAAGAGGGAAACACCCATTGGCTGCCTCCTGCATGCCCCCTATTGGGGATTAAGCCTGAAACTCGGGCATGGGCCCTGACCAGGAATTGAACTGGCAACCTTTTGGTGCATGAGACGATGCCCAACCAACTGAGCCACACTGGCCAGGGCTAAGCCCTAAGTTTTGAGGTAGTTGTTACACAGCAAAAGCTTACTGAGACAAACAATGACGTTCTAAGAAGGGCTGGGATGGAGCTGGTCTTTGGGAGAAACTGAAACCAGAACTCTTTCTTGTCTTTGCTTTTTTTTGAGCAATACTTTTTTTCTATGTCACAGCACACTAAATTTCTTCATGGTATAGAAAACATGGCTGTGTTTTACACCTTGCACCTTCAGCTAATGTAGAAAAATGAACTCCTTTCTCTACCTCCCAGGTCTAAAAACCCCTGGGAAAAGGCTCATTGGCCCAGCTTGGGTCAGGTATCCACCAGCCCTCCCCCAGTCAACTGGTGATGGGTGGAGGAGGCAGGATCACAAAACACGTCCTAGATGACACATGCTGAGCACAGCATTGGCAAGCACTGTTTTAAGGCTTAATGTGTGTTAACTGATGTCATCCTCATAACACAACAATCCTATCTGAGCTGTTATTATCTCTGCTTTGAGGTGAGGAAACTGAAAACTGAGGCACCTAGAGCTGAAGTAACATGTTACAGCCAGAAAGAAGTGTGGCCAGGAATACTGTCACGACTGCCTGCCTCTAGAGCTTTCACCCTTACCAGCCACACTCTGCTCCTGGAAGGAATCAAAGGACGGAGGGGCAGGCAGGGTGGAGGCCCTCTAAGGAAGGAACTGGATTGTTTAGCCCAGAGAAGGGAAGCCTCCAGGGGCCCTTAAATCATGCTGCCTTCAGATCTCTCAATGCCTGTCCTTGGCAGCGACAGTGCAAGGTTCTGGGTGACCCCTGAAAATGAACCCAGGGCCAGAGGGGAGTGGGTAGACATCGCCAGGTGGTGGGTTTCAGTTCAATGGAGGGAAGTTCTTCAGAGTCGGAGGTGTGTGAGGATGGTACGGGAGCCTTGGAAATGTGAGTGCCTCGTTGCCAGGAGTTGGAGGAGCCCCCTTGTAGGGGTGGGGATTGTGGTTGTGGGAATTCCTGCAGTCCCTGTCTCTGAGGGTATGTAAAGCCAGTGCAGGACAAGGAAGGAGCTCAGCGGGCTGGAGGCTGGACGGGGGCAGTGGTCCCAGATCTTTGGATCAGTAAACCATCCCCTTTCAAATTTCAGGAACAGATGTAAGGTGGCCAGTTTTTTACTTTTCTAAACAGCTAGACAAACTAACCTAAGCAGCTACCAGACACTTCACCACTCCATAGAAGGAAAGTCCTTTTTTTAAATTTTCACTCGAGAATATTTTTCCATTGATTTTTTTTTTTAGAGAGAGGGAAAGAGAGGGAAAGACAGAAAGAAACATCAATGTGAAAGAAGCACATCAATTAGTTGCCTCCTGCACTCACCCTGCAGGGCCCTGGTCAGGGAGGAGCCTACAACCGAAGTATATGCCCTTGACTGGAATCGAACCCGGAACCCTTGGGTCTGCAGGCCGATGCTCTATCCACTGAGCCAAACCAGCTAGGGCAGGAAAGGCCATTTTTAACACCAAAAAATCCAAATGGACAATAGCTCAGAATAAAATATTGTTTTCTGTCAAGGAAGAGCAGTTGACCAGGGTACATCAACATAACAAAAAAGGTTATATTAAAAACAAATTTGGAGGCATAAAAATTAGGGCATAACATTTTGTCTTACACGATTATGTGCTAATATGAGTAGTTTCTGTGTGTGTGTGTGTGTGTGTGTGTGTGTGTGTGTGTGTGTTTAATATGTAATAGCACAACCAACCAAGGATCCAGCTGTGAAGTTAATTAAAAAATATACATTTTTAAAAAGAAATAGGGTGAGAGAGAATCACTCTATAAACTAATTATATAGTATATGATAAGGAGAATGCACACTTATAACACCTGTCTACACATAGTAGTTAGTTGCAAAAAAGCCATTTGGTCTTCTCGTGGCTTGTAAGCACCATGTTCCAGATTTCAGTGTACATTAGCAACCACCAACTCTTTTGTGTAACCACGGTCTTGTTTTCAGCTTCCAGTTCCTCCACCCCAGCCTGTCATGAGGTCTGCAGTGTGTTTCTCCAGGTCATCAAGGTGACTGCTCAAGTCTCAGTTCTTCCAACGATCTGGTCGGACATGGCCTGACATTGCTCTTGCACCTGCTGCAGGAGTGTCTGCACCACCGAGGTGAGGTCCTGCTGGGTCTTGTTTAAAATATTGATTTCTTAATTTTGGGTGGGAAAAGTGGGGGGCGTCTTATACATGGGGGCGTCTTATACACGGAAAAATACTGCATGTGAATGAGGACAGATTCTGCTATTAATGATAGTAATAGGAACTGGTGTTTGGTGAGCACTTGCCCTGTCAGGCAGTGTACATGCATTATTAGCTCACTGAATTATTACAATAGCCCTGCAAAGTGTGGACTCTGTTGCCATTTTACAGTTGAGGAGACTGAGGCCCAGGGAGGTTAACACTCAAGGTCATATAGCAAGCAGCTGGTCAAACTGGGGTTTGCACTTATGCCTGAAGGAGTGCTAAGCGTTCACTATTAACCACTGTGTCCTATTCTTTACTTGCTTCTCAAAATGTAGAGAGGAATATTGGTGGGGGTGAGGCCCGTAACTACTCATATCTCATTAGAGATCTGCTGTTTCCCAGCAGATGCAGGCTGCTGTGTGATCCTCTCCAGTTACTCTGTGGGTGTGACCTGCTTCCTTGGTGTGTAAATTCCCTGGGGGAGCGTCATGTGCCCCCTTGAATGCTCAGCCTGGTGCTGTCCTGGCTGGGGACTAGGGGAGGGGGTGCCCCCTGAGCCTGGCTGAGACTTAGGGAGCAGGGTTGGGCCAGGCAGGAAGAGGCAGCCAGGGGTTTCCTCTGGGTGGACCAGCCTGGCTCTTGCTGGGCTAGAAGCCAGCCTAGAAAGGAATTTCCCAGCCACGTCTTACCTGTGTCTTCTTTGTGGAAGGAGCATAGCCTTGGAGGACGGGCTCTGCTCTTCACTCCCCCAGAACCCAGCCAGTCGAGGGGAAAGAGGAGACCCCGCAGGGTGCCTTCATTTGGGGGGAGGAGGCAGCACTTCCTCTTAAAGCATCAGGGTCTGGTTCTTCTCTCTAAGGAAAAGAGCTCATTGGTGTCCAGGGAAGAAGGCTTGGCTTAGCTGGGTGACCACCTGCTCTTTAGCCATCGCTGTGTCATAGAAACGGGATGTGAGTCACATATGAAATTGTAGATGGTCTAGTAACCATGTGTGTGTTTTTAAAGTAAAGGAAACAAGTGAAATTAATTCTAATAACAAATTTATTTAACCCAGTATACATAAAATTATATCATTGCAACACATAATATAAAAATTAATGAGATATTTCACATTTTTTGTATTAAGTCTTTGGAATCTGGGGTGTATTTTATACTTATGGCCCAATTGGGAGTAGCCACATATCAAGAGCTCAGTAGCCACATGTGGCTAGTGGCTACCATATCAGACAGAGGAGCTTTACACGGTGGCTAGTGCAGCCGTGGTAATGATGTTTACTTTGAATTTATATTAGTTCACACAAACACTGCATCCATGATTTTGTTCCGGTCCTCCGGTCCAGTTTAAGAACCCATTGTGGCCCTCGAGTCAAAAAGTTTGCCCACCCCTGGGCTAGTGGCTACCATATCAGACAGAGGAGCTTTACACCATGGATGCTGGATACAAAGAACCAAAAGTCTCAGAATTTCTGCAAGGACTTGGGAAGGACTTTAAGGTCATCTGGTCAAGCCCCTCACACACAAGGAACTGACTTTCCTCAAGGAGATCCACTGCTCTCGGTAAGGCTGACGTCTGTACCTGGGAGTCCATGTCCCTGCGGCCCCTTCGCAGTGGAGATGGGTTGCTGACAGCCACTGTCAAGGTGTGTAACAGAGGCAAGAGGAAGACCCTGGAAGGAGGTCGTAAGTACCCTACCCTAGTAGACATCCTCCCATCTGTCCCCTTCTCCCTTTCTGGAGGGGAATGTCACAGCCTGGGCACAGGGTGGGCAGGAATCCCTATGCTAACTTCCCAAACCTGAACAGACTCAGGCCTTCTGATTCTCTTCTTTCCATATTCATTGCTGCTTACGGTGAGCTTGGGTGCAGATAAAGGCAGGTCAGACTTCCTTGGGGAAGAAGCAGTTAAATGCCTGGGCAACCAGGGCAGGCTTCCCTGCTGCGTAGAGACAGAGGGGCAGTGGAGCTGGTGGTGTGGCGGTGGGGGTGGAAGATGAAGGGGAAGGGTGACCAGGCAGAGGGTGACAGAGAGTGGGGACGAGCGAAGAAACTGGCCTCCTATTTTCCCAGGACCCTCAGCTGCCGCTACTCTTTCTCCTCCCCACATCCTGGGGTCTCCTGAGTCACCATGGCTTCCCACAAAAAAAAGAAAAATCTCATGTTTTATATGTCTGCCCACCTGAGGTCCCGAGAAGACCAGCACATGGTGGGTACCCAGTGAGTGGAAGGAAGAGGGGAAGCAGAGGGCGTGTGCAGGCCAGCTGGGCAGGGGAACACTGGGGCCGACAAAGGGGCAGGAAAGGAACTGGTGTAGCTTGAGCACCGGCTTGCCCCCTTGTCTCCCGTATCTCATTCACGACCCCAGCAGTGGGAGATGGCCTTGCTCCCAAGCTACAGGCCAGGAAGACAAGGCTCCGACAGGTCCAGTCGCGTGCTGGGGCTAATGTCCATTCTGTCTCGTTCCAAAGGATGATCTTTCGAGGTTCTCTCTGGCATGTTCTCACCTGGCTACTGCCAAGAACCCAGCAGTGACCAAGTTCTTGGCAGACACCCCCGCCTTTGCGGAGACCTGCTTCGTTGGGCGTTCCTGGTGAAGTGGAGGGCTCCTGGAAAGGCCTCCTGTGACGGCAGGTACTACCCCACCGGGTTTGGAGGTCACCCAGTCACCACCGCACTCCCACCCCTGTGCTCCCCTCGGTCAGAATTGGAGGCAGTTCTGAGAGGTAGGGTGGCTTGCTCAAGGCCATAGAGCAAGGGGGTGGGATTGGCCACGCCTGCCCCTGGGCACTGACTCATGGCAGCTGCTGTGGGAAAGCCACCACCAGCCTCCCAGCCTTGGCTTTCCCAGCCAGGCAATGGGCAGGCTTGCTTTGACATAGCTGCCTGGGCCTGGAGCCAGGGAACTGGGGAAGAGCTGAGCATCGCGCTTCACAGGGACGCCTCACCCTTGCCCTGTTCCAGTGCCAACATTCCCATGGGGCATCCCTCCCTGTGGGCAGGAGTCTTTCCAGTTCTCAGATGGGCCAGGCCAGGCTCTGGTGTGGCTCAAATCCAGCCCCCAGCTCAGGTGGGGTGACAGCATCCTGGTTTGCTATCGCAGTCTTAGCACCCCAAGTCCTGCATCCTGGGAACCCCTCAGTCCTGGGCAAACAATTGGTCACCCTCGTTCTGGCACCGAGTTCACAGCTGGCGCTCAAGTGAATGAACACAGTCAGCGAACGAAAGGACAATGAAAGAGCAACAGGCCGGGAGGGAGTCAGATGGGGACTGCTGTCCCATTTCATAGATGAACGGAGGCACAGAGAGCTTAAACCTTCAGGTTGCTTGTTTTTTTGTTTGTTTTTTTTTAATTGATTTTAGAGAAAAACCATCGATTTGCTGTCCCACTTATTTATGCATTCGTTGGCTGATTCTTATTGTCCCCTGACCAGGGACGGAACCTGGAACCTTGCATCATCCCAGGTTGCTTGTATGCCACCTCAGGCCTTTCCGCAGCACCAGGTCTCTGCACTGTCCCCTGAGCGAGGGGGCGAACAAGGGAATGGCGCGTGGGAACCTCCCCCGCCCCGATCTTGGCCACTCGGTTCCGTACCCCGCTGCTCCCACCCATGCTCCCGCCCAGGAGTGGGACTGGGGACTGATGGGCGCTTGTACCATCCCAGGTTGCTTGTATGCCACCTCAGGCCTTTCCGCAGCACCAGGTCTCTGCACTGTCCCCTGAGCGAGGGGGCGAACAAGGGAATGGCGCGTGGGAACCTCCCCCGCCCCGATCTTGGCCACTCGGTTCCGTACCCCGCTGCTCCCACCCATGCTCCCGCCCAGGAGTGGGACTGGGGACTGATGGGCGCGGGGCGCTTGGAGAAGGCAGATGAAAGCGGCCGCGATCGCGCTGACCGCCGCCCCGTAATTAGCCGGCGGGCTGGCTTA
>NW_005358250.1:354394-356069 GCF_000412655.1 Myotis brandtii
GCCCCGAGCTGTCCCGGGAGGGGCCGGGGGCGCCCCCGCCGCTGCCCCCCACTTTTCCAGACGGGTGGGTCAGCACTCTGGGCGGCCCGAGAGAAGGGGCTCCTGGAGTCGGCTTTGTGGGGAGATGAGGGAAGGGGAGAGAGCTAACCTTGATGGAGCACCTACTGTATGCAGGTGGTTGGCCAGGCTGTTCCATTCCTGCTCAACACTAGGGTGGTGTCTGGAGCAGATGCGAACATCTGGACCGCCCGCCGGGCCTGGCCCAAGAAGATGCTGACAATATAGAACAGCATCCTATTCCGCCCAGGGGTTTAACCGGTGGGCTTGGAGGCCCATCAGGGTTTAGTGGGCGTGCCCACCACCACACAGCGAGAACCTCCAGGCTTCCAGGGGAGAAAGGCAGGCCCCACCCAGCAAATACTGGTTTTGCTTCCTCCAGGACTTTGATTTTACTGCGCCTGGAGTCTCAACCCTAAAGGTTCTTGGCAGCCCTAACCCCAGGTCCTTATCACTGAGACAGGTCCCGCGAAATCCTTCTGGAAAAGGCGGGTGAAAACGAAATGGTTGGATTTCAAGCTCCAATCTTTCATCCTAAACCCAATCCAAACTTTAACCCTGCTCCACACCGAATTCCTAAATCAATCTCGACTTTGACCCCCTGCCCATGTCTCTAACCTTCTCCCCCGGGTGACCCCCTACCATTCGTCTCATCCTCGCAGGTACCCTCCTTCTGGAAGGTCTGTGTAAGGTCTCCAGCAGCTGTTTGAGCTTCTGGGCCTTTCCACATCCTGCAGTCTCAGGTGGGGTATCCTTTTCCCAGGGCCACCTGGTAAACGGCTCTCACCTTTCAGGAGCGACGGTGAGCCTTTTGGGTTCCACTCCCTGCCCTGTGCCACCCTGTGTCCTGGCCAGGCTCTCTGAGTTCTTAGAATGTAGGCTCTGAGTCTGCTGGGAGTAGAAATTGGAAGTAGAAACAACTAGTTGATTGTGAATGAATGAGTGAATGAGAGTGAGTCAGAGAATGAGGGAGTAAATGAAGAATGAGTGGATGAATTATTGCATATCCTCGGCTTAAATCTTTAACCCTCTCCCTAGCCTGGATGCCTTCCTGAGTAAGGAACAATGGAAAGACCAAGGGACTCCCCACCCTAGGTGCCCTGAGATTGTTAAGTGTGTGTGTGTGTGTGTGTGTGTGTGTGTGTGTGCGCGCATATGCATTTGCACTAGTACTTTGAATCAGACAAGCCTGAAGTGCACTCCTGGCCCCAGTGTTACCAGCTGAGTGACTTCACCTCCCTGGGCCTCTGTTTGCTGATCTAAAATATAGTAACAATAATAAAGCCTGTCATAGAGAATCACCTGCCCCCAACCCCTTGCCCGTGACAGGCTCAGTGTTCAATGCTGCAGGAATAGGAATAGAAGGAACACAATCTTTCTTTCTCCCCCTCCCCCAATATTTCTCTCTCTCTCTCTCTGTCTTTCCTTCTCCCTTCCAATCCTCCCTCTCTCTCTCCTCAGTTCCTTGTTGTTATCCAGATAATTAATTAATAAAAATCAAGCATGAAAAATTGAATCCCACCCTCTCCTTTTGCTCCCAGCCCCTCTCTGTTCTGGGCACAGGTCTGAGATGGGAGGTGGGGAGTGGCTAATGCCACAGGAAGGAAATGAAAACTGG
>NW_005358250.1:356392-393190 GCF_000412655.1 Myotis brandtii
AGGCCTGGTGGAGGATGTGAGAATCAGCCAGAGTTTGCTGCTGGACAAGTCACAGCAGAGGCAGCTGCATGTTCAAAGACACTAAGCTGTCAACAAAGGGTTCCTATTATTGCTGGAGGTGGGTGGTGGAGGCAGAAATTGGGCTGGTGAGGGTGGCTGTGGCTGTTGTACTTTACCTTGTAGGTTATAGGGAGCCATTGCAGGTTTGAGCAGGGAGGGAGGGTCAAATATGGGCTTTAGAAAGATCACTGACCAGCAGTGTGGAGGTCGGCATGGAGGTGGCCCTGGGCAGATGCAGGGAGGCCAGTTGGGAAGCTAGTGGGAGAGTCTAAGTGACTTAAAATGATATTGGTGATTAGTTAACCTTTATTGAGTGCCTACTATGTGCCAGGCACTGTTCTAACTGCTTATATGTTTTAATTCATTTAATCCCCACAACATCCATACAAAGTAGGTGCTCTCATGATCTTTTAGAAATTCCACTATCCCTAAAGCAGCGGTTCTCAACCTGTGGGTCGCGACCCCTTTGGTGGTCAAACGACCCTTTCACAGGCGTCGCCTAAGACCATCCTGCATATCAGATATTTACATGACGATTCATAACAGTAGCAACATTACAGTTATGAAGTAGCAACGAAAATAATTTTATGGTTGGGTCACAACATGAGGAATTGTATTTAAAGGGCCAGAAGGTTGAGAACCACTGCAAAGTCTCCCCCATGCAACTCTATCCTGCACCTCTCCTCTCTTGGACCTCTGAGTCTCACGGCCCACTGGCTTCTCCACTGGATGTCTAATAGGCATCTTAACCTTCATGTGTCTAGAAATAATTTTTCCCAAACCTGCTCCTCCCTCTGCCTTCCCCATATCAGTAAGCAGCAATTTCATCCTTGCATTTGCTCAGGCTAAAAACGTAGCAGTCATCCCTGTGTAACCTCTCCCTCTACCACCCACCCCCCGACCTCAGCACCCTTTCTCACTCCCTACATCTAATCTATCTGTGAATCTGATTGATTCTGACTTCAGCAGCATTCTCAACCTGACCTCTTCTCGCATCCCCACTGCGGCCAGCTGGGCCAGACCCCACTGTTTCTTGCCTGGCTTACTGCAGCGGCCCATTTCTGACTGCTGTCCCTGCCTCTATCCTTGCTCCAGCCAGTGTGACCTTAAAACATAAAGTCAGATCAAGTCTCTCCTCTGCTCAAATCTGCCTCATCTCCCTAGAGTCAAAGTCAGGGTCCTCACAATAGCAGATAGATCCCTACATGATCTATCCAGTACCTCTCTCCCCAGCTCCTTATCAGACTTCCATATTTCTCCTCCATCACTCTACTCCAGCCACACTGACATCTTTGTCAATCCTTCAAGATTCCAAGTAGCCATCCAGCTCAGAATTTTTGCTCTTGCCGTTCCCTCCCCCTGGAATGCCGTCTCCCCAGATATCCATGTAGTTTGCTCCTTCCATTTTCTGCTCAAGTGTCACCTTATTCGTGGGACCTTCCTTAGCTCCCCTGTTTAAAATAACAACACTCCTTTCTCCCCCCTACGTGCTCTCTACCCCCGTCTCACCAGAATGTCTCCAAGAGGACAGGATTTTTGTTTGTTTCACTGCCGTAAGCCCAGTGCCTAGAATATCGTAGGTGCCCAAGAAACTGTTTTCAAAACTGAATGTGGAATCCTCACTTTACAGATGAGGAAACTGAGTAACTTGCCCACATTTGCACACTTGTAAGTGCTTGGGCTGGGGTGATGAGACCAGAACATGGGCAGTGACTTCAATGAGGGTGGAGAGGAGGGATGGATGAAATGACACTACAGATGGGCCCAGGGGACTGGGTCCAGAATCTATGGGCTGACTGCTGCTCCAGGGGGTGAACTTGATATTGTGGGACCTCTTGGGGTTGACATGAAGGTGAAATCAGTCTGGAATCGAAAACACATTGTATATACAGTGAAAGGATTTTTTAGAAGCTAGCCCATGAACTTTTCATTCCCAGAAGCTTTTCTGTCCTTCCTCACCCTTGACACCAAAGCATCTATTGCTTCTGAGGGAGCAGGTTCAGCCGCCAACAAGAAGCTGACCCTCGGGCCTGGCTGGTGTGGCTCAGTTAGTTGGAGCATCATCCAGTGCACCAAAGGGTCGCCGGTTCAATTTCCAGTCAGGGCACATGCCCAGGTTTCCGGCTCATCCCCAGTCAGGGGCTTGTGGAAGGCAACTAATGGATGATTCTCTCTCTCTCCTCTCTCTCTCTCCCTCCCTCCCTCCCTCCCTCTCTCTCTATAAAATAAGTAAAACATATACTTAAAAAAAGAAGAAGTTGAGCCTCGGCTTTGACTTTCTAAATAGACATTTTGAAAGTTGAGCAGTCATAACAGTTTCAGAATCCAGAATTTCAATTTCAAGACCTACACACTCGGGAGGGATAAAGAGTTTTTCTGAACCCCCAAACTTCCTTCTACACCTCAAGACCTGGAGCCTGGCCACGTTGGAGCATGGACTTCTCACTATGAGCCCTGTGGGAGGGAAGCCGTGAGGTGGGGCAGTGCCTCACATTTGTGTGTGCGTCCGAATCACCCGGAAGGCTTGTTCCAGCGTGGATGGCTAGCTGGCCCCAAGCCCAGAGTTGCTGATTCAGTAGCTCTGGGTCAGGCCTGAGAATTTGCATTTCTGACAAGTCCCCAGGTCATGCTGACCACACTTTGAATAGCTCTGACATAGGGGTTCTCAGCTACGTAGGGCAACCTTGTGGAGCCCACCCCTCCAAGATGGAGAGATGCAGAGGGGAAGGCAACATAGGACTTCTGGGACCTGGAGAGATGGGGATGTAGAAATGCTTAGGAAGATTGTGGACCAGAGGGAGCCGGGGTCGGAAAAGAGGGTGCGGAAGCTGTGGCCAGGAGCAGTCATGGGCGGTGGATGCCAGGGGACCTGCCTAGCGGACAGGTGGGATGTATATACCAGAGCAGCTGTAGAGGGTGGGCACCCTAGGGAAGAGACAAAGCTGGAGGCAACACTGGGACCACAGACCGCTCCCCCCGCTGGGGTTATCCAAGTCCTTCTTCCATCCTCCCCGCTTCAGATAGATGTTGCCCAAGAGAATGAAAGAGAGTGAAAAACCCTGAAAGATTGAGCTTTTTACCCCAAAGAACCAGAATGCCCCAGAAGTGGCACAATTTAGAATTTCTTGCCAAACTGTGTTGATTAATCCCTCAGCTCCCCTGGGAGCATGGGGAAGTGGCCCATGGTTGTCACGTGACGGTTCAGAACACAGGCTGTGGAGTCATTCACTCGCTATGCAACACTGGGCAGGAGACACCCTCTTCAAACCTTAGTCTCCTCTAATATAAACTGAAGATGAAACTATTATCTCATGGGATTGAGAGGCTTAAGGCAGATGGCGCGTGCATTCGAATGCAGAGCCAGTGCCTGGCACAGGGCAAACATTAAGTAAATGGTATTTATTGTATAATTCTTTCCTCCAATTTTTCCTTCCCTCTTCCTCCTTCCTTAACCACTTACTGGCACCTACTAAGCCCCTGACATAGATCTTGCCTTCTAAGAGGAAAGCAGACAGGTCAACAGGCAATTGCAAGCAGCAGGCTGGTGCGGTGTTGGGGTTGGCCCAGGGACAGGGAATCAGGGTGGGCTTCCTGGGGAGGGGGACAGAATGCTTATGTAGCTGGCTTTGTAGAAACTGGTCACATAGCAAAAAAAGGTTTTTTAAAAATATAATCACATCTGGGAAGGAAGGAGTAAAGATTATGAAATTTCTCCCTTAGTCAAAGTTCAGAAATATAATTCTAACGTGCAGCAATTTATAATGGAAGACAGAAGAGCATGGCAGAATTTGGAAGTTGACAGGCTAAGTTGGGATCCAGACTCTGAGGTTTAATAAACTGTATGACCTTGGGCTCATTACTTACCCTCTCTGTGCCTCCGTTTTCCTTGCCTGTAAAATGAGATTAAAGGTGTCTCATGGGAATATGGGTTTGCCTTAAGAATGAAAGGAGGCAGACTCTGTCAGGCTCCTGGCATGTAGCTATGTGCTCATTCATTCCGAGCCCAGGGCTGGAGAGTGTTTCAGAGCTGTTTGCTCTCCATTCTGCACCAAAGCAGGGCTGTCGCTTGGCACTCTGAATCATGATGAACTGATGATCGCCTGCCTTCTCCCCGCCCCCTGGACAGGGTCTGATTCAGACTCTATTTAGTGTGTCCTCTTTGGGGAATAGTTTGGCATTATTAGTAAAGCTGAAGACCACTTGCCTCATCATTCAGCAATTCCCTACCTTAATATTTACTTTAGAGAAACTCTCATACTGGGAGGTATGTGCAAAAATGTTCATAGCAGCCTGTTTGTAAGAGCAAAACACTGGAATATCTCAAATACTAATCACCAGCAAACTGTGTAAATGACTGTGGTACATTCTGCAGCGAGTGATACACCCCAGCCATGAGAACAGAGGACTTACATACAGCTCATGATGTCCAGGAGCCCCAGGAGGATAATGCTGAGCCAATAAGGCCAGTCACAGCAGAATACCTTCAGTGTGATCCCCACATACACATGGCAAATATGCGAAACTAAACCGTATATTTTTAGGGCTATACACACATAGGGGAAAATATCTATAATAATAAAAATAGCATAATATGCTAATTAGACCAGATGGCTGAACAGCAGAACAACTGTCCGGGGCTGCGAGGGAAGGCCGGGTCTGGGTGCCAGAGGTTAAGCTGATGCCGGCAGCCGGGGGAAGGAAGGCCTACTCTTGCATGAATTTCGTGCATCGGGCCTCTAGTTTTTTAATAAGGGACTGACAGACACAATTCAGGATAGTGGTTTCCTTATCCTAAAGGAGGGAGAGCCCAGAGCAGAAGGACACACAGGTGACATGAGGGTAGCTGGGCTGGGGGAGGGGTGCAGAAGTCACCTCAGTTTCTCTCATCTTTATAACATGCACACATATTATAAAAAATATTTTTCCATACTTACCTAATATGCAATAGAAAAGTGTGAAATCTCAACTAAGAAGCTTTGCGGTGGGGGGTGGGGCGGTGGCACTGGGCGAGGGAAGATGCAAGTGGCTCAGAGCACAGAAGGAGCCACTTGGGTCTGTAGAACTTTGGGTCTATAAGACCTGCCTTACAAGGAAGAGTGGGGGATGTTTCTTTGAAGATGACCCTTCCCTTTGCTATAATTCCTTTATCCATTATTGTCATGGAACTCTCAGATTTCCCTTCCCAAGACCCTGGATCCAGAAAAACGGAGGGCCCTAGGTCAGGGAGAGAAGGAAAGGGATGTCCTCCCTGAAGAAGAGGCTCCTGAGTTTTCCATCCGGGTCCTGTGGCTTTCCCTGCTTTCTGGCTGTGACAGGGCTGTTGGGAAGAGTTAAGGAGATAAGCCTTGCAGTGCGCCATTGGAGTGCCTGGTGCACAGTGGGTGGGTGCTCAATAAATGTCAGTTCAGAAAAAGGAACTGTGCCTTTGCACGATTCCCTGCTGTCTCTGCTCCCAGCAGCATGAAGGGGAAGTGATTGCTGCTTTATGACCCCAGAATCCGGAGGGAACATGGTAGGAATGCATAAGCAGGGAGCAGCTGAAAGTGGAGGTCTTTAATTTCAGAAACCCCTGCTCTTGCTGGTTATGGGGCCCAGTCAGATCTCCTTCACACTGAGCCTCAAAGTCATCAATGATAAAATGGGGGGAGCAATGCCTGCTCCTCACAGGGAAGCCTTGAGGGATGAAAATGTCCACAAAGTGCTGAGGACAGTGCCAGCTCAGGCAGAGGCTCATCAAAGAGTGCCCCACCCCTTCCCTCACTCCAGGCTGGAGAGATGGAGCCTGGAAGTTTCTCAGTTAGAACCCATGAGGAGGCTCAAGAATTGACCCTTGAACCTGTAACTGGAACCCAAGTTTTGCTGCCTGCTGCCACAAAACCAAACTCATGAGGCAGATGCTGGTGAAAAAGGAAAGTGGTTTATTCAAGTGCCAGTTATCTGAGGAGATGGGGGACTCTTGTTGGAAAGCCCATCTCAACATTTCAGTGCAGGCAGAGGTTTGATTTTTTTTTAAATGTTGTGTGTGTGTTGTTGTTGCTTTTTAATTGATTTCAGAGAGGGGAAGGGAAAGGGAGAGGGAGATAGAAACATTGATGAGAGCGAAACATTGATTGGCTGCCTTCTGCATGCCCCCTACTGGGGATGGAGCCTGCAACCTGGGCATGTGCCCTGACCAGGAATGGAACCAGCAACCTCCTGGAGCATGGAATGACACTCCACCAACCGAGCCACGCTGGCTGGGTCCAGGCAGAGATTTCTATAAGAAGGGAGATGGCAGAGCGCAGCCCATTCCGATAAAGACCTTGAAATCAGTCAAGGGGTGGTCTGGTGTGCATCATCCTGGTCTTTCTCATCCTGGTTCTATGGTTGAAGGTCAGCAA
The DNA here is from genome assembly GCF_000412655.1 of Myotis brandtii. NCBI lineage: Eukaryota > Metazoa > Chordata > Mammalia > Chiroptera > Vespertilionidae > Myotis > Myotis brandtii. The sequence continues at coordinate 362,833 of NW_005358250.1, forward strand.
ATCTCCGGGAACTGGGATGACTGAAGGTCAGAGTCTGTATCTTCTGAAGTTAGTGCTTAAGATTCTTATATAAACACTAGAGGCCCGGTGTATGAAATTCATGCGGGGGGCGGGGGGCGTCCCTCGGACCGGCCTGCACGCTCTCCAATCTGGGACCCCTCGGGGGATGTCTGACTGCCTCTTGCAATCTGGGACTGCTGCCTCCTAACTGTTCACCTGCCTGCCTGCCTGATCGCCCCTAACCCCTCTGTCTGCCTGCCTGATTGCCCCTAACCATCTCTGCCTGCCTGCCTTATCGCCCCTCACTGCTCCCCTGCTGGCCCCAGTGGAGTGCCTGGTGCACAGTGGGTGGGTGCTCAATAAATGTCAGTTCAGAAAAAGGAACTGTGCCTTTGCACGATTCCCTGCTGTCTCTGCTCCCAGCAGCATGAAGGTATCATGAATCATGTGCATTGACCCCAGAATCTGGAGGGAGCATGGTAGGAATGCATAAGCAGGGAGCAGCTGAAAGTGGAGGTCTTTAATTTCAGAAACCCCTGCTCTTGCTGGTTATGGGGCCCAGTCAGATCTCCTTCACACTGAGCCTCAAAGTCATCAATGATAAAATGGGGGGAGCAATGCCTGCTCCTCACAGGGAAGCCTTGAGGGATGAAAATGTCCACAAAGTGCTGAGGACAGTGCCAGCTCAGGCAGAGGCTCATCAAAGAGTGCCCCACCCCTTCCCTCACTCCAGGCTGGAGAGATGGAGCCTGGAAGTTTCTCAGTTAGAACCCATGAGGAGGCTCAAGAATTGACCCTTGAACCTGTAACTGGAACCCAAGTTTTGCTGCCTGCTGCCACAAAACCAAACTCATGAGGCAGATGCTGGTGAAAAAGGAAAGTGGTTTATTCAAGTGCCAGTTATCTGAGGAGATGGGGGACTCTTGTTGGAAAGCCCATCTCAACATTTCAGTGCAGGCAGAGGTTTGATTTTTTTTTAAATGTTGTGTGTGTGTTGTTGTTGCTTTTTAATTGATTTCAGAGAGACGGCATGAGGGTGTGATGACCATTGGCATATTACCTCTTTATTATATAGGATGCTGTTCATCTACAACCTACATATTAGTCAGAGTCAGTATTTACAGAAACAATGTCAGAGAATGGTGGACTGGGTTACAATTCCCACTGTTACAAACCTTCCTCCCTCTTCCTTCAACACCATCCATTCTCATTTCAGCTCCCCTTTCACATTCTCTCATTCTTTATCTTGTCCTTCCTCCCTAGCTTCTCCTGTTTGGTGGCTGTGGGGGATATACTTTTGTCCTCGAGTAGGTCATACTGGTGCACCAACTTAATGACATTATGCAAATAAGACTCAGTAGGCAGGAAGTAGCAGACACCCTAAACCCCTCTGGTAAGATACATGCTTGCTGGAGGTAGGAGATCAATGCCACAAAATTTCAGGGACTGGTACCTCAGTGATATTTCTGGAGGTCTAGAGGTCTAGAGCATGTCATGTTGTCTCCTCCAAAATAAAAGGCAAGTTGCCATATTATTAGCCCAGTACTAAAAGAGAAGCATGGATTTGGAGGCATGGAGTTCCATATTTGGGTGTGTTATTCCTACACATTTACCAAGTTACCCACAAGGCTTCTATTTGGAGAAGGGCCCAGAGAAAGAAGATTCCAGGTGGTACAGGCTGCAGGCAGGCAGGCAGCTCAGTCAGTTGGGCCTTTTGACCCAGGAGAAGCAACCGTGCTCAATTAGATGGGTGTGTTAGGATGTTGTATGAAACTTGTGGCAAGCCCTGGATAGATGACTCATGGGGAAGGCCCTTGGTTGTTGTGTGTTGCTGTTTTTTTTAAAGCAGCTTTACTGAGGTTTAATATACACATGTAATAAACTGCATGTGTTTAAAGTATAGAAATTTATATTATGATATATACCTGTGAAGCCATCACCATAATGAACATAATGAAAAGATTCCTTGTGTCCTTCTGTAATCCCTCCCTCCAACCATTTTCCCCTGTCCTCTGGCAACCACCAATCTGATCTCCATTTTTGAGACATTTATGTAAATACTAGAGGCCTGGTGCACAAAATTCATGAACTGGTTGGGGGGGGGGGTGTTCCCTCAGCCTGGCCTGTGCCCTCTTGCAGTCTGGGAGCCCTCGGGGAGCGGGCCTTAGCCATCAGTTGGACATCCTTAGTGTTACCACGGAGGCAGGAGAGGCTCCTGCCACTGCCACTGTGTTCCCCAGCCGTGAGCCCAGCTTCTGGCTGAGCAGCACTCCCCCAGTTGGAGCACACTGACCACCAAGGGGCAGCTCCTGCATTGAGCGTCTGCCCCCTGGTGGTCAATGCATGTCACAGCAACCGGTCGGTCCATGGTTCGGTCGATTTGCATATTAGCCTTTTATTATGGTAGGATAATCATGCAATAAGTACTCTTTATGTGTGGGTGTTTTCATTCAGCATAATTGTGTTGAGATTTATTCATCTGATTGCATCTATCAATAACTCATTCTTTTTTTTATTGCTGAGTAGTATGCTCTGTGTGGATATACCACAGTTTGTTTATCCACTTATCTGTTGATGGACAGTTGGGTTTCCAGCTTTTGACTATTACAAATGAAGCTACTGTGAATATTCATGTACAAGTCATTGCATGGATATATGCTTTCACTTCTCTCAAGTATATCCCTAGGATGGGAATGATCAAGTCATGTGTATGTTTAAGTTTTTAAGAAACTGCCAAACTGTTTTCCAAAGTGGTTGTACCATTTTATATCCCCACCAGCGATGGATGAGAGCTTCAGTTCCTCCACATCCTCACCAACCTTAGTATGGTTAGTTTTTTTCACTTTAGTCACTCTAATAGACATGTAATGGAATCTCTTTGTGGCTTTATTTTTCATTTCCCTAATGACTAATGATGTTGAGGATCCTATTACATGCTTATTTGCAATTCATATATCTTCTTTAGTGAAGTGTCTGCTCAAATATTTCCCTCAGTTTTTAATTGGGTTACTTGTTTTCTAATTATTAAGTTTTGACTTCTTTATATATTTTGAGTAAGAGTCCTTTATAAAATATATCATTTGCAAACATTTTCTCCCAGATTGTCTTTTATTTCCTTTAACAATATCTTTCAAAAAGCAGACATTTTAAATTTTTTTATGAATTCCAATTGATTCTTTTTCTTTTATGGAGGATTTTTGTGCATGTGTGTTTTTTAACATATAGATGAGCAGTTGTCCCAGGACCATTTGTTAAAAAGACTATATTTTCTCCACAGAGATGCCTGTGTACCTTTGTAAAAAATCAGTTGTACTTACGTGCATATTTCTGGACTCACAGTTCTGCTCTATTGATATATTTCTCTGTCTTTGCACCAATATCACAATCTTGATTACTGTAGCTTACTCTACTCCAAACAAAGGCATAACTGATAAGAACAGAGAAATATTTGTCTAGATATATATGTGTGGGTTCTCTTTTTTTTCAAATAAGCATACTTGCCAAGAAAGAATTTTTATTTTCCTTGGAAAGTGAAAGGTTCATGTCCACTTCCTAGGCTCTACTACTTTTCCATCTCTAGGTGCTATCTGATTAGGGCTGAGGGAGACATGACTAACGACTCCCATCTTCTAGGTTGAGTCAACCCTCTGCACTGACCGGTGTGCACTTTTTAATACTTAATTTTTTTTATTAATAATCATGTGTCAAGGCTCATGCTGGGTACTTTACATAACAAATTGCTATTATGTCTACCATATACTGAGCACTTTTTACCACGTGCCTGATATTGTGTGAAACATTTTTTTCAATGTCATATTTTTTTTACAGGAATTTCTTGGCTTATGTAACTCAATTGTCTAGGGATTATAAAGCATCTGGCACGGTTTGATCAGGCTATGCACTCAACATTTTGCATCCTTCATTCGAGCCTTGCAGCAATCAGTTAAAACAGGCTTTATTAGCCCCACTTTAGTGTTGAAAACGCTGAGGCTTTTAGAAATCATGTCACGTTCCAAAGGTCATCAGCCAGTAGGTGGAAGAGCCAAGAGGAGTTGGCTCCAGGTCCACACTGTCCTGCTTTCTAGTTTGTGAAAATAAGGAAGTGAGACTCAGGGAGGTTCAATAACTTGCCCAAAGTCTTAGAGGTAGTAAGTGAGCGATAAATGGGGATCAGAACCCAGGCCTGCCTGGCTCTCTGTGGGCGAGCGCCAGCTCCCCCTGTGCTTCTCTCAAAACTGGTTTCCTTCCTCTCTCTCAGATGGGTGTTCCAGGCAGGTCTTCTCAGAGAGTCTGTTACCTTACCCGACCTATACCTGTACCTACTCATGATTCTCGTCCTAATTCAAATGTTTAGGAGTGGTTTCCTCTGAGGCTGGTGCCTACCTCTGGTCAGTTAGCTGGACAAGAAGGGGCTGCACTACACAGAACAAATATGGGCCCAGGATCCCTCTGGATTGGAGTCAAATACGGACCTGTGGCCTGAGCAGGTGCCCAAGAAGGAACCCACTTCCCGCTTGCCTACTCTGGGGCCTCGGAGGAGGCCAGTCGGGTCACCTTTCTGCCCAGTCATTCTCAGTGCCAGACTTCTTCAGTGTAAACTCCTCCCTCTGGGATGCCAGTGCCTCTGGAAACTTCAGAAGATTCTAGAAGAGTCTAGTGAAGAGTGTGTAACTCACGCTTTTGGGGCTGTTTGGCTCCTGGGGACTTGCTTACTTATTTTTCTTAGAGGTGTTTTACAGATCAATCCCAAAGGATTTCCTGACCTGCCTCCTGAGTCACTGCTCAGCCTCAGAAACATGACAGATAAACATGTTTCACCAGCTACCTCTCCCACTGATTCCATCTAGTCTCCAGGTTTTCCTCCCCTGGATGTGGGTGACTCTTTGAATCATAGATGCCCAGAATGTCAGGGGTGGAAGTCACTGTGTCCAAAAGCTGTCCACTTCTTGGATGCAGAAACTGAGATGCACAGAGGAGAGCTGAATGGACACAATGGTGGTGTGAGAGAGGGTTTTAGGTGATACATGGGCAACTATGTTGTTGTCATTGATATATTTAATTAAACTATTGCTTAGGCTGAGCCTAAATGAATTTAAGTAGAATAGTCAAATAAAGAAAAAAGATGAAGTAAATAAGCTTACAGATTGTATTGGATAAGGCAAATGACACAAGTAGTGTGGGAATGAGTGAAACTTAGGAAACAGTACATTGATGGATGAGTGAGTGAGTGAACGGGTGGATGAATCAATGAAGAAATAATGGGCAAGTAGACATTTCAGGTTTCATTTTTTTTATGGACTCAGAATTATTCCCCAGCCCTTGCATTTCAAGTCAGAGACTCATCAGGGCCTACAAAACGGGCCCAGCTTCCGCAAGGACTTCTCCTTAGAACAAGAACTGTTTACCATGCTGTTCTCATTTTCCAGGTCAGCAAATCCTAGCCTCAGAAGCCACTAAGTCTACCTTTTAAAGTAAATGTCCTGAGGTCTGGTTTCCCAGCTTCCTTTGGGCCCTTGTCCCTAATCTTACAGAGGGGAGGGTCTTGAGAGACCAGACCGGGTCTTTGGCTTCCTGTTGAGATCTTCAAATGCAGCGCTTCTTCTTGGTAAAGCTCTGGACCCACGCCAAGACTGAGTAATAGAGGGGAAACCACCCTGGATGGACGTTGAACAGGCCTAAGTAACCTTGGGCAAGTCCCTTTCCTCCAGCACTGAGGCTCAGATGCTTCCTCTGATAAACGGTTTTAACCCCACCCTATCAGTATGTTCATCCAAAAAACATCTACCGAACTCCCACCACATTCCTGGCATTTGCTTGGCATGCGGACAGATACTAGTAAATAGAGGAACTGGACCAAGTGCCTGGAAGAACCCACATTCGGGCGGGTTTGGGGAGAAGGCACATATGACATAATTACAGATACGTCTGGTCAGTGTAGGTGACATGGACAGTCCCATCAGATACAGGATCCCCAGAGTGTGTCAATCCAGGGAGAGGAATATGTGAATGACTTGTGAGGTCACAGGGCTGCACCCAGAAAGGTGCTGGTCCTTGAAGGTAAGTTCAGCCTTTGGCCCAGCTTCAGATCCTTCTTCTATCCCACAGCAAACCTGGTGAACGTGGGTTTCAGAGTCAAGCAGAGCCAGGCTTCAATCCTGAGCAGACGCCAACGAGAGAAAGTAGCTTCATTCTCTGGGCCTGGGTTTTCTTCTTTATCAAAGGAGCGTGGTGCCCCCAACCCCCCAGGACTTATGAGGGCTCCACAAGGTAACACAAGTATAACGTCGAGAGCTTGACACAAGGCCTGGCACGTAGTGTGTGGTTCTACCATCCGGGCAGGAGGTGGAAGAGCTGGACGTCTGCCCCGCTCTGGGAACACACCCACCTCTTGCCTCATTTGCTGAGGGCCTCCTGCCCCAAGAGGCCGAGGCCCAGGCCTTGCTTGACCCTATGAATGCGATGGCGGGCTTTCTTCCTCCCAGGCCAGAGCCCTTCCCACTAAGCCTCTCTGCTCTCCTGATCTGATCATGAACTTGGTACACGCCTGAGACAGGGAGGAGACCGGCGGGGCTGCGGCCCTGGGACTCCTCGGGTGAAAGCCTGCCAGGGCTGCAGATTCCTTCTCTTCCCAGCACTGGAGCTGCCCTCTCTTGCCCAACAACATGCCCAGGACAAGGTGATGTCCTCCTTCCCTTCTTGGAGGCAGGACTGAGTGGCTTCCTAGAAGAGGGCAGGCGGGGACCAGCCCAGCATCAGACGCACCCAGGGGAAGGAGGAGAAAACCTGGCTGGGGAGAGAGCCCCGGGGCAGCAGTGGGAGAACAGGTTTGCCCGCATGGTTGGCAGGCCTCGGGATTCCAAAGCACGATCTGTTTTTGTCACTGTCAGCCAATCCCTTACTCTGCCAAGGCCACAGTGTACCAGGCTTTTCAGACCGCCAAGCCCTTCCATCTGCAATTCTCATTCTTCTCATACCGAGAGAGATGGGTTGTTCCTGGCTCTGTTTCACAGATGAAGAAATTGAGGTCTCAGGAGGAAGAGTCACATGCACAAACCAGAAGGGCTGATAGCAAGGAATTCACCTTCCATTGAGGACCTGCTGTGAGCCAGGCCTTTCTGTACAAGCATCATTCTTCCTTCCAGTAGCCCCGCAAGGTGCCCTGGTGGTATTGTCCCCACTTACAGAGGAGCAGACCCAAACCCAAGCTAGTGAAGAGTCAAGATGTGAGCCTAGATCTCTCCGGCTCCACACCCCACTGTGCTGATCTCTCCTCCATGTTAAAGACAGGGAAGCCGAGACTCAGGAAGGTTCGAGCTGGGTCCATCAGCAAGTGGCAAAGCTAATTTTCAACCCAGTCTCACTCCAGAGCGCCCGCCTTTCCCACTAAGCTACATTGTCTCAAGAATAATTTTTTTATGGAGCAGCTGGCTGCTAACAAATGACCACAAATCTGTCTCAAAGACATAAAGACCCAGAACAGAAAGGGCCACAAATTATTATTACCGTTATCATGAACACTATTATTAATCACGAACATTGCAAGGTCAGCATTTACCCTGTATGGCTCAGACATGCAGAAATAAAACTTAATTTCTTCTGCAACTCAACTCAATTCAACTTGATCATAGCTTCCCTTCCCCCAACTTTATTTCTGGGTGAAAGTTCATTCTCTTCACACCTGGAAGTGCTGATCCTGCATTTTCTTTTGTTATAAAGGACATTTTGGGGACAATTGGTAAAATCCGAAGCAAGTCTATAGCTTAGATAATAGTACCACATACGAATTCCTCAATTTTAATTTGTACGGTGGTTAGGTAGGAAAACGTCCTTGTTTTTAGGAAATCCACGTTGATGTATTTAGGGGTAAAGGGACATCGTATCTGCAACTTTGAAAGAGTTCAGAAAAAATATACATGGCTTTCAGGAAAACCACTCACACATGCAGAAGAATGAAGCAAATGTAGTAAAGTGTTAGCATTTGGAGAATTTAGATGAAGGGTATCAGAATTCTTTGCACTATTTTTGAAACTTTTCTGAAATGATGTTAAAAGCAAAAAAATTTAAAGAAGAAAATGTACTCTTGTCTAAAAAAATAGTCAAATCAGGGTCCGAACTCCCTATTAGGATGGCCCTGTCTCTTGGTAGTGCCCACCCCCACCCCTCAGGATGACATCTGGTAGCGGAGGAGCCTTCGATGACACCCAAAGCCTTGGGTCTAGGTTTCTGGGCTTGATGGCCCTGCTGGCTGCCTTGCCCTGTTGGGTCTTTGGTGTCATTCCCTCCCCATTGCTTCTCTGCTGGTGTAACTGGTCCAGCCTGGCCTTGGGCCCGAGCATGTGTCACTCCAGCGTGTGACTCTGTAGTCATGGCCCCTGTGTCGAGGCTGTGCAGTCCCATGACCCTAAGCCTCTTACAATTGATGCCTCAGCAGGGCATAGATAGGCCCCACTGGAAGCTTCTGATGCTGACCACGGCCCACAGTGGCCTTGGGAAACCAGGCCCTCATACATATGCGTCAGTCTCATCAGGAAAATCAAATATCACTCTGGTTGTTTTAAGAGGGAAATTTAATATAAGGAATTGGCTGCACAGTATTCAACAAGTGGAAAAGCAAACAGTGAGATATCAGAGGTACTAACTTCAGGTAACAGAGACCACCTCTGGGGAGGGGAGGACAAGGGAAGAAGCTGGGGTTATTAGAACCTAGAAACTGGGACCCAGACCCTCTAGGAGGGCACACCTGTGCCTGGTGCGGGTATAACCAAGGGGCCACCACGAGGCTGGTCTGGGAATGTGGAGAAAACCTGGAAACTGGACCCAGTTGCTACTGGAACCAATGGCCCCTGCCAGGGAGAAGGGCTGTTGTGAGGTGATGCTAACAGACAATAATAGAGAGCGGCAAGCTCTTTCTTCCTTATCCAGCCTTGGACTTTCTGCTGCCCCCTATCCACAGAAATGGCTGTGGAAACAGCTGGCAATACATAGTGTAATAACTATGTATTGTGCCAGGTGGGTATTGGAAATATCAGGGGGTCACTTTGTAAAGTAGATGGTTGTCTAACCACTATGTTGTCCACCTGAAACTACAGTGGGGCCTTGACTTACGAGTTTAATTCGTTCCGTGACGGAGCTCGTAACTCAAATTACTCGTATGTCAAATCTTAAAGTGAATGAGTGATACACGTGATGCTGGGCTGATGCTGTGGCGTACACTGTGACGTTTGCTGCGCCAAGTAGCGGTGGGGTATCTGAAGCTGGCTCGTAACCCGAATTTTAGCTCGCAACTCAAAGCAAAAAATCCGCCGAGAGGGCTCGTATCTCGAAAAACTCGTTAGTCGGGACACTCGTAAGTCAAGGCCCCACTGTAATACAAAATAATATTGAATGTCAACTGTCATTGAAAAAATACACAAAACAGAATATAGCGGGTGGGTTGGACTGAGAGCTAGCAGTTTCACAACTGGCACTGGGAGAGGGTGGGGGACGGGGTTCAGCTGCAGAGTGAACGCCAGGTTCTCTCCTCCCCTGGATACACGTTGCTGCCACTGCACCCCCATTGCCAGGCGGCGTCTCCGGTGCCCGTGAAGCAGGCACGGGCCCGTGCTCTGGGGTATCTGCTTCCACGCGTGTTCACCCCGGGCAGGCCCCAGACGCGAATCCCAAGCTCCTGCCCTCTTTTCTCTGTTTCAGCCCTGGCCGAGTTCCTTGTCTGACACGAGAAACTGCTTACTCTACGACTTCAGCAAAACTCATTCTCTAGGTCATCAAATTTTATGGCAAGTTTCTTATTAAAGTTTATTTAAAGAGAAGATTTTAGAATTCTGGAAAATTTCTTTTCTCTCCGATATATGTTGGCTCTTGGAATTGAATGTCTGACTCTTCAAAACAGTCTTGCTTTGGACTCTCTCAAGAGTCCAGTTGGACTTCAGTGCTGAACAATGACTTCTTTATCCTCGGCTGTGCTCCACCGCCCCCTCTGCCGATGGGTGAAGGGCCACCCCGCAGCGAGAAACATCTGAGGGAAGAAAAAACCTCCCGATATTATCCTGCACCAGGAACGTGAATTGAGCACTGACTGTGTGCTTGGTGCCTGCTAAGCACGGCAGCTCTCACCATATTGGTCCTCACAACAAGCCTGCGAGGAAGGTACAAAGGTCCCTGCGGCAGCCTGGGCCTCTCCATGGTGCCCCCAATTCCATCCTTTCCGCTTTTGGAAAACTGAGGCCTAAGGGGGGCATATAAACCAGAAAGAAATGCAAGCGATGGGACAGTCTAGCACTGGGAAGTCACTGAACCTCACTCTATTCTCATTCTTTAAAAATATGTTTTTATTTATTTTAGAGAGAAAAGAAGAGAGAGAGAGAGAGAAACATCGATGTGAGGGAGAAACATTGATCAGTTGCCTCCTGCACCCGCCCCACCCGGGGATCAAACCCACAATCTGGGTATGTGCCCTGACTGGGAATAGAACCAGCAACTTTTTAGTGCATAGGGACAACACTCAAATAACAGTCACACTGGCCAGGGATGAACTTCACTTTCTACAAAGTACAATGTCATAAAGATCGCCCCACCCGGGGATCAAACCCACAATCTGGTGTGTGCCCTGACTGGGAATAGAACCAGCGACTTTTTAGTGCATGGGGACAACACTCAAGTAACCCAGCCACACTGGCCAGGGCTGAACTTCACTTTCTACAAAGTACAATGTCATAAAGATTTGAGATAATAGATGGGAAATTTGGGGCCCAGTGCCTGGAAAATAATGGGTATTTGATAAATGGTGATACTATGGATGATGATGATGATGATGATGATGATGAACCTGTATTGACTGTTACTATGTTAGGCACAGGGCTAAGCACTTTGCGTGTGTGAATTATTTTGATCCCCGTAATCAATCTTTATCCACACGGGAACACGCGCCCTCCTCTCACCCAGCCCCACTGGTCTTTCTCATCAGGCACCCACCCCTGGGGCAGGGCTCTGAGTGTGAATAATGCTGCCCAGGAGAGCGCGTCCTTGCACTGGGCTGCGTCTTCACTGGGATGGTCGGAACCTGCCGGGAGCCGGTCCATCCTTGCTGCTTGACACAGTCACTGCAGGGAAGAAACATCTGCACAGCATATGTTTCAAGGGACCTGGCGTATATGGCATACTGTTCTTAATATGTTTGCTCCCGAGAGAGAGAGAGAGAGAGAGAAACATCGATGTGAGGGAGAAACATTGATCAGTTGCCTCCTGCACCAGCCCCAACCGGGCATCAAACCCACAATCTGGGTATGTGCCCTGACTGGGAATAGAACCAGCAACTTTTTAGTGCATAGGGACAACACTCAAATAACAGTCACACTGGCCAGGGATGAACTTCACTTTCTACAAAGTACAATGTCATAAAGATTTGAGATAATAGATGGGAAATTTGGGGCCCAGTGCCTGGAAAATAATGGGTATTTGATAAATGGTGATACTATGAATGATGATGATGATGATGATGATGAACCTGTATTGACTATTACTATGTCAGGCACAGGGCTAAGCACTTTGCGTGTGTGAATTATTTTGAACCCCGTAATCAATCTTTATCCACACGGGAACACGCGCCCTCCTCCCACCCAGCCCCACTGGTCTTTCTCATCAGGCACCCACCCCTGGGGCAGGGATCTGAGTGTGAATAATGCTGCCCAGGAGAGCGCGTCCTTGCACTGGGCTGCGTCTTCACTGGGATGGTCAGAACCTCTCCCCCACCCACAGCTTTTCGTTAGCGTCGTTGTGGTTTCTTTCATTCAGCGCTTGGCGCGTTGGATGAACTTCAGTTCCCCACCTTTCTAAGAACATTTTTGTTTGTTGCAGTGAGAGATTTGAAGGCTTTGTGATTTTCTTCTTCTTTTTGCTTTGTTATTTTTTATACCATTATTTGAAAATTCTTTTAGATTTACAAACGAGTTGTAAAAATGGTAACGAGAGTTCACCCAGCTTCCCTTCGTGTTACATAAGGTTTCATAACCGCAGCACTTTCATCAAAATGAAAACTTTGACGCTGGCACATCACTGTGAACTACAGACTTCATTTGGATCTCACCAGTTGTTATTCCTTTAAATATATTTTTATTAATTTCAGAGAGGAGGGGAGAGGGAGAGAGAGATAGAAACATCCACGATGAGAGAAAATCATTGATCAGCTGCCTCCTGCATGCCCCACACTGGGGATCCAGCCCACACCCTGGGCATGTGCCCCAACGGGGAATTGAACTGTGACCTCCTGGTTCATAGATCTATGCTCAACCACTGAGCCACACCAACCGGGCTGGATCTCACCAGTGTTTCCACAAATATCCTTTTTCTGTTCCAGGATAAATACCGCATCACATGTTGCCATCATGTCTCCTCAGTCTCCTTTGTTCTGTGGCAGTTTCGCAGTCTCTCTTTGGTTTTTCATGGCTGTGGCTTTTGAAGAGTCCTCGTTAGCTAATCTGTAGATTGTTCCTGAGGCTTTGTCCGATGTTGCTCGTGAGTAGACTGGGGTTATGGAACTGGGGGAGGAAAACCACACGAGTGAGGCGGCCTTCTCCTCGTATCGTATCTGGGAGTAGGTGCCATCAGCATGCCTTGTTCCTGGTGATGTGAGTCCGGCCTGGGGCTCCACTATAACATGGCTATTTTTCCTTCTTCCATGTACTCGAGGAGCAAGTCACTAAGTCCATTCCAAGTAGAAGAGAATTAAGCTTCACTTCCCAGAGCAAGGAGTATCAAAGAATTTCTGGACATCTGTTAAAAGCACAATTAATATTCTGAAGGAGATACCTTGAGGCTAGGCAAATACTCTATTTATCCTTAAATTTTCACCCACTCTTTTAGCATTCATCAGTGGATCTTGCCTGCAGCAACTATTAATGTGCTATAGAACAATTTTTATTTATTTTATTTTATTTGAGGGGGGTGGTGTGTGTGTGTGTGTGTGTGTGTGTGTGTATTCTGCAAAGAGCTTTATTGTTGCCATTTGGTCCAATGCACGGGAGAGGGCTCCAGGTGGTTAAAAAGAATGGCTAGTGGTTTCTGGGAGAGGCTTAGTCTTAGGCAAAAGCCAGACACCAGGGGAACGCAGAGGGGCCCCTCAAAGGCCTCTGGGCTCCAAAAGCTCCTAGTCCAGCTTGAGGGTGAGCCTTTCAAAGAGCTACTTGCCCAGCCCAGCCTGGGGGCCGGCCAGCCTGTGGAGGTGAGTCAGGTGTTGCCCATCTTCTTCACGAGTTTCACCTGCTCATCCAGGAGGTGGTTCTCCAGGAGGTCACAGAGCTGAGGGTCTGTGTGGGTAGAACCCAGGGCCTGCAGCTCCACAAGGGCCTAGTTCAGGTTCCTCTCCAAGGCCAGGGCGGCTTCCATGGCGTCCTGAGCTTTGCCTACTCACCTTGGGGAGGCTTCAGCACGTCCTGGGAGAGAATGTGGCCACGAGCTGGTTTTGCATCTTTAAGAGACGCTCAGAGCCCTCGTGCTTCTTCTCCACCAGCTTGCAAAGAATTGGCCCAGGGACAGGTAGGTGTGGGAGGCCCGCGGATGCAGGTTACCAGGCGGCTGACGGCAGCCTCCACCTGGGTGGAATAGTTCTGACGAATTTGGGCGCTTGTTTGTTTGGCAATAAGGAGCTAAAGGTAGAGAAAGCACAGTGTGTTGGCTGGTCGCAGAGGTGGTTCCGAAGTGGTGACTGGAAAAGACGGTGGAGGGTGGTCGGAGGCTGGAAGAAGGGGCGTCCCTGGGTTTGTTCCATCCACACACTGTTGAAGCAAGAGACAGAATTGGGACCGCCGAGGGCACCGTCTAGAACACTTTTTAACGCAAAAGATACCGCGGTGTTCATTGTTTGAGAACATCTATAATGTCAATAAGCTTTTGTGAAATCAGCGTTTGTATGTTCTGAACCACAGTATAATCAACAGGGTCTCAATGGATTTTAAACCTATTGTATTCAAGGCTGATTTAGAGCTGGCACACCCCCCCACCCTCACATTGGCTCTGATTTTTTTATTGAAATACTGGTGCCCTCACTGGTAAATAGTTCTTGCTGCACCCTCTCCAAATTCCTTCCCTCCCCAAGTCTTTGGAAACCTCTCCTGCTGTTTCCACAGTTAAAAACAAAACAAAATTCTCCAGGCAGTTCAGTTATGAGCACATGGCAAAGGTCTGTCACAATCTCGCTGCCAGGGAAGGGTCTCCAGCAGGCCAATTCCAAGATGCGATCCTAGAAGCAACACTTTCTGGGGAAAGAGAATGTCTACAATGACTACTGTTAGATTAGCAAGAAAAAGAGAATACTGCGCACTTACCAGTCAGGTGAGAGCATCGGCTTTGGGAATTGGTTTGGGGGCAGTTTGCTTATTTAACACTATCCAGCTGCTGAAGAGTTAATACTTGGCTCAGGACTGGAGCCTCCTGTGCCCCTCCACCCCAGCGTGGGGCTAGGTGCCTTCCATTCTGATGGTCAGCCCTGTGCTGGGCAGATAGTTAAGTACTGTGAATAGTATCCAAGTTTTGTGTATAACACAAGGCATCCTACATAATAAAAGGCTAATATGCAAATTGTCCCCTTGACCGGGAGTTCAACCAAGGGGCAGGGCGGGCTGGGCAACCTCCTGCGTCTCCTCCCCTGGGCTGGCCCGGTCAGGGCCGGCCGTCTGTACCCCGCCCATGCATGAATTCGTGCACCGAGCCTCTAGTCCAGGGGTCCTCAAACTGCGGCCCGCGGGCCACATGCAAATACAAATATTGTATTTGTTCCCATTTTGTTTTTTTACTTCAAAATAAGATATGTGCAGTGTGCATAGGAATTTGTTCATAGTTTTTTTTTAAACTATAGTCCGGCCCTCCAACAGTCTGAGGGACAGTGAACTGGCCCCCTGTTTAAAAAGTTTGAGGACCCCTGCTCTAGTCCTATATAATAGAGAGCTAATATGCAAATGGTTGTCACGCCCTCGCGCCAGGACCAGGGGACCTGAAGCTGCCCCCCGCCCAGCAGGACTTGACGGGGGTGGGGCCGGCTGGGTCTGGATCTCGTGCAATTTCGAGGAGTGCACGGGTGGGCGGGGACTTGACTCTGGGTCCTGTGGTGCGCCCCAGACTCTGACAGGAGGGAGATTTTCATGTACATTTTACTAATTTTCTTTCATCTCTGACACTTCTATTATAGAGAAAGGGCAAATAGCAATATTAAAATATCCCCTCTAATTAATTCCCTTTTAATGTGTACGAAT
Source organism: Myotis brandtii (assembly GCF_000412655.1). Taxonomy (NCBI): domain Eukaryota; kingdom Metazoa; phylum Chordata; class Mammalia; order Chiroptera; family Vespertilionidae; genus Myotis; species Myotis brandtii. The sequence goes on from NW_005358250.1 coordinate 378,075, forward strand.
TTCATGCACCGGCCACTAGTATTAAATAATCAGCCTACAGTTTGGTTCAGGTACAATTCGATTCGGCTCAGAGAAAGCAGGCGTTGGAGCCAGAAAGAGCTGGTTTTGGAAACCAGTATTCAGTACAAGTTCTGGAGCAATCTGTTTTGGGGCAAGACGCTGAACCTAACTTTACAGAAAGTAGGTAGGGATGCTGTGAGGATTTGAAATAATGGAGGGGAAGTTTTTAGCACAGTGTCTGGAAAATAACTGGTATTGGATTAATGATACTGCTATTAATTCTGATGATAAATATTGATTGATCTATACTACATCAGGCACGGACCTCAACATATTACCTGTATTATTAATTTTAATCTTCACAATAACTCTGTGTGTTAGATGCCATTAGTCTCACCCCCAGTTTACAGATGATGAAATCGAAGCTCAGAGAATTCAAGTAATACAGTTTAAATTCACAGAATGTTGGTGGAGCTGAGATTCAAACCCAGGCAGCCTGGCATCAATGCGTCTATGATAAGCCTACAGTACACATGGGTGCCCAGTAATTCTTTGCAACAACCCTAAAGCCTTCTAGAATTCTAGAATTCTGCAGCCCACAGGTTGGAAGCTCTTGCCATAGACCAAACAGACCTTTGGCTTCTTACGAAACATTTCTGACATCAGCAGGGTTTGGTACTTATTTTTATAACTTGATGGCAAGAGGAAGACAGATAAAACAAAAGAGATTCACACAGTTATCCAGAAACAAACAGTGAATGTCATAAGTCACTCGGCGGGCAGAGCAACAGTTCAGAAGCAGTCATTGGATATTATACTCCCCCCACCAAAATACTCTTAGGTCCTCCCATTCGAGAATCACTGCCTAGTCACCCACTTTTCTAGATTTCACAAAACTTCCCCAAACTCTGAAGGTAACAAGCCAAGTGCAAAATGAGAAAACAGGGCTTCTCTTTAATAGAAGGTGAAAGTAGGGGTGGCCTGCAGAGAATTCCTTTTTCTGCTTTAGAAGAGAAGGTGCCCCAATTCCCTCCTGTCTCCCCTCTAAGGGTGAGGTAGGATGAAAGGTGTTTCCTCCACAGCCCACTTCACTCCACCTCCGCCAGTGAACTGCTGTGAAATCTGAGCTCTGGCCCTGCTGAGGGGCAACCCAAGTCCTGTTGTTTAAAAGGAGCTGCCCAAACGTGAGGGGTCTGGGATTGAGAACCAAGTGGCTCACTCAGACAGCGGATGCCCTGGGACACTTAGAGATGCAGCTCAAGAGGTGACCGGGCCCTGCATGATGTGGGGGGTGGGGGTGGCGCCCACACGCACTGCTGGGAGCAGGGACAGGGGAGCCACTGCCGCGAGGGGTGCAGCGTGAGTGCCACATAGGGAAGAGGTGCCGCATGGCAGTGACAGTGACCGCCTACGGACTCTTGTCCCCATCTCAGGAGTGAAAGTGAAGCAGGCCCACTGCGCTTGGATTTGAGAGGGCCTGGCTGTTCTTGAATGACCCAAAGTGCCCAGAGCAGCGGGGGAGGCACTGCCCACAAAGACGTCTGGACTTTCTGCTAATCCTGTTGGGGGTGTTCAAGACAGTTTAAATTCAATTTGGATTTTAAAAAATTTAAAACACCTTATGAGTTATTTCCTAGTTACAAAAGTGTAACCATAGCCTCCTGCCGAACTTCCCTCCACGGGACAGTGACTGCTGGAATGGGGACTTGGCAAGGCTCTGCGCCCCTGATCGCCCCATCACCCATCCATGCTCACTTCCCCAGGAACCCACAAAGCCCCTTTGTGTGTGGTGAGCTGCGGCCTAGGCAGTTGGAAGGGCCTGGCTGGTACTGTGATAGGAGGTAGAAGAGAGAGGGGGAGAGAGAGAGAGAGAGAGAGAGAGAGAGAGAGAGAGAGAGAGAGAGAGAGAGCCGTCACTCCGCTGCTGAGCGGGGCCAGGGAGAACAGGACTGGGAGGAAGAGCAGCTGCCATCAAGTGCTCCGTCTCAGGGAAGAGCAGTATCACCTTGGAGGATCGCTAATGAGACTCAACAGACTTTCATTATTCATTGTGTTTCGAGACAAAAGATCTTTCTGTTCCTGCTTTATGCCGGACCATTTGTAAATTACCTGGAGATGGAAACTAGTTTTGAGAGCCCGAAGAACAGTCTCTGTTGGCAACGTGCACCCACCCTTAAGGAGGGCGTAGCACTTTAGCCAAGACCCCAGAAGCTGATCCAAGTACATCATAAAGCCTTAGGGAGTAAAGCCGATTTCACGGAAGAATTCACTGAAAGACGGGAGACAGGTTATATTGCACACTACAGAAGGGAAGTTAACAAGTGTGCTGGTTGGACTCTTCTGTTCTCTCTGCCCAGAATTTCCTTCTTGGCTGCCAGCCCCCCACCTCCTATTGCCCCCTTGCCCCAGGCTTCACCCAACTCCCTGTTCAGCTCTTCCCACCGCCCCCTGCCTCCTGGGCAGAGCAATGTAGAGACCACCTGGCTCATCCCACTTTGCAAACACCCCTCCCTCTGAACAGAATAGCTCTTGGGAGACTTAGCATCTGCTCTCCTTGGCTTTGACTTCGGGAGATGTAAAGAAATAACGCTTCCCTCTTATGAAGATTTTCTCTTTAACCCCCACCCCCTTTTGACATCATTAAACACAAACATCACTTTCCTCTCCCAAATCACCATATATGAACTCAGAGTCTCTAGAGGTTAGAGGAGGAGGACCGTGGAGAATGAGACAAGGCTGAAGAATTAATTGATATCCTCTTGCCTAGTGAGACCGCCCCCCCCCCAACATGCAGCAGGTGCTCCAACGGGTGGGCTCCTGGCTTTGGTCTGGTGACCTGGGTTCAGCCTTGGGCTCATTCAGCTGTGACCCAGGACTGACTTCCGATCAGGTGTCAGCAAATGCACGCCACCTCGCTTCCCTGCCTCAGTTTCCTCATTTGTAAAAGGGAGGCAGTAATCCCTTTCCTGTCTACTTCTCAAGGTTGCAGTGAGGATCAGAAGAGTTAATGGATGGGAGGGCACCAAGGAAGCAGAAAGAAATAAAATCCTCCCCTGAGCTCTCAGTACTGTAGCTTTTGGCAAAATTGTGGGGAAGGTAAATGAGCCTTTGGATGTTACCACCTTTCTCCCCTCTTTCTTCCCTCCTGAGTCATTTTCCCTTTGTTTGCTCAGGTCCTGCCTCCTCTTCCCGCACATGAGGATCCTTTCTGGGTAAAGGGTCAGCTGCTATTTACACCTGAATGGAAATTTCAAACCATATTCCCTCCGCCAGCCTCTGGCGTTAACCCTGGCCTCCGACTGTGGTGTGAAGGCTTTGAGTGCACCAATGGCAGGTTCCTGGGTCATGCTTTGGGGTTTGAGTTCTATGGGTTTGGGTCAGAGCCTAGAAATCTGCCTCTCATATGAGCGATCCCAGAGATTCTGGATCAGGTGCTGTGCTTGTGGAACACAGAAGAACACTGATTCCTAGAGTTAGGGACTTTAGGGAGAGTTGGGGGAGGTGTTTCAGGGTGGGAGGGGATCCCACTGCTCTCACACCAAAGCAGAGGCCCCCAGTCCTCCCAGGGCAGGTCTCCTGCAGTCATCACAGAAAGACATTGCTTTTTCTTTTTAAAAAAAAATATACTTTATTGATCTTTTACAGAGAGGAAGGGAGAGGGATAGAGAGTTAGAAACATCAATGAGAGAGAAACATCGATCAGCTGCCTCCTGCGCACCCCCCACTGGGGATGTGCCAACAACAAATGTACATGCCCTTGACCGGAATCGAACCTGGGACCCTTCAGTCCATAGGCTGACACTCTATCCACTGAGCCAAACCGGTCAGGGCAAGACATTGATTTTTCAAGAAGAGTACCCATCATTGCCATTGTTACAAAGCCTTTTAATCCCAGCCCACCCTCCCCACATCTTGGGAAGTCAGGCAGTACAGTTCCTAGTTCTCGGGGACAAAGCTGAGGCCTCCAGAGGCTGGGTGATGGGTCTCACCCCCCATGATTAGAGCAGATGAGAACTCGGGGAGACTGCCCCCTGGCCCGTGCACGTGCCTGTATATGCATCACTGCCTGTTAACTCCTCCTGGCCCCTCCTTCCCCTCAGCCCCGTGGCAGGAAGTGGTGGTGGTGGGGTCTTCCCTGAGCCTCACTTCCTTTCTCTAATTGTCACTGAATAATGTCATGTCTACTTCCTCAATATCTAGAACCCACCACCTTCTCCATCCCCATCCACCACCGCCTGGCCCAGAGGCCAGCTCCACTCCTCTGGGTCCCCTTAGTGGTGTGACAGGTACCAAACAGGGTGTCTTCCTGGCTATAGTCACCCCTTCTTGGGCAATGTGGCTAACAGTGTCTAGTGTAATGTGGCCCAGTCCTCTAGCATAAATGATTGGTACAGAGGTGGGTCCCTGGCCTGGAAGACCAAGTGGAGAGGAGGAAAACCAGACAGGAGCTGAGAGGAGCAGAAGCAAGGGAGACAGAGAATGAAGGTACATCCAGGAGCACTGAGGACTTGGAATTGACCAGTGCACTTGGCAATGTGGAGGTCACTGCTCACCTGACCAGGGCAGAGTCAGAGGCATGGTGGATGCAGAGGCCTGTTGGGAGGGAACGGACTAGTGGCAGCCAGTGTGGCTCACTTTGTGGACTGAAGGGCAGGAGAACAGCGCAAAAATGGGACTCCATAAAGAAGTGGGACCAAAGTGGTTTGTTTGTTTGTTTGTTGAAGACCAGAGAATTAATAGCTTGTTTGTATGCTTATGAGAATGAACCTGGTCAAGGGGGAAGAAGGGGGAAGAATTGATGACTCTGGAGGGAAAGGGGGGGGGGGGGCTGTGGGGGGGGGGCCCCGGGGGGAGGAGGCAAGGGTGTGGGGTCTGACATCCACATGGGTAGAGGCTGGGTTTTGTTGGAGCTCAGATGTTTCATCCCCAGGAAGGGGAAGGCAGGCAAAGAACATGAGTGCAGATGCAGGAGGGGTGATGTGTGGGTGTGGCTAGCTCTTCTGTTAGCTTCTGTGTCCACAGGGTACTAGGAGGCAAGTGAGGTGGGGAAGAGGGCTGAGATTTGAGGATCCAGAAGAAGTAGGAAATAGTCAGCTGGGAGAGTGGCTACTCCAGGGGTGCACTGAAGCAGTGCCAGGCACACCAGAGCCCATTTGGGGTGAGCAAACATGAATGGATGTCAGCATGGGTGAGCCACCCTCAGGTACTTCTATCTCCTCTTCGCCTTCCCCAGAAGGGCCCCATCCTCTGGGGAGGCAGAGGAGGAAACCACCTGGGCAGGTGCATCTCGTAGGTCGAAACCCAGGTAAAGGTCACCTTGGCCACCTTCAGCTCCCTCTCCCAGAACTCTCAATGGGCCCTGCTGGCCTATAGTGTAGGCCTGCCTACTCCTAACCCCTCATCCATCCTATGTCGCACCCCAAGTCTGAGCCAAGTCTGCTCCCTGGGGCTGGATTTTGGCACACTGGCAGTGAAACAGGCTGCTTGGGGAGGTAGCCCGCCCCTCTCCCTGGAGGTGGCAGTTTGGAGGGTGCATGGTGAAAGGCAGATTTGGGATTGGGGAGGAGCTGCATTAGTTGACCTCGGAGTCTGAAGATCTATGTTTCACTCCTGGCTCAGACAATCTGCGGCTGGATGACATCAGCCAAGTTCATTCACGACTCTGAGCCTCCGTTTTCCTCATCTGTAAAATGGGGACGGTGACCGGACCTAACTCACAAGGCAGCCGCAGGTATTCGGTGAGTTCACACTCCTCAGGTGCCCGGCACCGGGAGCTCTCACTAGCGGTGACTGCTGTTTCCTCCCAAGCCTATGAGATTTCAGTCCGAAATGAATGGCCAGTGTAGGAAAGAAGGAGCATTGCCCAGAGACGGAGAATGTGTGGGTGGAGCAAAGAGAGAAGATAGGGCTGCAGAGGTGGCCGTCTGCGCACTGAGCCGATAAAGGTGAGAAGCCTTTCCCCAAGCAGCGGGCGTTCAGTGGGGCGCAGGTCTGCGTGCACCCCACTCTGCCACTTGGCCAAGGCTCATCCTCTCTGTGGACTCCTCAGTGACAGTCATCCTCTGGGGATGGAGCCCACAGGCGGGAATCCAATGGGCAACCTTTTGGTGCACAGGATGACGCCCAACCTACTGAGCCACACCGGCCAGGGCTCAGTCTTCTGCTCTTGATCCAATCAATGTCCTTGTCACAAAACCTGCAGGTGAAGGTGGGCCTGGATGTTCTCTGGAGTGGCAGCCCCCTTCCCTCCCCCCTTTTTATTTTAAGACACCAAGAGCCTTGGGTGTGGCTACCCCAGGGCAGAACAATGTCCGGGCAGCCCCGCGCAGGACTCGGTGTTCCCACCTTGCCTGCCCAGGTCCCTGGCCAGTGTGCCTGGCTGAGCTCCCCAGGCAGCAGGCAAACAAGCCCCTATTGATTCTGGGTCGCAGCTGGAAGAATGCTCCTTTGTTGAGCTCAGTGCCCTCCTCCTCCCTGTGTCCTTGCCCACAGGAGAGGCTTTCAGGTAGGAAGCGGCTTCACCGCGGCTCCTTCCCCAGGACCTCAGAGGGAAACGGGGGGCAGAACAGCACCCCAGCCCCTGCGGGAGGCCTCCATGTCCTCCCTCTCCTATCTCTCCTTCGTCACTCCCAAGCTTTCTCCACCTTTCCCATCCTCCTCTCATTGCTCAGGGGAGGTCCAGTCCCAGGTCTCTCAGTGTGAAAATCCTCTCTACCTTTTTTTTTAAAAATATAGATTTTTATTGATTTCAGAGAGGAAGGGAGAGGGAGAGAGGGATAGAAACATCAATGGTGAGAGAGAATCATTGATTAGCTGCCTCCTGCATGCCCCCATTTGGGATCCAGCAAATGTCCTGACTGGAATCAAACCGTAACCTCCTGATTCACAGGTAGATGCTCAATCACTGAGCCACACCGGCCGGGCCTCTCTAGTTTTTGAGGTCCCACTTGAATGACTGCCACTCCACAAGTCCCCACAAGAATGCGGGCTGGTTGAGAGGGGGAAACGGGACTTGTTCATATCTGGACCCTTCTGTTGAACTTGAAACTCGGTTCAGAAGAGACATATCAGAATCTTGAGAAACAAATTACCTGATTTCTACCAATAGCACGATCCCTCTCTCCGTCACTCAGATGTGAAATTTGACCAACCCATGATGTGGTTGGTCACAAGTCTGTTGATTCTTCTTGAAAAGAGTCCCTTAATCCTTAGCCTGGGTAACAGCCCTCCCCAGTTTAGCATCAACCTACCCAATCCCCTCCTTCTGTTGGCCTGGACTCGCCACTGTTGAGCCATCCACTTACTTTATCCCTATTTATTGAGCATATACTATGTGCTACCATCGCTCTAGGAACTGGGGGTGTTCCAGCGAATGAGACAGAGTCTTCTCCCTCAAGGAGAAGTACAGTCTCTTTGGGGTAGACAGACAATAAACATGTACGCCATCGCTCTAGGAACTGGGGGTGTTCCAGCAAATGAGACAGAGTCTTCTCCCTCAAGGCTCATACAGTCTCTTTGGGGTAGACAGACAATAAACATGTACACGAATGACTAAAAAATACAGTATCGAAAATCGTGACGGGTGCTCTGAGGAAAATCACACAGATGAAGGGGGATGAGAATGAGGATGAGAATGTGTGTAACAGCCACAAGGGCGGGCGAACGCTCTGAGAGCTGAGGTCACAGAGGAAGAGTTTACATCTGTGGGAGGGTTCGCTCGGCCAATGTGTCCTGCTCAGTCTGACCTCCAGGCTTTGTCCTGCAGGATCTTCTACCTGAAATGGCCTCCCCACGCTGCTTGTTCTTTCTCAGTTATACTGGATGTTAGGACTCAAGGCCAGTCCACCGTCACTCTGAAGCCTTCCTTGTTTTCTCCAGGCCGTGGCTATCTTTCCTTTTAAGTTTCTAAGATGTTACCTCTGGTCTTGGGTTTAATTGCCTGTGCTGTTCAAGCTCAGATTCTCAAACATTTCCTCAGCGCCCACTCTGTGCTTCCCATGGGTGCCTCATCCAATCCTCACCTACCAAACCCAAGGGGTTATATTATGCCCAATTTTCACAGATGGGTAAACAGAGGCTCAGAGAGATTCAGCAACTTATCTGTGGCTTCCCGTTTTACAGACACAGGAACTGAGACTCAGACAGGTAAAGCGACTTGTCTGAGGTCACGGAGCTGATACATGCCAACAGTCAAACCCCAACCTCAGCTTGGGTTTGAGGGACCTCAAAGTCCTTGATCTCCACCTCCCTAAACCAATTCTGCCACCAGGTGCTTGGGAGACCTGTCAGTGGGCAGGTGAGGAAGGCGTAGTTGGGGCTTCTCAGAGAGAAGCACTGCAACCAAGGATGTTCAGGGCCTTGCCATCCTGGTTCTGCCTCCTCCCAGCTGTGTGTCCTTGTTCATGTTGCTTACCCTCTCTGTGCCTTAATTTCCTCAGCTGTAACATGGGATGATGCTAAGTCCTCCTTCTCCTACCTGCCGTGAGAAAGAAGCGTGATGATGTTTGTGAACATGTTTTGAGGCCACGAAACCTCTGTGTATTATTACTCATTCCCCTGACTTCTAGGATGAGTAAACAGTGGGAGAGTGGGGAGCAGCACTGGGGGAGGGGAGAGAGGAAAGCGTTGGGTGGGGCTTTCTGTGGGTAGAGAGAAGCAGGTGAATTCTTGCCCAGCCAACCTCACATGACAAGAGGAACCTGCTAACTAGGTCACCTTGCAGTAGGAAAGAGCTATTCCGGGATCTGCCTGCCACCTCCCAGAGCAGGAGCTGAGAGCTGAGAGCTGGGCTATTTCAGGGGTGGCACAGAAAGCTCACCTAATGGCTCTGTCTTGGATCCCAGCCATGCCTTTGTGCCTTGGGCCTTGAGAGGCCAGGTGGCCCGGATGGGCATTGTGTTGGTACCTTCTGCATGACTGCCCTAGAGTAGGTGGTGGCAACCTGTGACCATCACAGCACAACCTTCCCCACCCCCTGGGAACCACCCTCCCGGGGGCTGTGAGAACAGCAGGACACTAGACTCGCCTTTCCCAGCCTGGCGGTGAGTCTCAGCGCTTGACTACAGTAGCCCCGTGACACTGGGCAGCTCACTGGACCATTCTGGGCCTGGGCTTCTCCACCCGTAAAATAGAGGCAATGGTGCTGACATCTAGGACAGCTTTGGGGATTAATAACACAAAGCACCAAGCACAGGGTCTGACCAGAGGAAGTGCTTGATAAATAGTTTTTCCTCATTTGAGCTGCAGGGGTTTTCCATGCTACAGTGATGACTGTGGGAAGGACAGCAAACTGCTTAGCGGGCCTGAAGCAGGCTGTGTGTTGTGGTGTGGGAGGCGGAAGGAGGGAGAGATTACGCTGGAGAAGTTGGGCTTTGAGGTTATGGCCTGATGAACACCATAAAAAGAAGAATCCTTTTGGAAGGAACTTGGGGCTTTGAGGTCAATGACTGTCCTACGTGAGAATGCTCAGCTCTGGGCAGTGGGTCCCTGCCCTGAGCTTCGGACACCCCATCCTCAACATGGGAGAGGAAACACTTCCTATGCTGGGGCAAGGATCAAATGCAAAGCCTTTAGCACAGTGCTTGGCACCTAGAAACGCTATTGTTATCTCATTTTTTGTCTGTTTGTTAATCCTCACCTGAGGATAGTTTTCGTATTGATTTTTAGAGAGAGTGGAAGGGAGCAATGGGAAGAGAGAGAGAAATATTGACATGAGAGTGACAGATGAATTGGTCAGGGATTGAACCTGCAACCCAGGTATGTGTCCTTGACCGGGAATCGAACCTGTAATCCTCTGGTATGCCAGCTGGCGCTCTAACCACTGAGCACACTGGCCAGGGCTATTGTTATCTCATTTACATGTCACATCAACCCCACGAGAAAAGTGTTATTATCCCCCATTTTATTGATGAGGAAACGAAGGCACAGACAGGTTAAGTTACTGTCCAAGTTCTCACTGTTAGAAAGCAGTCTGACAGGTTTGAATGAAGTCTGACTCTAGGATTGGCACTTTTCCCCACTCCCCTTGCATGGCATATAGCAAGGGCTGGATAAAGCATATATATATATACACATGCATACAGATACGTATACTTGACAAGTGCCATGGCACAGTTACATAATCAGTGGTCAGTAATGGGCACCTGTTGCTGTTGTAATTGTTATTCACATCATGACCATGGCTCAGAATTTAATTAGAAGTTATAAAGCTTAAGAGTGGCTAGTGAAGGTGGAGGGTGATCTAAGATATTAAAAAAAGACAACAATCCCATTTTCAAGGGAATTATTAAAAAATATGGAATAATACAAACTAGTCATAATGTTGCAGCATTCTCTGGAATTACAAAAAATAAAAAAATGTATATATATCAAACAGTAAGAGCATGGTTAAGTAAATGATGGTTGCTCTCTTTGGTGGAAAATTACACACCTATTTAAAACAATGCTAATATGCCATAGAAGATATTTATTATGCAATTACTATTAAAGGGGAAAGGCTGGATATAAAATTCCATTTCTACTCTAATTATGCCTCTATTAAAGGATCCGGTGCACATAGAGAAGAACTGAGGGGGGATATGCAGTCAACGTGTTAAATGCTGGAATTAAGGGTTTCCCTTTTGGTAATCGGTTTAATAATTCAGTCATAATTTATTGAACACTTACTAAGTGCCAGCCACTGTGTTCGGCATGGTAATTAGTGTGAATTATATTAGACTGCAGGAAAGCTTGAAACGAAAAGAGGTCTTATTGCCTCTCCAAATATTCTGGGGGTAAGCAGTTCAGAGTTGATGTGGCAATTTCAGGGTGTCAGGGACCCCGATCCTTCTGTCTGGTGGCTCTGCCGTTCCTAGAGAAGTTGCCTTTTCCCATGCTGTCGGATAGGGCACACCACCATTGCCGTCCGCAGTGTGGCCAGCAGCATGAGGATGGGGAGGGAAGGGCATGCTCCTCCCCAGGAAAGATATGACTGGAAGCTCCATTCTTAGGCACTGGTCAGAACTTTGTCACCTGGTGACTCCTAGCTGCCAGGTAGACTGGCATGTCATTTCTTTGGGTGGCCATGAGTCTAGCTAAAAATTCTAGCTAATGGGGAAGAAAGGAGGACAGCGCCTGGGAGGCCTCTGCTACAGCATGACCAGCTAATGAAGAGCCCACTGTCCAGTGAAAGAGAAATGCATGTTAAGAGATGATTACCAGCCTGGCCGGCATGGCTCAGTGGTTGAGCCTTGACCTGTGAACCAGGAGGTCACGGTTTGATTCCCAGGCAGGCTACATGGCCAGGTTTCAGGCTCACTCCCCAGTGTGGGGCATGCAGGAGGCAGCTGATTAATGTTTCTCTCTCATCGATGTTTCTCTCTTTCTCCCTCTCTCTGAAATCAATTTTAAAAAGAAATTTAAAAAGAATATGTTAATTTTTTTAAAAAAAACCTTCCAACCGCTTCCCATCAATCCTTGAAAAATGATAAAAAAAATAATAAAATAACTTCTTCTGGTCATGAAGCCTCCAGGATGTGTCCCCTGTCTCACTGTCTCCCTTCACTGACTGGTTCTCCAACCACACTTGGCTTCTCCTCCCCAAATATGCCAAGTTTGTTCCCATCTCAGGGCCTTTGCACTTGCTGTTCCCTCTGTCTGGATGCTCTGTTCCCCCTGGTTTTCAGATGGTTAGTTCCCTCTCATCATTCAAGTCTTAGCTAAAACATTATCTCCTTAGAGAATTCTTTCCCCACCACCCATCAAAAGCAGCCACCCAGTCGCTGCATAAAATCCTCTTTTAACTCTGCACTAATTACTGGCTGGTAGTTTTCTTGTTTGTACATTTAGTGCCTAGATGGCCACTAGAATATAATTGCCATGGGAATGGGGGTCTTTTCTACCTTCTTCATGCTGTCTCCAGCTCCTAGAACAGGTGCTCAATAGATACTAATTGAATGAATGAATCAGCAAGTTAGTGAAAGAATGAGTGAATGAATTTACTGAAACTCACTCAGGGCTAGGCCTGAGCTGGCTCCTGGATCCTGCAGAAGATACGGTTCTTGACCCCTGAGATCTCACCATCTAATACACAGGTTTGTACTGAACCTCCTGAACCAGATAGTGGAGTGGTTAATAGCAGGGCCATGAAGCCAGACAGCGTGGGATCAAATCATGGCTCTGGTCCATAACAGCTGTGGTCTGTAACACACTCAGGAAGATTTTTAGAGGAACTTACCACATGCTCAGTAAATGCTAGTCATGGTCATTATCATGCAGGCCATATAAAAACACAGAACAGTACACCTTAAGGCACCAGGAAACCACTTGATGTATTAATTTGTTTCTGGAGCCCTCCTTGCAGGCCTTTGGAAGTGAGCATGAGAAGGGGCAGTGTGTTTGGGGGAGCCTTCATTCTCCCAACAACTCTATGGGATAAGTACTATTAGAGCTATTTTATAGATGAGAGAACTTAGGCTCAGGCGGCGAAATGATCCGTACCGTGTAACACAGCTAGTAGGTGGCAGGACCAAGAACTATAGCCGTGTCTGACTAGCATCATTGCCCCCCCCGCCCCTCACACACACATGCACTTGCCCTCTCACCATCCTGCTCTGGAGGCCTGGGCTCCAGCCCTGAGCCTGTGGGCTTACATGGGTGGCAGCAAAACAGAGTGGGCAGGAACTGGGCTGTTGGTATAGATCAGCCGTGGGCAAACTACGGCCCGTTTGAAATGAATAAAACTAAAAAAAAAAAAAAGACTGTACCCTTATATGTAATGATGTTTACTTTGAATTTATATTAGTTCACACAAACACTCCATCCATACTTTTGTTCCAGCCCTCCGGTCCAGTTTAAGAACCCATTGTGGCCCTCGAGTCAAAAAGTTGCTGGGCTGTTGGTGTAGATGGTCCTGATCCAAATCTGAACCTGGCGAGATGTGGGACAAGGCTCCGTATTGGAAAAATGGGGACTATAGAAGTTTCTGCTTCCCAGACAACAGATGGCAGCTGTCAGGACAGCGCCTGGCAAAGGGTGGGCGGGTGGTAAATCCTTGTTGATGAATGCATTGCCGACTTGGTGTAAGGGTGGAATGATGAGGCTGGCCTGTCGGCTATATGATAGTCAGTCCTAAAATTCCATAGCGGAGGACCAGATGCAGGGCTCTATAAGGCAGCACCTGTGTGGATAAAAATTCAGAGCTGGGAGGAACAACAGCAGTTGTCTTGTGGAGACGTGAGGTAGCCAAGGCCCAGAGAGGGGGCCTGAGCTGGCCAGTCACCCAGCGGGTTGGGGTAGAGAGCTCCAGGGTTTAGGTCCTGCACCTGGCTCTGCAGGGTTGTAAGATGAAATGCACATGTATATGTAAAGTGCTAGCACGGTGGCTGGAACAGGGTAAGTCGACAATAAATATCAGTTCCCCCTTTCTCCATATTCATTCCCCACATGGACATAGGAAGCAACCTCCTACCCCTCAGCTGGAGTTGGGTCACCAGCCTACTTAAAAATCTCTTACTTCTCCATTGGCATCTAAGGCACCCTAAGCCATTTCACCCGCCTGCTTTTCTGCCACCTCTTCATAACTAATGTGCTGTCAAGTTAATAAACGAGTCTACAGCCCTTTTTGGAAATGCTGCACATATAACCTTGTCTTGCAGACCAATGCACTTTAACATATTCAGGGTTCTGAGAAAGCCTGCAGGAAAGAAATCTGTTTCACCTTGTTCAATCCAGAATTTTCCAAGTGAGTTAGACTGTGGAGCCCTATTAGCCTCCCACAGAACATGCTTTTGTTTCCTGAACACCCTCGGCAATTTCCTGCCTGCCTGCTCTGTGTAGGTTAGTATTACTTCCCATAAAGCCCTTCCTCCCAGCACATGTTTACTCACCCAGAGGCCCCGACAGGAGACCTCTCCTTGGTCTGGTGGAGTGAGCCCCTCCTCTGGGCTTTCTCAGGTCTGTGCACAGACGCCTACCCTCCCTCTCCCACCCCGGCACTTTGGATATCCCTGCCAGGCTGCCAGCTCCCACCCTCCCTCCCAGTGCCCACCTCCCTGCTTCATTTTCCCCTGCCCATGAACTATCTGTTCTCAGAAAGTCATCAAAAAGCATCTCCTCTAAGAACCTTTTCTATATGCCCTAGGCAAAAAAAATTTCTCTTAAATAAAGAGCTTCCCAGACAAGAAAAAGCTAAAAGAGTTTGTTGAAACCACTATTTCAATAAATGTTAAAGGGTTTTCTTTAAGAAGAAGAAGAAAAAAAAAACAACACCAGAGGGACATAGTATAAGGAATAAAATGGCAATAAACATGTACCTATCAATAGTCACTTTAGATGTACTAGTAAATGGCTTAAATGCTCCAATAAAAAGACATAGAGTAGCTGAATAGATACTGCACATGGGCCTATATATATTCTTTATACAAGAGACCCATCTCAGTACAAAAGACACACAGAGACTAAAGGTAAAGGGATGCAAAAAGATATTTCATGCAAACAGAAATGAAAAAAACTGGAATAGCAATACTTATAACTGACAAAATAGATTTTTAAGACAAAGGCTACTAGTATAAGAAGAGACAAAGAAGAACACTACATAATGATAAGGGGATCATTCCAACAAGAGGATATAACCCGTAAGCATTTATGTACCCAACATAGGAGCACCTAAATACATAAAGCAAATCTTGATGGACATAAAGGGAGAGACTGAAAGTAATACAGTCATAGTAGGGGATTTTAACATCCCATTGACATCAATGGATAGATCTTCCAAACAGAAAATTAACAAGGAAATAATGGCCTTAAATGACACACTAGACCAGATGGATTTAATTGATATCTTCAGAGCATTTCACCTCAAAGCAGCAAAATAGACATTCTTTTCAAGTGCACATAGAACATTTTCTCAGATATACCACATGTTAGGACACAAAACAAGTCTCAATAAATTTAAGAAGATTGAAGTCATATCAAGCATCTTCTCTGACCATCTATCCTAATAAAAGGGTAATATGCTAATTAGATCAGAAGACCTTCTGGACGTCCTTCTGGACAAAGCCATGGTGGCAGGGTCAAGGCAGAGGTGGTTAGGGGTGATCAGGCCGGCGGGGGCCGGGGGGGGGCAGTTGGGAGTGATC
>NW_005358250.1:393581-413704 GCF_000412655.1 Myotis brandtii
AAAAGTGGAAGCTAAATAACATGTTATTAAACAATGAATGGGTTAACAATGAGATTAAGGAAGAAATCAAAGATATCTTGAAACAAATGAAAATGAGAACACAACCCAAAACCCATGGGACACAGTGAAAGCAATTATAAGAGGAAAATTCATAGCATTACAGACCTATCTCTAGAAACAAGAAAAATCTCAAATAAACAATCTGATTTTACTCTTAAAGGAACTGGAAAAAAGAACAAAAAACAAAGCCCAAAGTGAGTAGAAGAAAGGAAATAATAAAGATCAGAGCAGAAATAAATGCAATAAAGTCTAAAAAAACAATACAAAAGATCAATAAAACCAAGAGCTGGTTCTTTGAAAAGGTAAACAAGACTGACAAAACTTTAACCAGACTCATCAAGAAAAAAGAGACAGGTCACAAATAAATAAAATCAGAAATGAAAGAGAAGTAACAACTGGCACCACAGAAATACAAAAGACTGTATAAAAAATATTGCAAACTATATGCCAACAAATTGGACAATCTGGACAAAATGGATAAATCTCTAGAAACATACAATCTTCCAAAACTAACTCAGGAAGAATCAGAAAACCTGTATAGACCAATTACAACTAATGGAATTAAAGCAGTAATCCAAAAACTCCCAACAAACAAAAGTCCTACAGCCGATAGCTTCGCAGGTGAATTTTATCAAACATTCAAAGAACTAACACCTAACCTTCTCAAACTATTCCAAAAAATTCAAGAGGAAGGAAGACTCCCATGCTCATTTTACAAGGCCAACATTATCATAATTCCAAAACCAGATGAAGATACTACAAAGAAAGAAAATTATAGCCAATGCTGCGCTCCCCTGCTAGAACCTCCAAACAAGCTCTCAAAGAACTAACACCTAACCTTCTCAAACTATTCCAAAAAATTCAAGAGGAAGGAAGACTCCCATGCTCATTTTACAAGGCCAACATTATCATAATTCCAAAACCAGATGAAGATACTACAAAGAAAGAAAATTATAGCCAATATTCTTGATGAACATAGACACTAAAATTCTCCTGATCACTGACAATGTTTAACATATCTTCACAGTTAGCAGCTGTATGTGTTTCTTCCTCTCTAAAATATTGTGCTTATACTTTTTGTCCACTTTTCTTTCATTTTCAAAAGCTTTCTTTCTTACGGATTTATAGACATTCTTTATATACATTTTTAAATTTTTATTTATTGATTTTAGAGAAAGACAGGAAGAGTGGGGGAAGGAGACAGAAACACAGAGAAAGAGAAACATCAATTTGTTGTTCCACTTATTTATGCATTCATTGGTTGATTCTTGTATGTGCCCTGACCAGAGATCAAACCTGCAACTTTGGTATATCATGACAATGCTCTAACCAACTGAGCTACCCAGCTGGGGCCTACACCCTTCATATTAATCCTTCATTGCTTATGTGTATTGAGATTTTTTTCCCCTCCTACTTCATTGTTTGTCTTTTTACTTTCTTTAAGGTGTTATTTTGTTGAACATAAGTTCTTAATTATAATACAGTCAAGTTTATCAACCTTTAATTTTATAGTAAACTAGAGGCCCAGTGCACGAATTCATGCATGGATGGGACCCCTCAGCCTGGCCGGCGATCGAGGCCTATGGGGGGTGGGGGGGATGTGGGCTTGCTGGCAAGGGGGAGGGGCCACAGAAGGTTGGCTATGGGAGCACACTGACCACCAGGGGGCAGCTCCTGTGTTGAGCATCTGCCCCCTGGTGATCAGTGCATGTCATAGTGACTGGTCAAATGGTCGTTATGGTCGTAATGATTGCTTAGGCTTTTATATATATAGACTAGAGGCCCGGTGCACAAATTTGTGCATGGGTGGGGTCCCTCGGCCTGGCTGGTGATCAAGGCCTATTGGGGGGCCGGCCAGCCAGGGGTAGGGGCCGTGAGAGGTTGGCTGTGGGAGCACACTGATCACCAGGGAGCAGCTCCTGCATTGAGCGTCTGTCCCTGGTGGTCAGTGCACATCATAGTGACTAGATGACTGGTCGTTCCAGTCGTTTGGTCGCAACGGTTGCTTAGACTTTTATATCTATAGATGTCTTTGGGGCCTTATTTAAGAAATCTTTCTCTATTCCAACCCCCAAACGATATTTACCTATATTTTCTACTAAGCATTTTAATGTTTTATTTTTGAAATTTAAGTCTATAATTCATGTAGAGCTGATCTTTGTATATGTTGTGAAGTAATTTTTCCCAGCTCTATTACTTGGACATCTTTTCTTTCTTCACCATGATATACCACCTTTGCTATGTACATGTGTGGGTCTACCTCTGGGTGTCGCTATTCCTTCCCCGGGGTCAATTTGTTTGTCCCGAGGTCAATATGACACTGTCTTTATAGGGCAGCTTCATAGTGAGTCCTCATTTCTGGTGGGGCAAATCCCCCCTCCTTGCTCTTCTTAGAAGTACCTGGTACACAGCAGGGCACTAGCTCTGCTCTTTCTAAATGAGTGGCTTCAGGCATATCAATTTCCCTTTTGAATCTTGGGTTTCTGTGTGTAAACCAAGGGTTCTATGATGCTACCTAATAAAGGTGATCTGAGGATCAGGTAAAACTAAATATGAGAAAAGATCTCAGCACACTGCCTGCTTGTTGACCTTGAGTGTTCATGAGATGGAGTCCAGAGAAGTTAACTGACATGCTCAAGGTCACACAACTAGATTGACCCCATGCTGCCTTCTCCACTGCCAGGATCCAAAGATAATTTCTAGATAAGTTAGTCTCAGTTTTTAAAAAATATATTTTTGTCCTCTCTCTTAAAAAAAAAATCAATTTCCGAAAGCTCATGGCATACCATAGTTCCCAATGACCCCATCTGCTTTGGCTCTTTCTTATCTGATGGGAACTGAGTAGCTTGGATAACCCAAAGATAACTTCTAGATAAGTTAGTCTCAGTTTTTTAAAAATATATTTTTGTCCTCTCTCTTAAAAAAAAATCAATTTCCGAAAGCTCATGGCATACCGTAGTTCCCAATGACCCCATCTGCTTTGGCTCTTTCTTATCTGATGGGAACTGAGTAGCTTGGATAAGGGTCCCTCAACAATGTTGGAGAGGAAGCCAGGTTTATTTAAAATCCAACTTCTTTTGGCCCTGTTACCACTAGCCTTGACTGAACCATGGCTCAGGGGCATCTGAAAGCAACCAGGTCTGGGCATGGGTTCTAGGAGAGTCCCTGGCTGACAGTGAACTGCCCTTGGAACTCAGGAATTGTGGAGCTGCAGTGGCCTTGAGGATTAATCGCTAAAACCCGTCCGTATTGTTCCCACTGTCGCTGGCATGGAGTGGGTGCTCAGTAAATATTTGTTGAATAAGAAAATGCACATGTTCAGAGAGATGAAGAGTCACACTGAGTCGACAGTTTGACCACATTCTAAAGACTTAAAGCCAGATAAAAAGTGTGTCGTTTACTGGCAAATTTGGTAAAGTCTTACAGAGAGAAAGGTTTGAAAAAGTTATTAGTGTATTAAAAGTTACAATAATTAAAGTGTATAACTGGCTCAAAAACTGATAAAGGGATAAATGGAGTAAAATAAAATCCACAAATAAACCTAAGGATATAAGGAAATTTGGTGTATAATAAGGGTAGCATTTCACATATGTGAGGGGAAAAGACATATTAGGAGAATTGATGGGCCATGTGGAAAAAGAATCTAGCTGTGTCCCTAACTCATTGCATACTACTCATGAAAATAAATTCCAGATGGATCAAATATGTATAGATTTTTTAAAAACATAAAAATACCAGAAGAAAATATCAGAGAATATTTGTTTCCATAATCATGGAGTGGAGAAAAATATTTTTAAAACATGACACATATCCCAGAAGTTATCAAGGAAAAAATGAACAGATCTGACTACATACATATTTTAAAACTTCTATAGGGAAAAAATAACCATACACACAAAGCAAATGTCAAACACAAAACTGAAGAAAATATTGAGTTCCTTTCCATATGACAAATGAGGGCTAAGAACCTGATATGCAAAGAACTCACACAAATCAACTTTTTTTTTAAAAAAAAAAAGACAAAGGGAGAAAGGTAAGGTAGAAAAATATGAGTAGGAAAAATATGAAAATAACATGGGAATATACATTTTACAGAAGATGACATTCAAATGGCCAATAAACATGCGAAGAGATAGATGCTT
The DNA here is from genome assembly GCF_000412655.1 of Myotis brandtii. NCBI lineage: Eukaryota > Metazoa > Chordata > Mammalia > Chiroptera > Vespertilionidae > Myotis > Myotis brandtii. The sequence goes on from NW_005358250.1 coordinate 397,784, forward strand.
GACTCCACAGAAAAACAGATCCTAATGAAAAGAACAAGGTGGTAATATTTTTCATGTATCAGATTTTGGGCCCTAGCCGGTTTGGCTCAGTGGATAGATTATTGGCCTGCAGACCAAAGGGTCCCAGGTTCAATTCTGGTCAAGGGCATGTACTTGGTTGCAAGGTCCTCCCCAGCCCAGGCCCTGGTGAGGGCTCATGCAGGAGGCAACCAATTGATGTGTTTCTCTTACATTGATGTTTCTCTCTCTGTCTTTCCCTCTCTCTTCCACTCTCCCTAAAAATCAATGAAAAAATATCCTCAGGTGAGAATTAACAACAACAAAAATCTATATATATAAAAGGCTAATATGCAAAGTGTTCCCTCAGGAGTTCCACTGGGAGACTGGAAGTTTGATCGCTTGCTATGATGTGTGCTGACCACCAGGCAGTGGTGTGGAATGAAGGAAGGCCCTGGCCAGCAGCTGGAAGGCCCTGATCGGCCCTGATTGCTGGCCAGGCCTAGGGACCCTACCTGTGCACGAATTTTGTGCACCAGGCCTCTAGTAGTAGTAGTAGTAGTAATAATAATAATAATAATAATGATAATGAAAAAAAAACATTAAAAAAAGGTTTTGGGGTGGAGTGTCCATAGGCTTTCTGTCACTGGGCAAATGCAAATTGGGTACATTACTTTGGGAAAGAAGTTTATCAATTTCTACCAAGACTTTATATTTGTGTGTCCTTTGATGTAATCAATTCCACCTTTGAGAATTTATTTTATAGAAACACTGGCAAGAATGAGCAAAGATAAATATACAGGAAATTCTTTGCAGCATTGTTTGTAGTAACAAAAGACTAGAAATGCATGTGTATCAGCAGAAGATTAAGGAATTCATGGTGTGTCCATAGTATACAGCTAATAAAGAATGAGACAGATCTATCCATACTTGCCAACATGGGAAGATGCCCACAATTCAGTGCTCTATTTTGAATAGCATATATATTATCTATACCTGTAATATTATTATATAGATGTAACATATATTTAAATGTTATATTTTTATTTTAATTTTAAAATGATCTTTCACACCCTCCATATGTATTTGTATATAAAACACACACACACACACACACACACACACACACACATACACACAATTATATGTGATTAAATATAGTGGAAATTTATACACCAAAGTGTTAGTGTTAACAGTGATTTAGATTGAGACAAAGGTTGAAATGCACATTTTATTTCCCTCTCACTTAAAATGTTTTCTATGAGCCCATATGACTGTTGTGGCAATTTTAAAAATCACTTTTATTAAGAACACTGTCACTGCCTTTTTGTGTTTGTGGGCTGGTTGCTGAAGTCTGCCTCTGAAGACAGACAGCCACTGACCAGGGTTTCTGCGGATCGCGTTTCCCTCTCCTGCCTGTCACAGACTTCCCACCATGAACCCGGCTTCCTCTTGGAGCTCCAGTTTGCAAGGGCAGCCCTGTTTCCTGAGAGAGCGAGAGGCCACTTGTGTTTGCTGAGGCGTATGCCCCAAGTGCAGTCTGGGCGAACCCTTAGCAATTAAGCTACCTTGTTCGGTTGCCCTTTCACAGCGTGGTAATAGCAGCCTTTCTTCCAGAAACAGACTGTGAGCTCCCCGGAGCAGACATCAGGTCTAACTGTTGTCTGTAGCCCTAGGAGCCAACAGAGAAAATGTTACTTAACCTAATTTATTAACACAAACATAGACTAAGAGCACTCGCCCACCAGGCAGATGGTGAAGCCTGGCTATAAAACTGGCACGAGGAAGTGAGAAAAGAGATTTGCAGTAAGCCATGGCGGGAGGGCAGAGGGAGGAAGGGCAGATACAGCAAGTCTGTTTACCACACACTGTCTTTCGAGAAAGGGAGGAGGCAGCCAGCACCCTCTAAGCACCTCGGGTAGGGCTAATGGGGCATGGAGCTTGTCCATCTTAGGAACAGAGGCAGAGAGGTGGGTAGAGGTGGAGTGGGAGGTGGGACAGGCTCTACTATATTCTATCCTGCAAAGCCAGTGGGTGAGGATATAATTGTTGTTGCTGCTGATGACATCAGCGTGAAAACTGCCTTGTGGTGGGGATAGCTCAATAAAAGCGTGTGGAAGCAACATGTTATAGCCCGTGGGAAATGGAAAGGCTGGCAGGAAGTGCCTATTTGTCTTTGTCTCCCCAATGCCCAGGGCCTGGCACAGAGCAGACGCTTGAGCGGGATGGAAGCAAGGGAGGGCAGCAGCGAGAGGGGGGGAGGAGGAGAAGGGGATGCTGACCCAAGAACCAGTGACTTCTTTTCTAGTTTCATGATACCAGGGGATGCTTGAGGGGGTCCTGGACAGCTGCCCCTCCTGGGGCTTCCATATTCTTATATAGACAGAGAGAGGGCTGAACTAGCTCAGGGGCTCTGACCTGGAGTCCCAGAACCCCGGGGAACTCCCAAGACAGAAATGGGTACCATGAGTTATTTTGGTACTTCTAAACGTATAGCAGGAGTTGTGCATTTGCTCAGAATAAGACTGTATGTGCTGACAGGCCAGGGATCTTTTTTGGGGGCTGGAAACAGGAAAGCATTTGGATCAAGCCTGTTTGCAGGAGGGCTGGCCTAGGTTAGAACACACCTAGTTGGGTCTTTGGCCAAGTGACTAGCCTTTCTGGATCATTGGTTTCCTCTTTAGTGAAATGGGGGTAATAACAGTACCCCAATCAGAGGCCGATGGTAGAGACTGTATGAGCTAGCACACATGAAATGCTTGGCACCCAGCCTGGCCCAAAGTCAGCCCTTGGCAAATAGTAGTTACTATCATTATTAATTCAGGGTAGGAAGTCTGGACATCTCGTGCTAGTCAGAATCTCTGTACCTATAGATATTGATTAATAAATAGTAGGAAATGAATGAATTATTTAGGACAGCTTTTTCGAAGGCAACATCTTTCAAAACATGAGACCCCTTGGAGAGAAAGCAGGAGTGTACATAATGGGACAAAGATTAAGCCCCTTTGTGTAAGCTCCCTTCCAGCTAGAATCTAATAAGAGACTAAACTCTCCCTCTCAGGACCTTGACATCATTGTTCTCTCAGTTTGGAATGCCTTTCTCCACTCCCCAACACCCACTATATGACTGACTCCTGTGACACCTCCCCCACGTGATCCTTGCTTGTGTGAGTTGGGGCCCTTCTGCAGCACACTGGGCCCACTCCTTTGAGGGCGCTCGCTGCATTGTGCAGTGCTTTCTTAGACCCGTGATTCTCAACCTTGGCCATTCATCAGAATCAAACCAAGGGCTTGTTAGAACAGAGGTTGCTGGTCCCCACCTGGATCCAGAGCGTCTGACTCAGTAAGTCTGGAATGGGTGCCAAGAATCTGCATTGCTCGCATGTTCACAGTAGTTTCTGATACTGACTGATACTGCTGGCCCCACGGGTCGCATTTTAAGAACCTCTGGTTTAGACCAAGTGTTCTCAAACATCAAGGAGCTGATCTGCTTGTTTTCCACTGTCCCTACCTCAGTGTCAGTTATTATTACATGGAAAGTCAAATAACAAGAGTCAATACAAAAGATATCCCAGGGCCTTGTGTGCTGACAGCCAGACAGTGGTGCTGACCTGGCTGGAAGTGTGTCTGGTGTTGAACGCAGGAGGTGAGGTGCTCAGGAAGAGGTCAGGCAAGGCAGGAGGCCCTTGTCCTAGGTCATAGCGCCCTCTGGTGCCAACAGCTCAGGTCTGCACATGCTGCTGTGAGTGATAGGTGACAAGAGGGATGGGTTTTTCCCTCTTGACCTTGTCCATGTCACTGTCAGAGGTAACTTGCTAAAACCCAGCTCTGACCATACTCCCCTTTGTCCATCCCCCAAGTTAACCCCCATCCATGGCTCTCCATTGCCTTCTGGATAAAGCTAAACATGCAAGGTCCTTTGCTGTCTGCCCTTTCCGCCACCACACACACATATAGGTAATGGGAAAAGTAGGTTTACAGTTGTTTATATGGAAAATAATACAATAATTAATAATGATACAAGAATAAACTGTGTTTGGCCTATTCAAAACTGTAAACCTACTTTTGCCCCACCCTGTACACTTGTCCCTCAGTTGTCTGCTGCTCTCCTCAGGAACCCTTTGTTTTATTCACACAGACAGGCCATGGGCTTTTTGCCTTCCCACATGCTATTGCCACTTTTTCACTGCAAGAAAATTACTCTTTCTTTAAAGTCAAATGTGTCCTCTTCCATGAAGCCTTCCTGGACTGTCCCAGGCAGAAGTGATTATTGGTAGAGCCGTGGGCACAGACCACTACAGTGATTTCACAGTGCATGTAAGTACTAGTTTGTGGAGGTCTGGGTCCTTGAGACCATGAGTAATCCGGGGGCTCAAGACTCAGCTTTGGTGTATCAATAGATGCTTATGAATTTTAACAAGCTGTTTTTCTGCCTCCAAATGGGGGCTCCAGTAGGCTGAGGACAGCCACCCCCCCCAAAAGCCATGGGGACTATATATTGAAAGCCAAAGAATACAAAGTTGGGGACCACACACAGTGAGAGGAAAGGGGGATCTGGGTGGAGCAGTAACATTATCTGTTATCTATAGACTAGATGCCCGGTGCACGAAATTTGTGCACTGGGGAGGGGGTGTCCCTCAGCCCAGCCTGCACCCCCTCCAATCTGGGACCCCTCGGGGGATATCCAACTGTCGGACATCCCTCTCACAATATGGGACTGCTGGCTCCCAACCGCCTGCCTGATTGCCCCTAACTGCTTCTGCCTGCCAGCCTGATCACCCCCTAACCACTCCCCTGCCAGCCTGATCAACACCCAACTGCTCCCCTGCCGGCCCAATCGCCCCCAACTCCCCTCCCCTGCCGGCCCAGTCACCCCCAATTGCCCTCCCCTGCTGGCCTGGTTGCCCCCCACTGCCCTCCCCTGCCGGCCATCTTGTGGCTGTGGGCGCTGCCATCTTTGAGGGCAGGGCAGTCAATTAGCATATTCCCTCCTTATTGGCTGTGGGTGCCACCATCTTTGCAATGGCATGAGGGTTCATGCTAAGGATGACGGAGCAGAAAGACAGAAGGTCAGCATGTCTCTATCGAAATAAACCTACGTTTCTATGAAAAAAATAAATAAAATAAAAAAGAAAGACAGAGGGGGCCTGAGACTCCTTTAATGTAGTGGAGCGGCTGCACCAGCCTGGGATACCTATCACCAGACTTCTTTTTTGAAGGGTAGTAAGTCCCTACCTGATGCAGTCATTGACTTTCTATTAAATGCAGCTGAGCACCATCCCTAACTGATACTCCCTCCAAACCTACCTTTATAAAATAAGAGCACCTATTCCTACGCAAAGGCACTGAGTGTTTCTATGCTTTGCCCATTTTTATTTGGGAGCCAAAAAGAATCCACAGTGGGCCCTGGAATCTTAAAGTGTCTGAGAATTCCTGCCGTATTAAACCTGTAGTTTAACTTTAGCAACACGTGTTGTCTTGGAATCCCTGTTTCTACTAGTTAGGACAGAGCTTTCCAGCTGGTGTGCCGCGAATGGGCTACAGGCATGTTGACCTAATCCACCGCTCAGAAGCTTACTGCCGCTGAAAATATATATGAACACGTAGGTGGTTCCCTCTATAAAGTTCCTGAATTTGGTAAAAATTGTTTATGTGGCTGAGATTGTATACGAAGCATCTGGGGCTGGAAAGGCTCTGTCATGCCACACTCCCCAAAATGCCCATCAAATCATCTCAAATGGTCTGATTATGATGCTCCTCGTGTTTTCTTTCACATCTGCAACATTTTATTTTGCAAGTATAGTATATAAAATGTTGATGTTTCCTTAACTTAATTTTCTCTCGTTTTCCACATTTTTATAACAGAAGTATGGGTATTATTACTGTTTCATGTTGTGTTTCTATTTTGAAAAGAATCAATTTTGTTAATTTTTCAGTTATTATTTTTTGATTGAATGAGTATTGATTTTTTACTGCTACTGTTTAACACAGTTTGATTCTTGATGAAATTTCAGAATGAATTATTGTTTGCTTTTAAAAATGAGAAAATGTTTCTAATGTCAGACATATGCCTACTCTGACCAGCAATTGTGGTCCTAGGTTTTAAGTTATCCAATAGCAGTGAGTGTATAGGTCCACAAAAGGACGCGCACAAGCCAGTGTATAGCAGCTTTATTCATAATAGCCCCAAACTGGAAACGACCCAAATGTTCATCAACAGACGAATGAATTGTGATATATGCACACAATAGACTATTAGTTGGCAATGGAAGGAAACAGGCTACAGCTACATACAACAACAAGGATGAATTTCTCAAACATGAAGCTGAATGAAAAAGATAACATACTGTCTTAATTTACTTATGCAAAGGCCTCTAATGCTTGGTTCAAGGGGATATCATGTTAATTCTCGGGAAAACTGATAGGGAGCATTCTTCATCATTTTCAATGACGCACCGATACTCTGGTCCTCCTGGAATTTTACATTCTTCGTCTATGGAGCATGAGCCCAGACAGCCATACCTAAGCAATGACAGACTCTGGACTGAACATGTTATATTTTTTCTGAATTGTAAAGGATCGCACCTTGGCCTGCTGCAGTGCATTATTGTGCACAGGATGCAGGCAAATTCATCCTTTGCTTTGATTGTGCATCTTTCCTTCATAAAATTCACCTCTTTAAATATAATATGAACTAGTCTAAGTTGTTACTGTTCGATACGTGTGGCTGGCCAAGCTTTGTATTTTTCTTCAAGCTTAATTCCAAGATTACATGAAGCCTAATTTCTAAGCCAGTGCAATACTATGATCACTGCTGTAAAAACAAAAACAAAAACCAAACCACCTCACACGCTAATCAGTCTCACAGCATATAAAAATATAATTTATAGGAATGTTCCCTTATAAGAGGAGGAAGTATAAAATAACAACACTTTTTTTTTAAAGAAGTCCATCTCTGCTTACACCTAACTGAAAACCATTCAGCTCCTGCAGGGCAATATTGATCTTTGGTAAATGTCTGTCGCTGCAAAACAAGAAACAACGTTCTTCTATGAGCTCAAGAAACGGGTTGCGAGGTCCTGAACTTAATAGCCAAAGTCAAAATATCTTGCCTACTTTCAGAATCACTCATTTTACCAGCCGGCATGAAAATTATCAACACTAAGTTTGGGGCTGAAAACTAGAAAAGTTGCCACTCACAATTTTACAGACACATTGAAGGCATCTCAGACGACATAGAAACAAAGCTAATCTGGAAGCTCCGGGAAGCTTTTGTTCCGGGCTACGACGAATGACTGGACAGCCCTCAGCAGCTATGGTCCTTTAGAAGCACCAGCAGAATTCTCAGACCCAGTGAGGGGGACAGTCAGAGGTCACCGAGCACCTTCAACTGACTAAGATATGTGACGACACTGGGTATTTTGTAGTCTCTTGGCGGGGGGCGGGGGGGTGAGGGGTGCTGCAACAATAACAGGAGGTGAAGGCTTTTTAGTCACAGGTTCACCCCCAAAACTCTGAGACTGGAGCAGCATGTTCTTTCATTCCCTGAAAATTATCGTATGCAAAGATGTCCTTGAAGATATGAATTCCACAATGAATGATATCATCAAAATGGTGAATTAAACCCCAAGCTTAGCCCTGAATGGCTTCAGCCTTATGTGAAATAGGACAATAAAACTACTTTCTGCTCTTTTCATACATTAATGGGTTGGTTCTCCAAAGAAGAGTCTTGTGAAGAGTTTATGAACTTAAAACATAATAAAAGCACAATTTGAAAATTATGAATCAGTATCACTTTGCAATTCTTTTTTTTTTAAGAATAGTAAAAAAAAATCTGACCTAACTGACATTTTTGAGTCTAGGAATGAACTTGATAAAAATTTGTAAGACTCCTGCAAGTATGTTTGTGCAGTAATGAGTTAACTCCAAAGGCCTGGGTTGCGGAAACCCTGCACATTCCAAAGATCTTCAAGATTAGCCCTTGACCTTTGAGCCCTCGGAATGTCCTGCCCTATGAAAGAGCTTTTGTATCCCTGAGTCCTTGGACCATGCTGCATCAGTTCGACTCTGGGGAGCTGGAGATTTAGTAACCAAAGCCAGTCATGTGGGTGCTGTATCCCTATGTGACTGACAGCGAATTGAAAAACCCGGACAGCGAGGCGAGGTGAGCTTTGCTGATGGGCAACCCTTTGCCCATATTTTCACACATCGCTGCTGGGAGAGTTAGGTTCTCTGCTGGGGGAGAATGACTAGCAGTCTTGCCTGGCCTCACCCAAGCACTTTTCCCTTTACTGATTTTAATCTGTGACCTTTCACTGTAATACACCATAACCCGAGTACCATAACCAGCTCTTCTGAGTTCTGTGAGGCCTTCTAGCAAATCATGGAGACTGAGCCCTGACAGGTTTGGCTCAGTGGATAGAGCGTCAGCGTGAGGCCTTCTAGCAAATCATGGAGACTGAGAGCGGTCTTGGGGACCCTCAGGAAAATATTAATATGTGCTAACCACATTTATGAACTCAGAGAAAATGTTGTACCTTTGGGAGAAGTGAAATTACAAATGGGTGACTAGTGAACTAAGTTGGAGTTATTATTTGAATCCTAAAGAAAAAAGTATTAATAATAAAATATATTTTTAAAAAAATCATGGAGACTGAGAGTGGTCTTGGGGACCCTCAGGAAAATATTAATATGTGCTAACCACATTTATGAATTCAAAGAAAATGTTGTACCTTTGGGAGAAGTGAAATTACAAATGGGTGACTAGTGAACTAAGTTGGAGTTATTATTTGAATCCTAAAGAAAAAAGTATTAAGGCTCATAAAGCAAAGTCTGTGTATGTTGGAAGAAAATTTCATCATAATCTTAAAATGACTGACTTGAACAAAGTGCCATTATATTCTAAAGCCCTTTATATTATGACATGAAATTTCAACTTTATATTTTTTATATTAAAAAAGCAGAACTTAGATTTGGAGAACAATTGTATCATTAGAGTAATAATTCAAAGGCTCCTAATTCTATTAAGAGCAAGAAACCAGTTTCTGACAGTCGAAGGAAAAAATGATAGCTATCACTGCCATTCACAGCATCTATTTATGGAAAGCTTCTGTCGACAGTGAACTTGAAGAGAGCATGATCAGAAAACATAATCAGGAATTTTGTAGCCATTCCAAATGTAGAATCTGTTACAAAAAGCATGTCATGTCTCATAAAAAATCTGAAAAGATGTTATTTGAAAGTTTTATTCTAATTCAATATTTACTATTTTGCTAAATACTTCGTATTTTATTTCTTTTCATGATTATGTACTATCGAGAAAATGCAAATAGGATTTTTACCCAGTCCTCTACAGACATTCCCAAATCTCAGCTTTACTCTAATAGGCCTATCAGTTCTGTCATTTTCTACATGTCTCATGAGGCGAAAAGCGTTGAGAAGTACTGAGTTAAAAGAATTTGATTGCGCCCTAGCTGGTTTGACTCAGTGGATAGAGCGTCGGCCTGCAGACTGAAGGGTCCCAGTCAAGGGCACATGCCCAAGTTGTAATCCCCGTGGGGGTTGTGTAGGAGGCAGCCAATCAGTGATTCTCTCTCATCATTGATGTTTCTATCTCTCCCTCTTCCTTACTTTCTGAAATAAATAAAATATTTTAAAAAATAGTTTGATAGCTGTAAAAAGATTCAAAATAATGGTGGCTTAAAAATACAGAATTGTATTTCCCCCTCAGGTAACAATCTAAGGGGGATGATGTGACAGCTCCTTGGCTCATCCCCTGAATGCATTCCCACCAGCAAGAAGGCAAAAGAAACCACCATCTCTCCACTTCTCATATGTCATTGCTGCGCTCAACATGTGTTCATTGTTAGCTATTCCCTCCCCTCCCCTGTCCGCCTCTTGACTGAAGGCTTTTAGAGCAGGGAGCAGCTTTCATTTGCCACAGCCATGGTGGGGCCAGACAGACGTGGGTCACAACCCCACCCCTGCTGGTTACAAGCTGGGGATTGGAGCAGGTACTTATGCTTCCAAAGCCTCAGTTTCCTCCTGTGTAAAATGGGGAGAGGAAGCGAACCACCCTCCCAGGGCTGTGTGTGACTGAAATGAGGAGGCAGGTGACGCACTCCGCCCTGGGCCTGGCATATAGCGAGGGCTGATGGCCCTCTGGATTCTTCTGCATCCCTGCTACCCGGCATGGAGCCTGGACAGGGGCAGGGCGGGGAAGGGGCCTACATCAGTGCCGATGGAGATGAACTGCACTGAACTGGGCTCTGCTGCAAGGAAGCTGCCCTGTGTGCACAGCAGGCCCTGGCAGCCACGGAAAGCGCTCGGTGAAGATTTTCAGGAACTGACAGTTGGAAGTCAGCGTAATTGCCCTGGAGGACTAAGAACACGGGGAGTGTGGTGACAGCATCTGCTATACCAGATGACACCATTTTTACACTCTTAGGGAAAATGCTCTGGGTAGACCCTAATTTTTTTCTGGGATGGGGAGGGAGTGTTATCAAAGTGGGCAGTGGCAAGCAGAGAGAGTCATTATCCTCCAGGCCTTGGATGAGAGCCAGGGGGACTCTGGTTATTCCCCCGAAACTATTCTCCATGTCATCGGTACAGTGGGGCCTTGACTTACGAGTGTCCGACTAACGAGTTTTTTGAGATACCAGCTGTCTCTCGGCCGATTTTTTGCATTGAGTTGATAGAGTAATTTGAGTTAACGAGCTCCTTAACGAGCTCGGTCTCGGAAAGAATTAAACTCATAAGTCAAGGCCCCACTGTAGTAATAAGAGTTTACCTGGGAGGCCGAAACCGGTTTGGCTCAGTGGATAGAGCGTAGGCCTGCGGACTGAAAGGTCCCGGGTTCGATTCCGGTCAAGGGCATGTACCTGGGTTGTGGGCACATCCCCAGTAGGAGATGTGCAGGAGGCAGCTAATCGATGTTTCTCTCTCATCGATATTTCTAACTCTCTATCTCTCTCCCTTCCTCTCTGTAAAAAATCAATAAAATATATTTAAAAAAAAAAAAAAAGAGTTTACCTGGGCAGATGGTCATCCTACTAGAGATCACATTTCCCAGGCTCCCCTGCAACCAAGAGGTGGCCCCTCTGCCTCAATCCTGACCAGTGGGATGTGTCAGCAGGAGTATGTGTAACTTCTACATTGTTTGCTGAAAAGGAAGTTGCTTTTCCTTATCTCCTTTCTTTCCTCGTACCTGCAGGGATGGGAACAGAGATGAGGCAGGAGGCCAGCCTTGAGCACATGGATGAGGACAACGGCCTGTGGGGAGGCAGAGCGACACAGTGGAGGAACCCTGGGTCCCTGGATGGATGGCCTGTCAGCCATGTCCACTCCCCCTAAGGCTGTTACATAAGTGAGGAATAAATATTTATCTTGTTTCAGCTAGTGCATGTTTGGGTCTCTGTCATGGCGGCTGAGCTTGCTGTAGGCCCGGGGTGAGGTGGTCTCTTGTTAAGGCAAGAGAGCGCACCCTGGCACTTAGGAGCATTCAAACTATTCACACAACTGGCTGGGAAGGAGGCCTCTAAAGAGAAGCAGGTGTCCACACTGGAGTGAGTGAGCTCTGCTGGAATAAGGCAGGCTGAGGGGCCAAGTGCAGACCTAAGGCCAGTTCAGGGAGAAGGAGGCAGCAGAGGCAGGCTGGGCTCGAGGTAGAAGAAACAGAATCTTCACAGTAGAAGCAGTTCCTCTTCTGCTGGAAAAAAAGACCTAGACTCCCTGCAGCCCCAGCGGGAGTGTGAGCAGGGCCAAGGCTTAGCCTGGACGTGGCCGTGGGCATGCGAGTTGCCAACCAGAATGGGAAGCCCAGGGTCTGAAAGAGAATGAAAGGCAAATAGCAGATCCGCAATTTAAAGGGATTAGAAATGTATGAAGTGACAAGTACGAGTGGAAGAGCAGAGGGTGTGTTAGCGGGGTAGGCAGTCGGCCTGAAGAACAGACACCGAAGCTGCAGCAGCAGAAGCAACACAGAACTCCCTTCTCCCAGCAGCCGCCCAGGTGTGAGCACCCCTGTCAGGCGCTTCTTGGTGCCGGCGACTGGCTTCCTTCTGGCTTGTTGCTCCCCTGCACTCATTGTTCCAAGTTTTACTATGGACTTGGTTGAACAGAAACTTATTTCCTGGAGGTCCTTGCCCTATAGAGTTCCTGTGAGAGAGGGGGAGTTGACAGTGAAGCTGTGGCCACTGTCCTCTGAATGGGGATATGGTGACAGGCGGATGCAGAAGCGCTTGGTGGGTTCCAACTTGTCCTCCGTCCACATCCAGCTCCTCTTCCCAATGCTGGCCCTGCTGGCCACAGTGGCCCCAAGCACACCTCACAGGCGTGGGCCCACTGAAGTGGAAGCTGCCGCAGCCTCCCGGAGGCCTCTGCACAGACTCCCCCTTCCCAGGGCCAACACGCTGGCTTCTCAGCTCTCAGCAAGTTCCAAGGTGTCTGCCTTTAACCGTTTTTCCAAGGGTTTGTTACTGACTCCTCTGATCTCCCTTCTCCCTCTCCAGATCTTCCCTTTCTTGGTTCCTCCTGTGGTTGTGCAAAGTCTAATTCCTGTAATAAACCCCTCATGCCATCAGGGTAAATCAAGCCGGTTCTGTTTTCCCCACTGCCGACTTGGGCTTTGCCTTTTGTTGTTTGCTCGGTTTTCATTCATTCGTCTAATTTCTTGCTTCCAAAATTCTTACTCCTGTCACCTGTCCTGTCCTCCTGCTTTTTTGGTTTTATGTATTTTTTAAATGCATTTCTTTTTTTTTTCTTTAAGCAGTAGAGAGCTTTTTATTCTCTCCTTTTTTAAAAAAAAACTTAAATTTATTGGGGGTGACATTTGTTAATAAGATCATATATGCCGGAAGCCGGTCCATCCTTGCTGCTTGACACAGTCGCTGCAGGGAAGAAACATCTGCACAGCATATGTTTCAAGGGACCTGGCGTATATGGCATACTGTTCTTAATATGTTTGCTCACCTTCTTGGCGCTATGTGTTTTAACCAAGGTCACCTCTCCGAGAAAGGTTGTTTCCCCAGGTAGGGATTTTTCCCTGAAGTTAGGGAGGGAATAAAACCCCTTAACTAAGTGCCAGGCAGGTAGTTAATCACTTTAACTACTTTACTCCCTGGAATGGAGATAAGAAACGCCCTAACCTTTGGAATAGAAATTGATAGGATTAAAATCAACTGGTATAAATACAGATGTAACAAAACAATAAAAGACAGAACTTGGCTGAATTTCCTGGCTAGAGAACCTCGCTCTGCTGATCAACTGAACACTGCCTCCGTGTCATTCCTTCTTCACCGACTCCGTCCACACCTTTGGGAACCCCTGGACCTGCTGGGGTTGGACCCCAACACATATAGGTTTCAAGTGTACATTTCTATGGTACATGATCTGTGTATTGCATTGTTTGCACATCACCCACAGTCAAATAATCTTTCATCACATATATTTGGCCCCCTGGTACCCTTTATTGTAGTTTAGGTGAGGTTTCAGTGGGGAGGGAAAGTTTGATGTGCTTGTTCAATCTTCCACCGTAACCCAGAAGTCTTCTCACCACCGTGGGCTTCCTCCATGTGGAATAAACGGCAGTTTCCTAGATGGATGAGCTCCTCCTGTCTCTATGGCTCAGCACAGGATCTCCCTCCTGCCAGCCCCCTCCTGTCCTCCACCTCTGCCAGCCTGGCCCCTCCCAGTCCTAGGGACACTGCTCTGGGAAGTTGTTCTTGGCTACCTGGCTAGGTTAGCTGTCCCTCTTGGGGGTTCCAAGGCACCTCACTACTTTCCCCAATACTATAGTGACCTCAGTATTGTAATTGCCTTTGTAACCCTGGTGCCTGGGACAGCACCTGGCACATGGGAGATGCCAAAAGGTACTTTGTAAATAAACCGGTGAACTAGATGCCCATTTTGCCTTGTTTACATAATGTGAAGCAAAGGAAAAGATTTGTTTCCCTAAAAAGGAAGTGGATCTGGCCTGAAGGAGGGGCAGGGGAGGCAAGTACACTTTAAAGGAGACAAACAGAATGTAGTGAATCTTAAGATTCTTGAAAAAAATGAAGCACTTCAGTAGATGACCTATTATTTGCAGTTTTGCTTTAAAAAGAATCCTGAGAAAACTAACGAATGGTGTTGGAAGTCAGAGTAGTGGATACGCTTGGGGGAGTGGCAACTGGGAGGGGAATGAGGGGCTTGTGGGTGCTGGCATGTTCTGTTTCCTGGTCTGGATGTGCATTACATGGGTGTGGTCAGGTATGTAAAATTTCATCAACTTGCACAGTGATGTTTTTTACACTTTGATGTTTCTATGTCATACTTCAAAAATCATTTACAAAATATAAGTAAATAATAATTTTTAAAAAGCAAGCCCTAAACTTTTTTCTCCAGGATAACATCACCTCCACTCATCCTCGTCAACCTTTCCAGTTCTTTAAACTCACAAACAGATGGGTGTTTTCCCCACATCCCCTTGAGCTCAAACTCGTTAAATACATGTTGAAAACAGGCATTTTGAAAGGTTGAATCATTTTTAAAAACTCTCATCATGTACAACAGAAATGGAAGTGCTGATTACATAAACTTGGTAGTTGCTGGATATCCTATGAGTCCTTATTGTCCCCCAGGTTTTAAAAGGTACCTTTCAAGCAATCGTGGCACTAATGGCAGGGGTATGAGATGTTCTTAGAGACAGAAATACATCTCAGAGAGATCTTAGATACAGATGTCTGGAGCCTGGCCCCAGAGTTTGAAATTATAACTATTGAGTTCTGTATATACATATTATGGCTCCACTGAGTATCTCCTGGAGGCAAATCTTTCTAAATTTCTCAATCTCCTGACTGTCCATCCACTTTGCATCACTCAGTTATGTCACTCAACTCCGTGGCAGCTGGGAGAATGCTAGATGCCCAGAGGGAGCCTGGACAATATGGACACACTGACCGGTCAGTGATCCTCAGTCCACGAATCACCCCGGGGAAACATTTGCCTGGAAACCCTGGAGACACTTGGGCTATTGAGCTGAGCAGACGAAAGGATTGCTCTCTTGGTGTCTTTGACCAACTGAAGTACAACAGTTGACTTTCTTGCAGGAACACTCATTTGTCTTGGTCATATAGGTGGGGAAAAGCCAGATCATGAAGAAGTAAAAAGTCACAAGGTAATTTCATAGTCTCGATTCAGTTCATCCCATATTTTCTGAGGGCTTGCTTTGTGCCAAGCACCGTGCGGGGCACTGTGGACAGAACGTGCTGCCTCTGGAAGGGTGCAAAGGCCCCTTGCTTAGGAGAAAGTGGTGAGAGCGTGTCTTGAAGCTCTGGTCGTGTAAGGAGCACTGTTTTTAGGTGGAGGATATGTTTGAGGACGTTCTTGAGGGCCTATGGAAGTTTGGGGAAGGCGTCACCATCCCTTCTTGCATTTACTGGAGCCAAAAAGAGGCAGTTTTCTCCCTCAATCTAGACAGAAACAAGTCCAGATAATCTCAGTATAACGTGGTAAATGAGGGGACAGATGAATAAAGAGAGGGCCCTATAGATCAAGGAGCATGAGAGGCCAGAGGGGTTCTCACAGGTGAGCATACTGGAAATGGGTCCCGTTTGCCATGTTTTCTGAACCCAAAAGTCAAAACATATGATCGGAAAAGCATTGCTTTTTCTCATCTGCCCATTTATTTGCATTAAAAGTTTTATAAGAGTTTAATAGCAAGATGACATTTAGTTCCATATGTAACACATTCCTTTTATTCCTAATTTTATTTTATTAGGAATAAAAGGAATGTGTTATGTGGGAAACCGTCTATTGTCTTCACTGGCAGAGAAGTATAGACAGAGAACCCGGAAGGCTGGTGACCCTTGAAGCCCTAGCAAAGGTCAGAGCTGTGCACCCAGTTAGTCCAGACAATGGTAGCTGAAGCAACTTCCCCACCAGATA
>NW_005358250.1:415407-421213 GCF_000412655.1 Myotis brandtii
GCTTCCCCCAAGTGGGACACAGGCCCCACCACCACCCCAGAGCGACACCCCACCAAATTGCAGCCAATGCTGCCAAGATCCCATGGCACAAAATGCGGCCGACAGCCCAGCCCAGTCCAGCCCGGAAACAGTGGCTTTGGGTACCAGGCAATGATGTCAGTTAGCAATGCCCAGTCCTCTCTCTAACAACTTACATCCTTAGAGTTTCTTCAGCCCAGGAACCCAACTTGCTTTATAGCCAGGCACAAACATTTAACCATTTAATCAAATGTTTGTGAAGCATTTTCCTGTGCCTCATCTCATTTGATCCTTACTGAAGTCCTAGAGTAGATAGATAGGAGACTCGGTAGAATCCTATTTTCTTTTCATTAGCAAGATGCATATAGAGATATTAAAATATTTCTTCTAATTAATTTCCTTTCAATGTGCACAAATCCAAGCACTGGGACACTAGTTACCATATAATACAGGATAGTTTCACCTACCTAAAATTCTCTTGTCTGACCTAGGCATCATACCCCTCCCTGCCAAGGAAACATTAACAACCACTGGTCATTTACTGTTTGTGGAAGACCACCTATTGTCTTCACTGGCAGAGAAACGTAGACAGAGAACCCCCCGAAGGCTGGGTACCTTTGAAGCCCTAGCAAAGATCAGAGCTGTGCACCCAGTCAGTCCAGACAATGGTATCTGAAGCAACCTCCCCACCTTTAATCATGTAAATCCTTATTGATAAGAATAGTCTGTGTGTCACTGGAACCTCCCTGCCTAAGGGCTATACTATGGGTGGATCCCAAACCAAATAAAAGGTTGGTGTGGCCTGAGAAGAGACAAGAAATAATTTGGAAATATTGGGGGGCCAGGCGGGTAAGTCCAACTCAAGAGGAAGGACTTCCATCTCTTCTCAGGCCACACCAACCTTTTATTTGGTTTGGGATCCACCCATAGTATAGCCCTTAGGCAGGGAGGTTCCAGTGACACACAGACTATTCTTATCAATAAGGATTTACAGGAGTAAAGGTGGGGAGGTTGCTTCAGCTACCAGTATCTGGATTAACAGAGGTGGTGCACAGCTCTGACCTTTGCTAGGGCTTCAAAGGTCACCAGCCTTCCGGGTTCTCTGTCTACACCTCTCTGCTAGTGAAGACAATAGGCGGTTTCCCACATCGTTACAAGTCTGGAATACATGGTGATGTTAGTTATGATATATTCATGAACTAAGCATTTATTGTTATGCTTGCATAATAACATGTCTTTTTAAAGTGTTTTTTTCCTTCCCATTTATGACATTTCCCCTACATGTGTTATTGAGGCACTAGTGTATGATTATACCAAATAGTCATATATACCAGTAATACATGGTATCATATGCCTATATGAGACAGGTGTCTCTATCAGATTATTCTGACATGCCAGTGAAGGGCATTAATTAATTCTGCTCAATTGATTGTTAAAGGCCTTTGAATTTAACTTGAAGCTCAGAATAGCTTTATTCCATGTATCTCCCAGAGAGTGTAATATTGAGTTCACTGTCCCTCAAAATCTACCCAGCACTCAGGCCAGAGAACAACCTTCAGAGAGGAATGCTGGAAGATGCTTTATCATTTATCCTGAACAAGCCAGGTCTTCAGATGGCTTCCCACCCACACGACATGCCACTGGCATTGCATTGGTTCTCTGCAGAACCACGTTGCCTTGTTATGCCCAGATTTCAGGATCCCCAAGAGACCACACACCAGGGAGCCAGCCGTGTCCGATGCAAAAGCATAAGAATCTTTATTCAAGCTAGCTTGAGCTCCCCCCACACTCGCCGACGCAGCGGCAAGCGGCAGAGAGAGGGCTAGCTCTGTCGGAAGAGGGGTTTTATAGGGGGTTGGAGTAAGGGGAGGAGAGAGGACTGTGGGCCCTGCCAATTGGCCAGGCGCAAGTCGGTGTCTTGTTACACAGGATGTGGTCATATCTAAGGCGTGCACTTACCTTGATTATCATTGGTTAGTTTAAAGAAATCCTAGGTGTGGCTAGCAGAGGCTTGGGCTTCTTCCGGGAAGAAGCTCCTTGCTGAGCACATGGCTCTGCCCAAAAAATGGAGGATTCGGGGCAAGATGGAGGGCGTAGCCCTCGCCCTTTCAGCCTGAGCTGTACTTTGTAGCTCTGCCATCAGCCTTTGTTGACAATCATAAGGAACAGCCCTGTGCCCGTTGCCTGTGTGTCTGCTGTATGGATGTTATTGAGACCATTCATCTTTACGTGATAAAACCTGTGTCCTCTCCATGAAGACTCACAAGAGAAATTAATTTTTCATCTCAGTGGCAAGAACAAAGGTCTTTTTAATTCATTCAGTAAACATTTACTGAGCATCTACTACTTGCAGGCCATGTGAGACGTTGTGGATATACTAAAAAATGAAACAGTCTGGTAGGGAACACAGACATCAAATAACCAATTAGCCCATTAATTATTATAGTTTTGATAAGTGCTAACAAGGAAAAATAGTCGGTGGAGCTTAGGGGTGTCGGTAGGGGACTTAGGGGGTCAGTGAAAGGTTATTAAGGGAAGTGGTATTTCTCCTGAGCAATTGCGTAATTTTCTACTTAACCATACTTATCCTCTTCATTTTGGTTGCTGGGAAGTTAAAAGTCAAATTTTGGACTCATCTCTTGAAAGGGTATAGGATTTGAGGTCTAATTTAATTTCTGGATTCATTTATTTGTGGAAAAAATATTTATCACATGCCTACTGTGTACTGAGACTAGCTAGGCACTGAGCAAGCAACAGTAAATCAGAAAAGCAGGTCCCAGGCCTCACAAGAGGGAACTTTGGACAAGGAAAGGAACTATTAAAATTCAAGTTGTACCTGCAATGCTTGGGGAAATGAGCTCAAGAGAGAGGGAAGAAATTGGAGACAGAAAGAACAAACACTTTCTAGAAGTTGTGCCTAAAAGGGGCACAGAAAAATGGGGTAGCCAGAGAATGATGTAGTCAAGAGAGGGGTTTTAAGATGGGGGAAAGTGCATCATGCTACTGATCTGGTAGAGAGGGAAGCGGCGTTGATGCGGGAGGGGAGACCTAGAGTGACATCCTTGAGTTGAGGGGATATCGCACTTGAAGCAAAGAGGAGAGGTTGACCTCTAGGAGCACAGTTTGCCCGCTGTAGTTGGTCCACAGTGCAGGGAGGAAGGCAAGCTTGTGTACACAGATAAAAGATTGATGGATACAGTGGTGAGAGCTCAAGGAAGTTCTCCTGGTGGCCTCTCTCTCTCTCTCTCTTTCTTCAGCTGAGAGTATGGGGGAGGGGATGGCAGAGGTTTGAGGAAGAAGGGAGTGTCCAGGGGTCATCTAGAAGAGCAGCTGAGTAAACAGCTCATTTTTTAAATCTCCTACAGGATCTTCATTACCTCAGCAAGTATGCTCTCAGTGTCTATCATGTCCCAGGCACTTTGATAAACACCAAATACTTCTTTTCTTTTTTTAAAAATATATTTTATTGATTTTTTTACAGAGAGGAAGGGAGAGGGATAGATAGTTAGAAACATCGATGAGCGAGAAACATCGATCAGCTGCCTCCTGCATGCCCCCTACTGGGAATGTGCCTGCAGCCAAGGTACATGCCCTTGACCGGAATCGAACCTGGGACCCTTGAGTCTGCAGGCCGACGCTCTATCTACTGAGCCAAACCGGTTAGAGCACCAAATACTTAAAAGAATGTGTGGCCATACACTTCAAACACATTGTACGCACGTTTTAGATTTGAAGCTGAGTGCAGTTTGGGCAGCTTGGCTGGGTAGGAGCAGGGGTGATCCAGATTTGGAAAGAGTCATACGTTCTTTTTTTAAAAATCCATTTGTTTGAGCGATTCTCTTGAAATACAAATTTTATCATATCACACCTTAAAAAAAACAAAAACTCTTTAATGATGATAGAAAAGAACTTGTGACAAATTGCTTCAGAGGAAGAAAACAGGGATACTAGGGTACAGAGATGAGAGACTTACTTTTTAAGTGTTTAAAGAAAAAAAATTAACCATGTGCATGTAATTCACTACTCAAAAGAAAAACAAAACCCCCTTCTCAAAAGTTTCTTGGTTTTCCACTGCTCTTAGGAGGAAAAAAATCCTTAACTTGGTCTATAATGCTCTACATAATATAGCCCTGCCCCCTCTCCAGCCTGATCTCACGTTAATCTCTCTTCCTTTGCCGCTCTCCAGCGCAGTTACTGGCCTTCCCATTCAGCTGTGCTAGGCTCCTCTGGGCTTCAGGACCTTTCTACAGGCTTTTCTTCCTGCCTCACTCATTCTTACCCTGATCTCTTCCCTCCCTTTCTTTTGCCAGTAAACTTCAGGTCTCAACTCTAAAGACACTTTTTTTCAGGTGTTAATGTAAGAAACATTCAAACCTGTAAAAAAATTTTGTGAGTTTATTTGAGCCAAACTGTCGACAATTGTCAGAAAGAAGAATCTCAATGAAAATGGTGGTTTTTCACCTATTTTTATAAATTACCACCAAAGGCCCTAGCCAGTTTGGCTTAGTGGATAGAGTGTGGGCCTGCGAACTAAAGGGTCCTGAGTTTGATTCCAGTCAGAGGCACATGCCAGGTTGTGGGCTACATGCCCAGTAGGGGCATGCAGGAGGCAGCTAATCACTGATTTTCTATCATCATTGATGTTTCTATCCCTCTCCCTTCCTCTCTGAAGTCAATAAAAAATATATATTAAAAATAAATTCCCATCAAAGGAGATATAAGTGGGTTACATGAAATCCATTGGTGATAGGTTAAGGAGATGGGAGAAAGCAAAGGGGGGAAAACCTCTGAGATTAGATAAAAAGTAAAATGATAGACACATGCTTCTTTAAAAATTTTTTTTAAATTGATTTCAGAGAGGAAGGGAGAGAGAGAAGAAACATCAATGATGACAGAGAATCATTCAACAGCTGGCTCCTGCACGACCCACACTGGGGATGGAGCCTGCAGGACCTGGAATTGAACCCTGACCTCCTGGGTCACAGGTGCAACACTCAGCCACTGAGCCACACCTGCAGGGCAACACATGCTTCTTTTACATGGGTGGGTACAGGATAGTTAATAATTAACACGGTAACAATAACAATGAGGGAATTTGTGGTCTCCTTGCCCTGGTGTCCTGACGCATTGGGGAAGTTACAAGTTACCCTGACATTCCAAAGGTATGCTATCATGGATGCAAAAAGACAGTAGGTTCAGTTAAGATCAAAGTTGATCTTTGTCAGAGAAGATACTGGCCTAGGACATGGCTACCCATCATAGACTGCTTTTTAATTTAAAATTTTAATTTAAAATCAGACCATCCTTTGTGGTTACTTTAGGTCTCTGAGTTTGCAAGGCCCCCATGCTGCCTTCCCTAAGTTAGTCAGGTTAGCTTGTGGCTCCTTTTTGCCCACAGAGGGAAGACTTTCCCCGCCTGCATCCCCAACCCCCACCAGACTCGGTCAGCCCCCCATTCCCCTCCTAACTCTCACTTCCCTGGCATGCACTGCAGCGGCAACCACTTATGAAAATGGTGATCGGTGGGCTTCACTACATCGTCAGACCTAGGACAGGGTCCCTGGGAGCCCAGCTTAGGGCGTGGCACAGTGAGCGCTCAGGGAGTGTTAGCCGGATGACAGGACGCAGGACCGGCCACCGCCAGGGATGATGTGGGGGAGAGGGAGCTGGATGAGGACGGAGCCCGCCCAGTCTGCAATAGCTACTTCTCCAGCGTCAGCAGGTGGAGGACCCTGGGGACCAGTTCGCAGGGTGGGCCGGCGAGCGAGTCCGCCCTGCGCCTGCGCTC
>NW_005358250.1:422071-464789 GCF_000412655.1 Myotis brandtii
GCAGCCCCGCAGCCGGCCGCCTCCCTTCCCGGCCGCCCGGGGTGGCGATGTGGCATTTTCAAGTGAAGTTCCCCGTGTCTGCGTGGCGCATTTTCGTCCACACGCGTTATGACTTGAATCTTCAGCAGTGACACCAGCGATGTGGAGAGGGTCACCCCATTTCACAGATGCAAGGACTCGGGCTCCAGGCAGCCTAAGTGACTTGACAGG
Source organism: Myotis brandtii (assembly GCF_000412655.1). Lineage (NCBI taxonomy): Eukaryota > Metazoa > Chordata > Mammalia > Chiroptera > Vespertilionidae > Myotis > Myotis brandtii. Next base: position 422,282 of record NW_005358250.1, read on the forward strand.
TCTCATCTCCGAACACAGTGTAGGCGCTGGAACTGGCTCTCGCGGCATTTAACAACAAAAGAAGCTTTTTTTTCTTCTTCCATCTTTGATGAATTCCTGTGATGCATCGTGGTTTTTGTTACTCCTTAGCTTGGAGACCTTCCGGTGTCTCCATCACCTGCAGAATAAAGTTCAGATTGGACATTCACGTTTTCCCATGATGGGGCCCCTTGCCTGCACTCCCACCTTGCTTTCCGCTGTCTCCCCCTCCTGGCCCTTCTCTCTGTCGGCCCCGCCTGTTTTCCGTGGGCAGCCTTCACCTTCCTGTGCACTGTTCGCCTTCCCCTGCTTAAGCCACGCCGTCAGACTTTGAGGCCCGTTGCAAGTCTCTCGGCCCGGCAAGGCTGGAGCATCTGGGTTCCTCCCTCGGATTTCTCTTTCCTTCCAGATGGGTCAGGGCACTCACCCTGGTGGTGTCACTGGAAGCTTTCTGCTCTCTGCCCCCTCAATCCCCTTCGCATGCTGTCCCTCTGCTCTCACCATTGCTGGATTACTCATTTCTTTGTACATGTTTTGTCTCTAACTGGACTGTCAGCCGCTGGTGGTATGGGCCCAAATCTGACGGATGGTGGTCCCCAGTGTCTGGCTCAGGAGCACTTACACACATGCTCACCGTACTGGGTAGTCCAGGACTGCCAGCCCTCACCTGGTTTTGAGCACATGGAATATTTATTGCCGGGCACGGTGGGAGACAGCAAGAATCACCCCTAAAGCGAGGGGTTACCTTTTACAGTAACACAGGCGATTCAAATGTAAATGGTGAGATGAGCCTCCTTCCTCTGTAACCCACTCTGAGTGGCTGAGGAATTTCTAGGAACACCCAAATTTAGTAAGACCAGGCATGGTCTCTGGGATATACCTGGCCAGGGCATATCTAAAATATAACCAAGTCTGATTCATGTGTCAGGAAGGAACTGTTTTACTTTAAGGGAACAGTCAGAGAAGTGTTTCCCCCACATAGGGACATGGGGTCGAATAAGTCTGGGGAAACTGCATGCTATATACTCCTTTTTTTGGAGGTCACATGAAATGTCACCTTATTAAAGGCTCCCAGAGATCTTGTATTGAAGAAACCAATTGACTGTTTAGCCAGCATCCCAGCATTTCTCTTATTTATCTGTCTCTAAAGCCCTTTTTGGGAACCCCGTGTGCATTTTGAGAAAACCAAGAGCATGCTATTGGAAATGTTACAGTAGAGGATAGAGCAGGACATGGTCACGGGGTCTTCTGTCTGTCTTCTGTCGGGGGGAAGACATTCTAAGCATTCTCATCTTCTTGCCAAGTGTGTCTTGCTTTGGGGAAGAGCAGGTGGGAGATTGCTCCAAGCAGAACTCCTGGTTCCTTGTTCCTTTCCTTAGCTTATTTTTATTATAATTTGGCTTCACATGATGTGTTCCCAGAGAAGGACCTGACTTGGCCAAAGCAAGCATCTCTTTTTCTCCTTGGTGATTGTGTTTCTCATTTTGATCACATTTAGGTTTGTTGACCAAATGATGTTTCTGGACCTTTGAAGCTGTGGGCCAGTGGTAAATGCCCCCTGGTGAGCCTGTCACCGTCTCCTCCACTTCTTGTCTGTGCTGCTGTACCTGCCCCTTCTTTCTGCTGTTCTCGTATCTATCCATCCCTTTTATCTCTCCTGGAGTCTGTTTCTTCCAGACACTGCCACAACTGTCTGGTTCTTTGAATTTAATCTAATCTGCCCTCTCTTTGAGTCCTCCGCCCATTATGTGCTTCACACTGGTTTATTATCTGCTGTCCCTTTCCTCCAATATATAAAACGCTCCAGGTCATACCTGGGAGAGATGGCTGGCTAGGAGCAAGTTATTACACTGCAGAAGAGAGCTACCTTTAAAAGATTTTCAGGTTTCACTGCAACTTCTTCTAAATGTTAAAGTTCTTTCCTTTTATTCTGTCTTCCGTAACCTAGAGGAGCTGTGTTTTCTTGGGGCTACATTGTCGTTTAGCCAGAGACACTATTTCTTTTATGGGAAATTAGAGTGCTCATCCAAGGATGAAATTGCTTTCCCCATGTAGGGAAAATAATGAGGTACCTGCCTGGTACTCCATTGTCTGGTGGTGATGTCAGCCAACATTTGAGGCATAGTTTTATCAATAGCTTAAAGTTATTATTATTTTTTATTAGGTTAACTCTAAGGGTTGTTGTCAAAGCTTTAAAAAAAATAGGTACATTATTTGATTAGCAGTTGCTTTTCAACTCATATTTGACTGAAGCCATTAAGTGACCCAAGAACAACAAAACAACTTTCAGAAGTCATGTGACAGACGGAAACCTAGGCTCCAAGAGGGTTATAACTAGTAAGTGGCAGAGCTGGTATTTGAACCTTAGTTTATTTTGTTGAGATATAGTTAACCTGTAATTTTTCCTTCTCCCAGGTCAAACAGTAAAATGAAGTACATTCTAGTTACTGGTGGTGTTATATCAGGAATTGGAAAAGGAATCATCGCCAGCAGTGTGGGCACAATACTGAAGTCATGTGGTTTACATGTAACTTCAATTAAAATTGACCCGTACATTAACATTGATGCAGGAACATTCTCTCCTTACGAGCATGGTAAGCACAGTGCATTTTTCTTTCTTTTTTCTTTTATTTACTTTTTGTTAATTCTCACCTGAGGATATTTTTCCATTGATTTTTAGGGAGTGGACGGGAGGGGGAGAGACAGAGAGAGAGAAACATCGGTGTAGGAGAGACACATCAAGTGGTTGCCTCCCACATGTGCCCGACCAGAACCGGGGATCAAGCATGCAACTGATCAGAATTGAACCCGGGACCTTTAGTCTGCAGGCCGACTCTCTATTCACTGAGCCAAATGGGCTAGGGCTCTTTTCTTTTTAAAAATAATTGTGTAGTGCGTAGAAGAAATGTCAGTCGGCCCTAGGAAATTGTGTGTATTTTGCATAACATAACTTCCATTTCTTGCCTTCTAAGAAGGTCCTTAGAGTAGCAGAATGACGCTTTTCTCACCTGGACAGAGAGGAAGGAGAAATCTTAATATGCTATGTAGTAATTGGAGTGTAGAGGTTTCTGTTACAGAAATAATAGAAATTATCTTTCTGGCAGCTGAGTGAAAATCTGTCACTTCAATTGAAAATAGGTAATCTGTTGACATAACTTTCTTTAAATATTTGAGAACAGGGGTTTATATTTATTTTTGCTGGCCCCAAGCTTTACAAATAGGATGCATGGAAAGATAATAAAGAAATAGAGTTTTCCCTGGTATAAGAAAGGTCTTGATAATAGCAAGCACCTTCCAAGATGGAGGTAACTGAGCTCTGCAAGTTGCGTGTTCCTATGATGGAGGTGTCCATTCAAACAGGCTAATGGACCACTTTGCAGGGATTTCGGCAACAATTAAATGCTGGAGCTTCTGTTTTGCTAACAGAGTTTGGATAATATAAACGAGCATCTTTTGAGGTGAGTGAAAAGTTGAAACTGTCAAAGGAGGATAGGAGAGTACCTACCAACTGTGATACCTGATTGTCTGAAGTACCTAAAAGATTAATTGCTTAAAACTGGGGGGAGATGTACTAATAGAACATACTTTCTAAGTTTTTAAATTCTGTTTTCATATTCCTACTTTCTAAGCCTATCTAATAAGAGGGAATATGCAAATTGACCATCACACCCTCACAAGATGACAGTACCCACGGCCAATAAAGAGGGACTATACTAATTGACTGCCACGCTCTCACAAGATGGCAGCGCCCACAGCCACAAGATGGCAGTGCCCAGTCCCCTCAGCCCCGCCTCATCCAGCCAGAGTCCCCCAGTCCCCCTCAGCCCCGCCTTATCCAGCCTCAGTCCCCCAGTCCCCTCAGCCCCACCTCATCCAGCCTCAGTCCCCTCAGCCCCACAGGGGAGGGCAGTTGGAGGTGATCAGGCCGGCAGGGGAGGGCAGTTGGGGACAATCATGCTGGCAGGGGAGCAATTAGACGTCAATCATCAGGCCAGGGGAGCAATTAGGGGGCTATCAGGCTGGCAGGCAGAGTTGTTAGGGGCAATCAGGCAGGCAGGCAAGTGGTTAGGAGCCAGCAGTCCCAGATTGTGAGAGGGATGTCCCAGATTGGAGAGGGTGCAGGCTGGGCTGAGGGACACCCCCACCCCCGTGCACGAATTTCCTGCACTGGGCCTCTAGTGTTGAGATAAAAATTTGTAAGGGTGAGTGTCACCAGGGCAAAATCTATGTGTAATAAATAGCGATAGGAAAAGATGGACATACGGGGCAATATCTCCTACAGAATTCCTGAGCAGAGGATAGGCCCTCTCTCTGAGGGGGAAAATAAGACATTTTTTTCCTTTCCTGTGTTTGAGCTTGTCTCTTATTATGATGGTAGGAACAAACCAACCATTCTGGGCAAAATTGCTAGAATGACGTTTCGAGGAATGAATGTGAAACAAAGGGATGGGAAACACTTTTAGTTTCACAACTTTGTTTAGGACTAAAGTGTAGCCCAGAGCTGGCTTTTAGAATCAACGACCTTAACATATACAGTATATGTCTTGTTTAAGCCTTGAATCAAGTCATGCTTTTATCACATTTCAAACCTTGCTTTGTTCAAGTAGTAGAATTTGTTGAAAACAACATGCCATTCTAACTGTAAAGTCTCATATGTCCACAGCCCTTTGGGCTATAATTTTCTTCAATTCCATGCTATTTCAGAACTATCTGATTCAGACTGAGTTTGTTGACAGACTGGAGTGTGAAGTTACCTTTTGAAGAATGGTTGGTGATTTTATGTGTGCGTCCTATTTAGTTACCTAGAAGTAAATTTCTTTGCTTTGCGTATAGGTAACTTTGTTCTAGTTGAGTATTTATGTTTTGGCATACAAGTTGTGCCATGGCATGTGTATTTTTCATTACCCTAAACATCTTCACTGTTTACTGCAGGTGAGGTTTTTGTACTGGATGATGGTGGAGAAGTTGACCTGGACCTGGGTAACTATGAGCGTTTCCTTGACATCCGCCTCACCAAGGATAACAATCTGACCACCGGGAAGATATACCAATACGTCATCAACAAGGAGCGCAAAGGGGATTACCTGGGGAAAACCGTCCAAGGTAATCCTGGATTTGCCTTCAAAGTTTAAAAATCTTAACCAGTTGAATTTCTTTTGTGTATTGTTATTGAAATATGCCGTCAGTTGACTCAAACAATAACTTGAAGAAGCCATCACTGCTCTGTGGACAGCACGGAAGCTGTCAGTCTGGTGGTGTGATTTGAGTCCAGAGAGCTGTTGTCTTTATACAGTACAGTGATGAGTGTGAAGTGATGAAGGCAACTAGGTTAGGGCAGTAAGCCTGACTGTGTGTGTGTGTGTGTGTGTGTGTGTGTGTGTGTGTGTTGGTGGTGGTTGTTGTATCTATGTATAGGTAGTGATACATGTGCATTGGTTTTAGGCTACTCATCAGTGCAAATGGTGTCTATGTATAGGTAGTGATAGGGAAAAGGCATGCATCATGTGCATTGGTTTTAGGCTACTCATCAGTGCAAATGGGCTAGGGGAGTCTGATAAGTGGGTCTCAGTCCTCTTGAGCTATCACCAGCCCAGTTTCACTTGTATCTGTTTGCTGTCTTGGGGTTTGCATAGTGGTTCATTTGAGAAAAGTGCTGGTTTGAAAAAGGTGGGGTTGGAAAACCCTGACCTAGTATAATGACATTCATATAAACTTTTGGGGCTGATAAAAAGTGGCTTTCACCTGGGTTAGGAGAATAGATGTGCTTTTGGCTTCAGGTTTTCCTGGACCGAAAGCCAAAGGTCCCTCTGACAATGAGCAACCCTAGACCAGATTCTAGCCTAATCGGGTCCTGTTTACACCTTAGCTCTGCCACTTACCAGCTTTATGAACATAGGTGTGTTACTTAACCTCTCAGATCTGGTTTCTTTTTCTGTAAAATGAAGATAATAACAGTATCTACTTCTCCGGGAGGTTAGGAGGATTAAAGGAGCTAAGTCAGTAAAGTGTTTCTTTTGAGTTCCTGACACTGTACACAAAAGGGCCAATTTGGAATTATAATGACCTTGATTATACAGTTTGTTTTTCTAGGCCCCAGTGTATTTGTCCATTTATTCATTCCTTCATCAGATATGTTGTGAATGCTCACTGCAGGTAGTCAGACCTCCCTGGTGCTGGGAATACTTGATGAAGAAGATCAAAGAGGCCATTGCCCTTGTGGAGGTTACACACAGATGGAATGAGGTGTCTGTTAGGAGTTGTGATGGAAGAAGAGTGAAGAGAGATTGAGAAAGTGGTGGGGAGAGCCAGTTGGACAGGTGCTCAGGGAAAGCCTCCAAGGAGAGGATGTGTGAGCCGAGAGGCTAGCCATGGGAGGAATAGAAGGTGGAGGTGCATGTCATGTACCAAGCTTCGAGGCTGCAGAGGGCTTGACCAGGGAAATGAGGAGCTGTTACAGCTGAGCACAGGACCCAGGGGGATGGTGAGAGGTGGGGGCTGCAGCAAGGTCATATGGGGCCTACTGGGCCCCAGCCTGGAGTTTGGATTTTACTCAGAGCATAAATTCAGGGAGTGGTGAACTCTGATTGGCATTTTTAAAAGATCACTTTAGCTGCTGTGTATGGAATAGATAATGAATATCCTTGTGCTTGAGGCACTGCTGGCTCTATATATAGCAAGTTAAACAGTAATCTCTGCCCCTTAGGAATTTGCTATCAGAATCTAACAGTTATGATTTTTAAGTTTTTAGCAATAGCTGGCATTTATTGAGCACTGACACGCTAGGCATTCTGCTTAGCATTTTACCAGTGCTGTGTCATATAATTTGCACAGATTTATGAAGGAGAAGCTATTATCTCCAGTTCATGGAGAGGGAAATTGAGCTTAAGAATAGTTAAGTAATTTGCCCAAAGATCCACCCCTAATGAGAGGTGGAACTGAGACGTGAATCCAGACATTCTGAGCCCAGAGGTTGTGCTCATAACTACTGTGCTCCACTGTACTGTCTCCAGTGGATTGTCTCCCCTCTGGGAATCTGGAACACAATGGGACAGGGTCCTGGTTTCTCTTGTTCCTTGAAAAGCACCCAGGTTGACTTGCCCACCTTCAGCGGTAAGCGGTGGGGCGGCCACGTGGTCTGCCGGGTGGTTGTGGAGCCAGGGTAGACCGGCTCAGTGGCAAGAACTCTGATGTGGGTCAGGACGCCACTCTCAACCCTACTCTCCTCTAGTGTCTCCAGCCACCACTGGGAAGTCTGGAAAGGAGGCTGTGGGGAGTGGGAGCAGGAGCCCAAAGGTTTTTTTTTAAGGTCATATAAGAGTGCTCTCAAAAATATTTTTGTGATCCCTTTGCCTCTCTGTGAAGGCAAAGGTCATTTAAGAGTGCTCTCAAATATTTTTGTGATCCCTTTGCCTCTCTGTGAAGGCAAAGAGTGCAGCCATTTGTTGTTAAAGGTAAAGTGTGTCTTCCTCACCTCTGCTGATGGAAAAGTGTGAGTCCCACTGTTTTTCTCCTTCTCAGTTGTCCCTCACATCACAGATGCAATCCAGGAGTGGGTAATGAGACAGGCATTAATACCTGTGGATGAAGATGGCCTGGAACCTCAAGTGTGTGTTATCGAGGTGTGTATAAGTCTTTTCTAAACTTGTGATTCCTGAGTAGGTGGCCAGGTGTACCTTTCACCTCCTTAGTCAGCCATCAGCAGCGAAGCCCTTGACCCTCCTAACTGTGATGTGGCAGGTGAGGCCATAGCAACAGTCATGTGGATCGGCTGTGCAGTCAAAACTGATACCTTGTCCGAGCAGTTCTCCTTTTTCAGCATTTATACATCTATGTGGTGTGGACTGTGACACATTGTGTTTCTGTGAATGAATGAGCCTCCTTTGGTTTCAGTTTCTATATTCCTGCTTTGCTTATCCTAGCTGTTGGATCTCTGTTCCTGCAAAATAGGAGACTCGAAAGTTCTAGCAGCTAGTTTGTAACTGATACTTTTAAAAATATATATGTATTTTTGTTTATTTCAGAGAGGAAGGGAGAGGGAGAGAGAGATAGAAGCATCAATGATGAGAGAGAATCATTGATCAGCTGCCTCCTGCACACCCCATTGGGGATTGAGTCCTCAACCTGGGCATGTGCCCTGACCAGGAATCGAACTGTGACTTCCTGGCTCATAGGTAGATAGATGCTCAACCATGTGGGCTAGGCTGCAAATGATGCTTTTTAATACAAAAGTTTTTTGTGGCTAAGTGGATAAGATTTAGGTTGCTCTGTGACTCTCTTACAAATAAAATTCCTAGTACATCTTTCGCCTGACCTTTTTCTTGAAATCATGTGGAAAGATCCATGATAATCTTGGGGAATGGTAAGCCCATCCAAAAAAAGTAATCTTTTAGCACAAAGAAATACCTAATTACTATCAGAAAACTAACCCACAGGAGGGAGGTTTAGTACTTAACCTCTAAAATAACTTTGTTTCTCTAGCTCGGTGGAACAGTGGGAGATATAGAAAGCATGCCATTTATTGAGGCCTTCCGTCAATTCCAATTCAAGGTCAAAAAAGAGAACTTTTGTAATATTCACGTCAGCCTAGTTCCTCAGGTAAGTCATTCAAAACTTGGGGGTGATGGAGAGGAGGGAGAAAAGAATGATTTTCACTCCTTTTCTGTTTTAAATATTTGAGCTGTAGGAAGCAGAAAATAAAAACTTCTTTGTGAATTTTAAGTTACAATCATACTTTCTGAAAAGATCCAGTGGGAAACATTTGGGAAAATAGTCAGGGACGTTGCAGTTAAAGCTGTTGGATTCAACATGCCCGTTTGTCTTTAACCACACGGTGAAGCCCATGACAATTATGGTAAAGGGAATTTTTATATAGACAAAAATTCACAAAGATAAATACTGAGAGAGGAGTCAACAGTAACAAAAATTAGGAAGGCAGAAAGCAGGTGGACATGTGGAAACTGACTTAGACCTGGGAGAGCTGGATCCTAAGCCTGCATCAGGGAAAGAGAGAAGTAATCCAGTTTGCCCTTCAGAGGCGCAAGAATGCGCAGCATCGGTACCTCTGGGAGTGGGGGTAGGGGTGAGGCTTATAATTGCTGTTCCAGAAGCAGTAAAACCTCTTGGGGGTCTAACTGCTTCTGGAAGGCAGTTGTGAGCCCCACCCTTCCCTAATGTGCACAGTGGGGCCCTAGCCCCGCCCCCACCTTGGCAGAAGACTGGAGGTTTCTTTCTTTGAAGAGAGATTCTGAATGAGCAGACACTAAGGATATTTGAGGGCAGTAATACTGAACTAAAAACATGGGAGGAAGTGTAATTTGATGCTCTTGAGACACCCTATCTTCTTCTTCCACTTGGTTCCCAGAAACATCACAGCCAGGCTTGGACCTTCCATGTAGGAGATTGTAAGATTCTTCTTGGGGTATATGACCAGCCCAGGAGAAAACACACTGCCCTCAGAGGCTCCCCAGTGAAACAGGCCAGCCAATTCCCAGAGTGAGGACCTGGTGGACAAGTCCATGCACTCTCACGGAACTTCCACTTGGCTTTTATTTATTTATTTATTTATTTTTTAAATATATTTTATTGATTTTTTACAGAGAGGTAGGGAGAGGGATAGAGAGTTAGAAACATCGATGAGAAACATCGATCAGCTGCTCCCACACACCCCCCACTGGGGATGTGCCAGCAACCAAGGTACATGCCCTTGACCGGAATCGAACCTGGGACCCTTGAGTCCACAGGCTGACGCTCTCTCCACTGAGCCAAACCGGTTAGCGCCACTTGGCTTTTAAAGATGAGCTGGGAGCCAGTGATCAGACATTTGGAGAAAGTATCTAACATGCAAGAGATCAAAACAATAGGAAAAAAAGAAAATTAGAGGAAATTAAAGCTCTGCAGGGAGCAGGAAACTTAAAGAAAATAAAACAATCTGTCATTAATATCCTTAGAATTAAAGGGAAATAAACTGCATCTATTTGACAAAGCTGGATACCCAAGAAGGGAATATTCAGAGAATAGAAAATTCTTGGGGATTAAAAATTAGATAGCAGAACTGAAAAATTTAAGAGAAAGAAAGTTGATGAAATACCCTGGGAAGTAGAACAGAAAGATCAAGAGAGAAAAACCAAGAAAGTTGAGGAATGGTCCATGAGTTTTAACATCCAAATATAGGATGTCCCAAAAAATAATAAATGGAGAGGGAACGAGTCTGAACCAGGGGCCCATAAGCTATGCTCACAGGTCAAATCAATCCAGCCTGTTTTGAAAATTGTATGGAAATATGACCACACCCTTATGTTTATGTATTGTCCATGCTGCTTTTGTATTAAAAGAGCAGAGTTGAGTAGTTGTGACAGAATGCATGGCCAACAAAACCTAAAATATTTATCTGGCCCTTTATAGAAAAAAAATTTTTACTGTAAACAATTCAAGGAAATTTCCAGACATGAGTTTTTAGATTGAAAGGGCCCACTGAATGCCTAGCATATTGAATGAAAAATGAACCACACCAAGGCACATCCTTGTGAAATTTCAGAATAATGGGGAAGAAATTCTAAAGGGCTCTAAAGAGAAACATCAAGAATCGGTATGGCATTCAACTTTTCACCAGCAATACTGGAAGCTAAAAGTGAAGCTGTTTCCTAATAAATTCTTGGGAAAATGATTTTCAACTTAGAATTCTATACCCAGCAAATGTATCTGTTAAGTGTGAGAGGAGAATAAAGATAATTTAGTACATAGAAAACTCAGTATACCAACAAAACAAAACAAAACAGAAAGCCACACAGAAAAACAAACATTTGGACCAGAAAGGAAAAGAATGGCACATGGCTTAACGGTGGACAGTATTTAACTACTTTCAAAAGTCATAAACACTGATGAGGGATCGTGAGTTGGGGGGCTGCAGGCTCAGAATGGTTACATGTGTAGAATGTAACAAGGAAATCAATAAAAAAATGCCTCAAACTATAAGCCAGGAATCAGCAATAAAGCATACTAAAGGGATCAGTTTAAAAAGTGAAAGAGTGGCTGGCTGTCTCTAGGCTTTGGCACCACTGGTCTTTAGGACAAACTTTGTAGAGCTGTTTGACTCTAAAATATGTGATGTGTAACTTTTACAAAAATAAAAATGAAATGAAGGATCAAATAATCTATTTCCCCATTAAGAAGGGGGTTCCAGGAAAAGTCAGACTTGAAAATTCCTATCATAGAGCAAGTAACTTTTTTTTTCTTTTGTAAAATAGCCAAGTTCAACAGGGGAACAGAAGACTAAACCCACCCAGAATAGTGTTCGGGAGCTCAGAGGCCTTGGGCTTTCCCCAGATCTGGTAAGAGTTCCTTATTCCTTGGTTTCAGCATGATCTTGTGTGTCTCATTAAAATCTCTTCTGTGGCACCCAATCCCTTTGTTTTCTTGGCATGCTTTTAGTTGATGGTGGAGAAATAGGTCTGGTTCTTTGAACTGGGGCTGTAGTTTACAAATATTTCCTTATCTGGCATGTATGTGGTCGAGTCTTATTTCTCCCCTCAGCGAGTCATTTATTCTCTCTTCCCTCCTAACCAAGAACATTGAGGAAACCCCATTTGCCTCTTGTAGTTCAGTAATCGTATCTGTTTTTCCAGTTTGGGATTTAGGAATTTTAAGTTTGCAAACAGGTAATATTGTCATAATATGCACGCATTGTGCTAGGAGTTAGCTTAACAGTGATATTTGTTTTCATTTCAATTAGGAGAAAGCCCAGCTTTGTAATCCGTTCTAATTATCTTGCTTTCTTTACTACCAGGTTGTGTGCAGGTGTGCAAATCCTCTCGACACATCAGTGAAAGAGAAAATATCTATGTTCTGCCATGTTGAACCTGAACAGGTGAGTAGAAACTCCATCTTCACATGAATCATTTTTTGCTTCTGATTATCCTGAAGTCTCTTAACCGGTCTCATAAGGCTTATTGTCAGTTCAGGATTTGAGACCACAGGCTGTTCCCCGGAAGAACTGAAACCATTGGCTCTGTGACTCCATGACCCTGTCTGTGGTTCCCCAATGTACTTTTCCTCTCCTGCCTCTCCTCTCCCCACTTCTTGTACTACCTTCTGCAGCCATGCCGAATGGTGTCCATCCCCCCGGCCCCCTCTTGGCCTCACAATCCTCCTATTCATTTTCTTCCTTTGGGGCCCAGCTAGGACACAGTATTATCGGAGCAGCTTTACCTGTCAAACCTTCTCACTCTTGAACCTCAGTTTGATCTTTGGGCTCACAGGTGCTGGTGGTGAGCTCTTATACTGCCCCTTTATGTGTGTCTGTGTGTTTCCCTTAACAGACTTTGAGCTTCTTGAGGGCAGGGCTCACCTTATTCAACTTTATATTCCTGGTGCCTGGTGTCTAAGGTGTTGTAGGCTCTAAACATATTTTAGTCTTTTCTGTTATCTGTGCTACAAGGGTACCTATGGTACAGGAAATTCAAAATTTCGGAGCTGTAATATGTCTAAGTATGGTGCATGGTATAGAAATTCTAGTGGTGATTAGTTGAGACTGTAGCATTGGTCAGGTTTGGCTGAAAGAGAGTTTATGGATTTGAAGGATTTTATGATTCAGTTATAGATGCTTTGTTTTGCTGCTAGATTATTTGAAGGTCAGGAGACAGAGAGGGGAGAATGAAGCAGCAGGGTTAAAATAAGGAAAATCCATTTATAAGACTACCAGGAGTGTGGATTTGAATATAAAAATATTAAAATCATTGCCTGGCATTAAAGGGAATAGAGCAAGAGGGAAGCCTTTCCCCATTACAGAGCAGCTGTCATCTCCATCTCCATGCTGGCGCAAGCTTCAGGGAGTGAGGGCAGCCTGGGGCCTGAGAGCAGTGTTCCTGGGTGTGGTTCCTGCGCTGAGAGCTGGGAGCCCTCTCAAAGGGATTCATAACGAATAGGTGTAAGAATAATTTCATTGTTATGAACAGCCATTTTTTTTGTTTGTTAATCCTCACTCGAGGATATTTTTTCCGTTGATTTTTAGAGAGAGTGGAAGGGAGGGGGAGACAGAGAGAGAGAAACATCATTGTGAGAGAGAAACATGGATTGTTTACTTCCCGCATGCAGCCCGACCAGGGCCAGGGATCGAGCCTGCATTCGAGGCATGTGCCCTTGACTGGAATGGAACCTGGGACCCTTCAGTCCAGGGGCCGACATTTTAACCACTGAACCAAACCGGCTTGGGCATAAACAGCCTTTTTATCATGTATTTCAATTATTATTAATTTGGGGTTTTTTTGCTATTTGGGAAGCACTGATTCAGGTAGAAACCCAAACATTGTTCTAATTAGTGGGTGAAAGCAAGAGGTTTCTATGAGAAAGAAAAACAGAATAATTACATGAATAGAAGGAAGGAATTCCTGTTGGTGTTAATAAGTCCAAGAAGGAATTTCTGTAGCTGCAGATTAGCTAAGTTACTCTTTAGCTATGTATGGTGGTGCTATTTTAAACAATGCCTTTAATTTTCAGTCTGGTAGTCAAAATGTGTTTTCTTGTTAGCTTTGCAAACAATTGTTTGGAACACAGTTTTGGTTTGGCTCAGTCCAGAGGTTATTTAAACATCCTAAAGGTTTGAGGAGTAAGACATACAAGGCAGTTCCTTTGGGATGGCAGATCTGACTCCATTTTGAAGTGGCTATGTTTGTCAAAGTAAGAATGTCCAAACCTGCAGAAAATTTTAATGAGTTTGTTATAGTTTACTAGAGGCCCGGTGCACAAAATTTGTGCACTGGAGCCTGGCCCGCGCCCTCTTGCAGCCCGGGACCCCAGGGGATTGGGCCTAAGCCGGCAGGAGGACATCCCTCTTGCAGTCCAGGATCCCTCTCATGGTCTGGGACCCCTCGCTCCTTACCGCCCGCCTGCTCGCTGCTCCTTAGCACTGCTGCGGAGGCGGGAGAGGCTCCTGCCACCACTGCTTTGCTCACCAGCCGTGAGCCCAGCTTCTGGCTGAGCAGAGCTCTCCCTGTGGGAGTGCACTGGCCACCAGGGGGCAGCTCCTGTGTTAAGTGTCTGCCCCCTGGTGGTCAGTGCGTGTCACAGCAACCAGTTGTGCAAGTCTTCCACTGTTCGGTCGATTTGCATATTAGGGTTTTAATATAGGATTTGACCCAAAACAGAGGTCACACCTGGAAGCAAGATCTCAAGACTGTGAAAAATGTTTCTGCACTTCTTCAATTATTTTAGACATTTCTATCCTAGCAAATGAATAATTCAATTCAGTAATAGAATAGGTTGTCATTAAAATTATTCACTCTAAAAATGTGACAATATATCTATATTTAAATTTGAATTTGAAATCTTATGCCTGTTTTTTAAATTGTGTTGCTTATCTTATTGTTAGGAGTTCTTTATATATTCTGAACTTTTACCAGATATGATTTGCACATTTTTTCTCCCAGTCTGTGGCTTATTTTTTCATTTTCTTAATGGTATCTTTTGAAGCACAAAAACCTTTTACATTTATATGAACTCCATTTTTTTTTTCCTTATAGATTGTACTTTTGGTATAATATTTAAGCACTCTGTTTAACCAAGGTCATAAAGATTTTCTTCTATGTTTTCTTAAAAATTTTTACAATTTTAGGTTTATGTTTAGGTCTAGGATTCATTGTGAGTTAACTTTTATATATAACAACTTTTCAATAAAAGTTGAGAGTCATCTTTTTGCCTATATCCAGTTCTAGCTCCATTTGTTGACAGGACTTATCTTTCAATAGTCTATATCAGTGATGGCGAACCTATGACACGCGTGTCAGAGGTGACACGCGAACTCATTTTTTTGGTTGATTTTTCTTTGTTAAATGGCATTTAAATGTATAAAATAAATATCAAAAATATAAGTCTTTGTTTTACTATGGTTGCAAATATCAAAAAATTTCTATATGTGACACGGCACCAGAGTTAAGTTAGGGTTTTTCAAAATGCTGACACGCCGAGCTCAAAAGGTTCGCCATCACTGGTCTATATAATAACAGCCTAATATGCTAAAAGTCCGGTCGTCCAGTCGTCCATTAGCATATCAAAGCGTAATATGTTAATGATATGCTAAGGTTGCTCAACCGCTCGCTATTACGTGCACTGACCACCAGGGGGCAGACAATCAACTGGTCAACCAGTTGCTATGACGTGCACTGGCTACCAGGGGGCAGACGCTCTGACTGGTAGGTTATCTTGCTGCTGGGGTCTGGCCAATTGGGATTGAGCGAGATGGGCCGGACATGCCCTGGAGCCCTCCCGTGGTTTCTCCCTGGTTGGCCAACCTCCTGCGCCCCACCCCGGCCCCGATCGTGCACTGGTGGAGTCCTTCAGCCTGGCCTGCACCCTCTCGCAATTTGGAACCCCTCAGGGGATGTCGGAGAGCTGGTTTGGCCCATTCCTGCAGGCCAGGCCGAGGAACCCCACTGGTGCATGAATTTGTGCACCGGGCCTCTAATATTGTATAATTTTATTTTTAGATTTGTTTATCTTTGTAAAAACTTAAGGTTTAATCACAGGTATTTATAATTTACTATGTGAATGGCATATTTAAAAAAATTGTATTTCCTGATTAGATATATCCATGTGTAGGAAACCTTGCTGAATTCTGCCCATTGATTTCAAGGCAAGCTAACGTTAATTAAATTCTGTTAGTTCTGATTGTTTACGCATACATTTTCTTGTGTTTTTTTTTATGGATTAAACAATAATATTGTATACAGTTAGTGATAATTGTTTCTTTATTTTTTAGTTCATATACATTTTTTAAAATCTAATTGTAATGGCTAATATCTCTAGTACATCACTGAATAGAAATAGTGATATGGCCTGTTTTGCCTTGTTCCAGACTTTTGCATTAGTATTAATAGCAAACTAAATGATGTTAGCTCTGGGTTTTTTATATTTTCCATAAAATTTCTAATTTACCAATAATTTTTATTATGAATAGGTTTTGAATTTTTATTAAACCTGCATCCACCGAGGTATTCTTTTCCTCTCCTTTAATCTGTTCATGTATTGAATCCCACTGTTAAATTTTCTAGTGTGGTGATTCTGAAACTCAGCTTTAAAAAATACTGATGCTCCTCCTACTTCCAGAGATGGTGTGGAGTGCAGCAGGCTTAAGGATTTTTAAAAGCTCCCCCAAGTGGTTCCAGAGCCAAATTTGAGAACTACTATTCTGGTGACAAATCCTTCTTGAACATGACTTTCTTTTTTAAACAACATTTGTAGTTTAGTTTGTGATTTTTTTTTTTTTAAGCTTTTTGTATCCACCCATCTATTGTGGCTCAGTGGTTGAGCATTGACCTAAGAACCAGGAGGTCACTGTTCGATTCTTGGTCAGGGCACATGTTGGGGTTGTGGGTTCAATCCCCAGTAGGAGGCATGGAGGCAGCTGATCAATGATTCTCTCTCATCATTGATGTTTTTATCTTTCCCTCTCCCTTC
The DNA here is from genome assembly GCF_000412655.1 of Myotis brandtii. NCBI lineage: Eukaryota > Metazoa > Chordata > Mammalia > Chiroptera > Vespertilionidae > Myotis > Myotis brandtii. The sequence continues at coordinate 438,746 of NW_005358250.1, forward strand.
CTCTCTGAAATCAATAAAAATAAATTATGAAAAATATATTTGTGTCCATGTTTATAAGAAATTAGTCACTATTTTTTATATCTTTCTAAAAAATTGCCCTTTTTCTCTCAAATTACTTATTTTCTCAAGGTCAGGTGCTAGTAGGAGCTGTCAGCCCAGTTAGTTTTTGTTTGTTTTGTAAAATAACCTTTGCTGCTTTTTAAACAGGTGATCTGTGTCCACGATGTCTCGTCCATCTACCGAGTCCCCTTGTTATTAGAGGAGCAGGGGGTTGTAGATTATTTTCTTCGAAGACTTGACCTTCCTATCGAGAGGCAGCCACGAAGAATGCTGATGAAGTGGAAAGAGATGGCTGACAGGTTTGCTTCATGAGAAGGAGTTGGGAATTCTAGCCTATTTCTTTTTTTTTAGGGGCTCGGGGAATTCAGCTCTTACTTGTGCTATCAACTCATGTTAGAAAAGGTTATAAATGGTAAGGAGCATTAAGAAAGGCTCTCAGCCTTCATGTAGTTGTATCATGGACAAGGAAGTCCTGGTGGACTTGGCCTAGGTCCCAGGTCACAAGTGAGTTCAGATTACACACTGACACCCTTGTCTCCGGTCGACTGGAAACTCAACAGGGACCTGGTGGCAGTGGGTTAGCACACGTACCCGAGGCCCACACCGATGACTGGCGAGGCTGGAACACTCCTGGGTAGCGTCCCAGATACCTGAGCTGGGCTTGGGAACATGTCACTCACCCTACACCAGAAGAGGATCAGCAGGGAAGTCAGTCTTCTCCTGCTACCACGTTGAAAACTCCCACTCCTCCCGCGGCGGTGTGGTGCTCACATCTCACGCCCCGCCCAGAGCACTGGGTGTAGTAAGCACGTGGGAGGGGAGCCACTCATCCCACTGCTGTGATATTTTCATTTTGACATTTTCCCTTTCAGTTTTTGTCCATTTACATGCACATCTTGTAGCTACAAAAATGGCACACAGTTTTAGGGCTTTTTTCATAAAATATTATAAATATTTTTGCTCTGTTGCTGATTACGTTTTATAATATAATGAATATGGACTATTGTGTGGATATCCTATAATATATTTGACTATAACCTTCACACATTAACCCTTGTGATGTGTTGGTCCATTTTTTTGTCCTTTGGGATTTTAATTTTTTGTAAAACAATGTGTGTGAGATTTTGAAGCAATCTCTTTGTAACGGCTTCTAAAATTCCATTTTCTTAAGCCAGCCACACTGATCTGAAAATTGTTTGCTCTTTACTGCTGGGTACATAGGACTCAGATAATAGCTGCTTCCGGAAAGTTCTTCCCAGACTTGTTTTTCTTCTCTTTCAAGAGGAATTAAGGTCTCGTAGTCATATGTACGTGGTCATATGTACATTCTAAATATTTTGTGGTTTCTTGACCTCTGATTGATAGATACGACCGCTTGCTGGAGACCTGCTCTATTGCCCTTGTGGGCAAGTACACTAAGTTCTCAGACTCCTACGCCTCTGTCATTAAAGCCCTGGAGCATTCTGCACTGGCCATCAACCACAAGTTGGACATCAAGGTGAGGAGGGTGGCGCTGTGCAGCGAGGCATGACCAGAGAGGCTGTCTGCAGTCCATAGATGCTGTGTATCTGCTTTATATTTTTGAAGCTCAGAATTTATTTTTAGGATTAAAAAGATTTATGGTGGGCCCCTGGCTTTGAGAGAACAGTAGAGCATTTTCAGGAAATAATGAAGGGAGAGGTGGTCAGAGTAGAAGCTGAGAGACAGTGAATGCTTGGATCTCAATATCAAGCAACCAAGTAAAATTGCCCCAAGTGGGTGGGGGAACCCTGGCTGGCCAGAGGCACTTTGCACAATTGCTGGTACCAGTTACCCTGTCTGTGAAGTGGGAATGCTGATATCCACCACATAGAGCTGGGAGGTTTCTCCAAAATATGTGTCTAGTCGCTGAGTCAGTGCTTGGAATGGGGGCAGCACCCAGTAAATAGTAGTTACCTGCTCTGCTCTGCGACGCGGTGGGCAGAAGCCGAGCGGTGGACTGTCAGGCATGGCCCCTGCCTGTCTCCTTAAGGCGGTAGAGTGTCGGGGTCCATGGATTCCAGAGCCACACAGCCAGGGCTCAGATTCTGCCTCCCTTGCTTACAAGATGTGTGACTCCAGGCAAGTTACTTAACCCTCTTTGTGCCTTAGTACCTTCCTCATAGGACTATTATAAGAATTAAATGAGTTCATATAAAGTGCTCAGTACTGTGCCTGGCATAGAGAAAGTACTGTTTGTTAGCTCTTTTGGAAAACCTTGCACCTGTCCCTTTTATATGTTTCCCCCAGCATCGCAGCTCCCCAGCTGGAGCAGGTGTCCTCACCAGCGACACGGGGGTTTGCCTGTTTCTCCAGGTGTTTCCCAGGGTGATAGTTTGCTTTGTGCTGGTGAACAGATTCCTGTAGAACGACCTATTCCATGTTCTTAGAGAATTATGGGATTTCATTACACTGCCTGACTTACATTTGCTAGTTCTTTGCATCACTCATTTGTTCTATCCACGTGGAGCTAGTCTGTGCCTCTCCTGTGTTAGATGGTGGAGGTGAAAGGTGACTAGAAAGTCAGGGAGGTCTCTTAGGTGTGATTGGGAGGATTTGAAAGTAAAGTATCATTTTTAAACTACTTTAAAATTGAGAAAGATGGGGCATTGATAATACTGTTCAGAAATTATGAAAGATCAGTTCGCGGCTGTGGCGTCATGAGCCTGCTTCTTTTCTCCTGTCTGACCGCGCCCAGTACATCGATTCCACGGACTTGGAGCCGAGCACCTTGCAGGAGGAGCCTGTGCGCTACCACGAGGCCTGGCAGAAGCTCTGCAGTGCTCAGTGAGTAGCTCTGCCCTTGGCTTTCAGGGTCTTGGGTTGCGTCCGTGGGCAAAGTGCTGTGCTTTCCTGTGCTGGTGGTAAATCTGCTTGTTTAAATTGTTGAAGAGACTGCATACCGGATGATGTAAACCTTACCAAAATACAGCTCCTCCGTGTCATTGGAGCTGAAGAGAACTTGTTCTAGTTTGATTGCATCTGTTGGTGAAGCTTAACTTAAAAAGATTTTCATCCAGAAGATATGATTAGTATCTGTTGGTAGAGTCTTATAAGTAGTTTGTTTTCAGCAGCTGCTATTTATAATCATAAAACATGAGCAAGAATGTCTAGTTCACCAGCAGAATTGAGTGTTACGGGGCCCTGTAGCTGTGGCTGAGACCCCAGGTCAGTGTGGCACTCAAGCTGACCAGAAAAGGTCCCTTCCTACGTGGGGAGCACAGTGAGCCCAGAGGGGGGGAAAACGCATTTATATGAATACAGATTAAAAATTAGGAAAGAGGCCGTGCCTGGGACAAATACTGTGTGGTAGCAGTATTACAACTTTGTATGCCATCTTTTTTTACTTGTTGGCACTTAGTACCGTCACTGAGAAAAGTCCATGGTTTTGTGTGTGTTTTCTAAGTTCTTAGTGTTTCCGTTCAGCTCGTTGGCAGCCTGAAATCACAGGCATAGCCCAGTGGCAAAGTGTATGGGTAACTTCATGGCTTCTGTGTCTTGGAACTGGCCCGTGGGTGGTCACTGCAAGCTGGGCTGGTGGGAGGGGTCACCCGTGCTGTGCTCTCTTCTCTTGAACAGCGGAGTGCTGGTTCCAGGGGGATTTGGTGTTCGAGGGACGGAAGGGAAAATCCAAGCTATCTCCTGGGCTCGGAAGCAGAAGAAGCCTTTTCTGGGTAAGAAGTAGAAAAGAGCACAAGGAAGGTGCCTGTAGCCTGTGAGTGAAATGGGATCTCCAGACCCAAACACAGGTGCCATCTTTCCACATAGCAACTCAAGTCCAAGCCTCTTTGGTTCTCTGTGGGAGAAATTCAAACCCTCCTTTAAAATGAGACGTTAAACTTGTGAGTTGCATGTAGATGTCACGGAACTTTCAAAGAATGAAGTGTCAGTAAGGAAATCTTGTTTATTTACTGACCTTGGCTTTAGGCAGGACTTGGGGAACTGTGTTCCATCCTCACTTGAGGCACCAGTTGACTAAGTAAGCGAAGTGATCTGGGATGCTTCTTCTTGCTGTAAATTTCAGGAATTTTCAACTTGACCAATTTTAAGTGGGAACTGAGTAAAAGGGGGGAGGAAAACTTGACTTTTCAAAGTACTGAATAGAATATTGGAATTGAATAACTTCTGAAACCTGGAGTCTTTACATACACTCAGGTCAGTTTTTAGAATCCGATGCAGATACAGCATAGCAGGGGGGCTTGCTTATAGCAGGAAGTTAAGAGAGTTTGTGGTTGGAATGCTGTGTACAAGCAGGACACAGCCCCAGGCAGGCTGTGGGAAATGTGGGAATGTCACCTTTTCCATGGAGCTTCATTCCTGTTTCTCTCCCACCTGCAAGGCGTGTGCTTAGGAATGCAGTTGGCAGTGGTTGAATTTTCAAGAAATGTGCTGGGATGGCAAGGTAAGTGTCTGCTTAAAAGCTTTTTACATCCCTGGAGGGCACAAAGCCTGGTGCCTATTGGCTCACTGGGAGCCGTGGAGAAGGACAGGCCCGCCCGGGCTCTCAGTACCTCTTGGGGTGCATGAACGGGGACGTTTATTGAGGGAAAGCAGGGCCTCCTCCAAGCGAAACCCCAGGAAGGAGGGAGCCAGCTGAGCAAGCTCTCTGTCCCAGCACTTCCTGTTCTGGAGATCCTCACACTTTATCACCATGGCCATCGCCCTGACCTAGTGTCCAGCAAGAGAACTCTGGCCTGTGTGAGGCTGTGCAGTTTTTATGAACTTGAGCTGGTTAGACCAGGGCTCCACCTGACTTTATCATTTATTATGGGTGATTCTAGGCACATTCCTTAGCCTTTTGGGGCCTCTGTTACTACTATAAAATGGGTTAATAATGATATCCACTTCACATGGCTGTAACTAGTAAATGAAGTTATACGTAAATAGTCCCAGCACAGGGCCTGGCAAATGGGAAATAATCATGTCAGCTCTGTGCCTGGCTAAGGGTATCACTGTGTCCAGACCATCCCCAAACTGGTGGCTTCCAACACAGTGGTTTATTTCCCAGTATTCTGTGAGGTGACTGGTTTCCTCTCCGTGCAGTGTGGCTGAGATCACCCTGCCCTGCCCTCAGCTCTGCCCAGCAGAGGTCTCTCCCCGTGGCAGCTTATCAGTCACTAATTCAAGCCGAGCTTCCTCACGGCATGGAGACAGACTGGCTTCCACAATGACAAGCCCACTGTGCAAGCCCCTGTCAAACTTTCTGATGTCTGTGGCCAAGCCCAGAGTCTTTGGGGGGCGGGGGGGAACAACCTCGCGATGTGAATACTGGGGGTGTGGTTCATTGGGGCCATCCTTGGGAGAGTCTGCCACACCCCAGCTGACAGATACTAGGTTATCAGAAAGACTTTATGAGTTCTAAGAAAAATAAAGCAACGTGAAGGAATGAACAAGTGGTCTGGCTTTACAAAGTACTTGTGGTTCTTCTGTGGCCAGCTCGCTGTTAGCAGGCTGATCTCAGTTCACATTTCTTCTGAGCTAAGGAGATGGTGGCTCATTTTTGTAGGGAGTGTGCCCTTAGGTTCTGGCTTCTGAGCTGGCGGGCACTGTCTTAACCCCCCACCGCCCTAGAGCTGGCCCTCTGGGCACCGTTGACCCTCCTGCCACCACTGGGCTTCCCAGGTGGATGAATGACCTGGTGAGGAGCTGTCCTTCAGTTGAGTCCTGGCCTTGGTTTGGCCCCAGCAGGGGAAGATGCCCTGCATATTCAATAGAACGAACAGACACACAGAACCTGGAGCTCAGTGCGTTTCCTTTTAGTCTTTAGTGGTTTTGCTTATGGTTAGATGGTAAGTTCAGTAAAGGATAGAAAGGTTACTTGGGTTTTGAAATCAGCTAATTTCTGATTTAGCTATTGAGTGAGGCAGTTGAGTAGGGCCTGGTATAAGATGCTGAGCACGAAAGAGATAGTACTTGCCCATCTTAGAAAGAGACAGTCTGAAACGAAAAGTGAAAAGTTGAGATTACAGTATACGAACCTCATAAGGATGTGTTATCTAAATAAAGATTATTTATGTCATTGGTTTCCATGTCCCCATTTTGTACAGATGTAATGCAAAAAATGCATTTGTGTGTTTATTTTATAACTTTGAAATGCTGTCCCTAGTTTTTGTTCTAATCACTGAATGAGTTTAAACTGAAGAGGGAAATTGTGATTCAGAGCTTAGGAATCAAACTTTTAAAAAATCAGATTTGCTTGTAATTATTTTCATAACACAAATGTTTTTTATTTTTCAGATGCCAATTCTACAGAGTTTAACCCCAATACCAGTCATCCTGTGGTAAGTCCAGTGTTTGCGTCTCACCAGGGCCTACATGGTGCGGAAGGGACACTGATGGATGATGGTGTTTAGAGACAGGAAATGAGGCCACTTAGGTCCATCCCAAAGGGCCCTGAGGTCCTGCCTTTCAGACCCACTGGAGAGGAAGGAGTTTCTTTTTCATTGTGTGATTTCTCACTGCTCTTCCATTTTGCCACAAGAAGTTTTAAGGACAGGGACCACCCTAGCCAGTTAGGGGGGACGGGGGTCCTGATTAAAATAATTCTCCATCCCCACTCCCCTTAGCTCCCAGGAGGGCTTTATAATAATACTGATATGAGCCCTGATTGGTTTGGCTCAGTGGCTAGAGCATCGGCCTGCAGACTGAAGGGTCCCGGGTTCGATTCCAGACAAGGGCATGTACCTTGGTTGCGGGCACATCCCCAGTGGGGGGTGTGCAGGAGGCAGCTGGTCGATGTTTCTCTCTCATCGATGTTTCTAATTCTCTATCCCTCTCCCTTCCTCTCTGTAAAAAATCAATAAAATATATTTTTAAAAAAATAACAATACTGATATGAAACACTTATGGGCACTTATTATTGTGCTAGGCATTGTTCACTGCTTTATACAGGGGTGGGCAAAAGTAAGTTTACAGTTGCTCGTGTGGAAAAATCTGTAATACAAGAGTAATAATATAAAAATAAACTTTCACATACTCACAGCTGTAAACCCATTTTGCCCACCCCTGTATATTGATTCACTTAATTCCCAACAACCCTGGGAGATGGGCATATCATTAAAGAACTTCTGGAATACAGTACTGATTTGTGTAATGGTGACCAGAGCCCTCTGAGATGCATACTCGTGTGACATCTCCTTCCAGAGGAGCGTGGCTCGGGGGCGAGGGACAGTGTCTTACTTGTCTGAATCCCTAGCCCCAGGCGCAGGCCTGCAAAGCTCTTGATCTCAAGGCACTTCCACAGCATCCCTATATGCTTGTTGACCTGAACTTGAACTTTGCTAACACTAAGACCTCAGGAGGAGAAAAACAAAGGTTTTGAAATGTGGGGGTGGAGGAGGAGCAGGGCACAGAGAGGTCAGTCGGTGGACAGAGGAGCACGGGACTGAGCGGTGGACTGACTGTCGGGGCTGGGGCCCTCGCCGCTCTGTTCTGCAGGCGCTCACTAAGCTGTCGGGGCTCGGTGAACCCTAGACGAGCACCCTTGCCTCTGACAGCTCATCGGTCTCGTGGAGCGGGAGGGAGCGTGTGATAGCATCCCTGTCTGGTGTACTTGGGCTGTTAGTCCTCGTGAGACCTGCTGCAGCCCAGCAGCACTTGGGTCCACAGTGCTGGGCGCGGGAATGGCTCATGAGGGCAGCGGGAGGATTCAGCCCCCACCCAGTGAAGGTTAGAATGATTCCTGGGGGCGTTTCTCCCTGTGACAAACGCCTCTTAGCAGTAACGGCTGGGGAGTTGGAGCCTCCAGGCTCATGTCACTCAGTGCGGCGGTCTGTCTAACGGAAGCAGAGTTTGGAGAGCGTGCTTGTTTTTCATCCTCCAGGTCATAGACATGCCAGAGCACAATCCTGGGCAGATGGGCGGCACCATGCGGCTGGGCAAGAGGAGAACCCTGTTTCAGACCAAGAACTCCGTCATGAGTAAGCACTGCCCCACTGGCGGCCTTCGGCTCGGCACCTACAGGACGTGTGTCTTGGTGGGGGTGGGGGGTGCTCGGCTCTGGCGCTTTTGATTCTGTTCTTGCTTTAGAAGTTCCTTTGCTTTCCCAGTCATGCACTTCTAGGATGCACTGAAGCGGCAAAGCCACGGTGTGGGTCTTAGGAAGGTCACAGGCAGTGCAGCCGGGACCAGGGGGGTCTTGGATGTGGACGAGTCACCAGAATGAGGCAGTTAGGTGAAATCCACTGTAACCTCTTCCTTTCCTATATTGTGAGGTTGAACCATGTGGAATTGTTGTCCCACAAAAATGGCGGTTTCATAAAGTTCAATCTAAATAGATTTAATTTTAAAAGTACTAGCAGGTGCTAAAGGTTTAGGGAAAATTTGGGGAGGAAAATATTTAAGACTGAAGATGTCATTTTCCTGCCCACTGGGACAGTCTGTCTGCACATGTTAGCAGAGACAGCTCTGTGTGTCTGGGGATTCAGCAGCGCAGAGTTTGAGTCACTTGAGTAGGCGACCCTTCAGTCCCCCCTCTCTAACGTGCTGGGACTCGGGGCTCCACCTGGCAGCCCGCGTGGGTTTGCAAAGCGGCACTTGCAGGTGCAGCGCTTGTTCCCGGGTAGCCAGCGGGGCTGAGGAGCTCTGACAGCTGTGAGTTAACCGCGCAGTGCTGGCCCCACGGTCACCTGTGTAGCTCCTCAGACATCTCTCAGGGCTTCAGACGTTCGGGGCCTCCTGACTCGTCTTCCAAGGTAGTTTGCTCAGGTGGGAGGGTGGTGGTGAAGTCTGTTTCTGTTGCAGTTTGTCTCCATGTGGTCAGAATGTCAGAGCCCAAACTCAGCCTGAATTGCTGCTGCGAGTGGGTGGCTTAGGTGGCAGGGGAATCAGAAATAATCTTCAAAAGGCCCAGGTGATAAAAGGCGTGGATGATAAAAGTGGAAAGCAGGATGTGGTTGTGAATAGATTTTGTGTGTGTGTGTGAAATCAGAATTCTCTACATCCGCATGGTTTTGGTTTTGGTTATTTGTTTGTTTGGTTTTTTGCCAGGGAAACTCTACGGAGATTCAGATTTCTTGGAAGAGAGGCACCGCCACAGATTTGAGGTGAGGAATTGAGTTTTGTGACTTTAAAATTTTTCTCCTTTCTGTTGCTTTGGAGACAGTAAGCTGAGAAATTAGTCTTCATTCTTCAACAGGTGAATCCAGTCTTGAAAAAGTGTTTGGAGGAGCAAGGCTTAAAGTTTGTTGGCCAAGATGTTGGAGGAGAGAGAATGGAAATTGTGGAGTTGGAAGGTGATTACTTGGGGTGTTGTATTTAATGGAAAACATAGTACGGTTTTCTTGGCACGTGGGGAAACACAAACATGTTAGTTGCTTCCCTTGACCTAACAGAATTAGGAAGCAGCACTATCTTGGGAGGTGGGGGGTCTTGGCAACGGAGGTGCCTGGAGCCCAGGGACACAGGGCCCACGGGACAGCTCGTGCCAGGGCCTCCTGCAGGCAGCCATTCCAGCTCTGGCCTCGGTGCCTCCTTCTCCCGGATGGGAGCTTGGACTCTGTCCTTGGGCCCCCTCTAATCTAATGTGACCTGTGACTCAACCCTTCAGATGTCTGGGGAGCCAGGGACAGGACCTGGAGAGGAAGTGCCTTCAGCCAGGAGGCTGACATGGGCAGGGGAGAGGGCATCTGCTCCCATGTCTTGTGGGTACTTTAACCCGGGTTCCAATTAAGATGCTGTTTCAAATAATTGTAGGGTCTGTGCAAATGTGAAACATTTAACAAGATTTTGTCTCTAATACATGTGATGTGCACATGCATGTTGAAGCTGTTTCTTGCATGTTTCTGTTTCAGATCATCCCTTTTTTGTTGGTGTTCAGTACCACCCTGAGTTCCTGTCCAGACCCATCAAGCCATCCCCGCCGTACTTTGGCCTCCTCCTGGCCTCCGTGGGGCGGCTCCCGCATTATCTCCAGAAGGGCTGCAGGCTCTCGCCCAGGTCGGGTCACCTTCCTCGGCCTTCAGTGGTCATGGTTCCACGCAGCAGCATCACCCCCTGGTGATAAGCCGAGCCCAGGAGCCGGGCTGGGGGCTCCTTCTCACAGGGACCTGCGGTGACCTCTCGTCCCTGGGTTTTCTCAGGCTGCCTGTGTGCCGCCCATGACCTACCCCAGCACTGCCGAGTCCCCCACCTGTAGCATCGGGGTTCCAGGATTCCAGTTCCAAGTAGGACCCTGTGGTCCAAGGGGAACTGTGATTTTTCCCCCGGGTGTCGGCTGTAGTTGTGGGCCACTGTGCACCTTAATCCAGAACCAGTTGGTCACCCTGGGTTGGGGCCTACGGTATCGTGACTGCAGCAGAGTTCAAATGTGTACCTTTGTAACTAGAAGCTCTGCAGCTGAATACGTGATGCAGTAGAGTCCTTCTGACATGTCCTATGGGCACCGTGCTTACAGAAGCAGGGAAGCGAGGTGAGTTTTTGGCGGGAGATGATGAGTAAACCGTCTGATTTCTACAGGGACACCTACAGTGACAGAAGCGGAAGCAGCTCCCCTGACTCCGAGATCACCGAATTGAAGTTTCCATCCATAAATCATGACTGATGGTAATGTATGTGCTATTTTTAAGCTTTAGGTTTTTATTGTTTGTTTTTGTAATGGTGATAACATTAGAATTATTAGAATATCATGAGTTTAGTGTTAAAATTTTTATCTGCCAGAGAATGAAAATGGTACGGTCAGTGTGGGCATCAAGTGGGTGAGACCCCTCCAAGTACTGCTCTGCCCCAGTACGTGCAGTTACCCACCTGCTCTACCCCAGTACGTGCAGTTACACACCTGCTCTACCCCAGTACGTGCAGTTACCCACCTGCTCTGCCCCAGTACGTGCAGTTACCCACCTGCTCTACCCCAGTATGTGCAGTTACACACCTGCTCTGGGGACTCCAGTGGGGGACACCAATCACTGAGCAGTTGTCTCCTTATGGATTACTACATTCAGGTGCTAATCTGACTAAATCTGGGAGGACAGGATTCTTAGCCTTCGATATTTCATGTTTCCATAAACTTGGAGATCTTGAAGGAGGTGACAGATGATGTGACAACATGGTAATTGTCATTTTTGCAGAGCCTCATGCCTTCATCAGGAAATGCTATAATATTGATACATGTGATACCTTTATGTTGATTGCTGCTTATTCTGGAGATCCCTTAAAATCCAAATAATTATTGAGCGAACTTTGAATGTTTGTCTTTGTAGTGACAGGACTTGTAAGTATATAAAGTATCGTAGATGTGGGCACTGCCATGAAGTGTATGAAGTCCTGCTAAGATGACTGAGCGAACTGTGTCAGCAAATATAGGCTGCTGCTGACGGTACCAGAGGGGGTTAGGGTGTCAGTCAGGAATCCGGGGTCTAAAGGAGAACAGGGATGTGGCCTGGTCCCATGGGGCAGGGGTTTCCATCACAGATAAGATGAGCAGCTGAGCTCCTGCACCCTTGCCCTCAGTAGCAGTGGGCCCCTGCACCGCGCAGACCTGGTCGAGGGGGCACACGGCTGTTGCCGTCTGCCTTGGTTGATTAGCCACCTGAATGAGGTGGGCCGGGAGAGAAGTAGGCTCACGCTGGGGGGAGGCGGTGGTTGCTTTCTCTGCCGGGTGAGCGTGTAGCCCAGAGGGCCTGGCCGGTGCTCTCTGGCGGACAGTGTGCTGAGGCTGACAGGCTAAAAACTGCCCCAGGAGAAAGGAGACGAACAGGAAAGGGTAGATACTTGGTCAGTTACATGGCATTCTAACTGCTCCCTGAGTGGAGAGCTCAGTCCGTGGCACTCGGCTGGATGCTCTGAAAAGAGTGCTCGTATTGGGGCAGATGTAGAGGTCCCTGTAAGATCTTGAAAACGTGTGGTTCTATAGCAGTGATCCATTTAGCTGGTAATTATTCATGTCAGGCTCCTACCACTGACTTCCATGAAAAACAGACATAGTTGACCATAGCAGCTGACTCCAAATTCTGACTTTTCTACTTTAACAATGCATACGTCATGTAATTGCTAATTGTCTTTTTTTGTTTTTTTTTAAGCAGGGGTGATTCTTCAAGAGAGCCTTCAGACTTCGGGAGTTTACAGCTTGATTTTACACTCGGCTTTTGACACTTCCTTTAAATTATGTTTTTATTAAGAATATTTTATTATGGGGAAGGGTATTGGGAAGACTGTGACCTGCATGTCCCATCATGTGTATCGGCTCCTGCACGGTGGCTGCCTGGTGTTGACACTCTCCTTTTCAGCCCCAGCCTCAGACGGGAGGCGGGACATCCGGGCAGGAGCGGTGACAGGGCGGCTGGAGTGCCCGCCAAGCGCCTCGTTTCTGCAGCCACCTGAGTCGCTGTGGATTTGAGTGTGTGGCCTCTCGCTTCCCCAGGGAGGCCTAGACCATTCTCAAGAGTGCCGCATGCGCTTGGTGCGCCCGGAGGGTAACTTTAGCTAATGCTTACACCCTTGGTGCTGGTGACCTACGGGTGCTGCCAAGAGCAGTGAAACCAGAAACGAAGCCTTGGCACTGCCCCGCCTGGGGACTCTCAGTGCCAACTGTGGCTGGGACTCACTGTCCAAGGGACAGTCAGTTTGATGTCACATGAACGGCAGGAAGTCTGTGTCTCTCTGCAGCGTGATTTGAGAATCCCTGTCCTCTGGCTGGGCGTCTCCTGGGGCTGGGAAGCGCTCCTTGCATCAAGGGGTCGCTCAAAAAAGAACAGAGCCTCTAAGACCCTCTCACATATCAACAGCTTTGCTCGAGGGACTTCTTCCTTCCGGGATGGTGTTACTGCAGTTGAAAGGCAATATGAAAATCTATTTTCTTTACATGATGTAACAATGGGCACAGCTGTGTGCCCCTTATATTCTGGCTGGACTTGGTGTAAACTCTAACTTAAGAAATAAATAATGCAGAACAAGAGACGTGCTTTGTTTGTCATGCTCTTCATGTACTGGCACATGGGAAATGTCTGCTGCCAGGCATGCCTGTGTGCCTCCCGTCACCTGAGCACCCGTCCCAGGCTGTCCTCCAGGGGAGCAGTCTTACGTGGATGACCTGATAGTTTAAAAACTAAGAAAGGAGCCCTTCTTTGTAATAGGGTCCAGAACTTCTCCAAAGACTTCAAATTTAGATTCTCAGCATTGAAAGATAGAAATTCAAAGTAGCATGGGTGCCATGTGCGCTGTTTGAGCTTGAGAAGAGCGAGTAGGCGTGTTGTTTATGGAAGCCGTCCCTCTGCTGAGCAGGGACCTGGCAGACTGCTTTGTCCCCGGCAGGTCATCCTGCTCCCCTAGCCCCGAGACCGGCTCCTGGGTGGTTTTTCCTTCAAAGTAAGACTTAGCGATACTGAATTCATGCTCCTTGCAATATGTTGGTGAAACTGGCACCCACCCTCTGGCTGCTGGGCACACCTGCTCACAAGCTGTCTCTTCCACAGAGTGAGATCCAGAAAAGAGGTGGGTTCCTTGCCCAGCCAGCATGGCTCAGTGGTTGGGCATTGACCTATGAACCAGGAGGTCATGGTTCAATTCCCAGTCAGGGCACATGCTCGGGTTGCAGGCTCCATCCCAAGTGTGGGTGTGCAGGGGGTAGCCCATTGATGATTCTCATCATTGATGTTTCTTTCTCCCTCTCCCTTCCTCTCTGAAATAAATCCTATATGATTAAGAGGTAATATGCAAATTGAGTATCACACCCTTACAAGATGGCTGCCTATGACCAGGCTGGCAGGGGGGTTAATGAGGGATGACCAAACAACTGAACAGCAGGCTGCATGGGGCAACCAGGCTGGAGGGGGGGGCTGTGAGGGGCAAGCAGGCCGGCAGTTGGGGGCAGCCGTGGGGCAGGGCAGTTGGCAACCAGGGTAGCAGGGGGGCATTTGGGCACAACCAGACCAGCAAGGGGGGGGGGCAGTAAGAGGCGATGAGGCCAGTGCGGGGGTGGGTGCAGTTGGGGGCGACCAGGCTGACAGGGGGGGCAGTTGGGGGCAATTAGGCTGACAGGGGGGCAGTTAGGAGTGACCAGGCCGGCAGGGAGGGGGCAGTTGGGGGCGATCAGGAAGGCAGGCAGGTGAGCGATTAGGAGCCAGCGGTCCAGGATTGTGAGAGGGATGTCCAACTGCCGGTTTAGGCCCGAACAGCCGTCGGACATCCCCCAAGGGGGCCCAAATTGGAGAGGGTTCAGGCTGGGCTGAGGGGACCCCTCCTATGCATGAATTTTGTGCACCGGGCCTCTAGTAAATACATATATCTAAAAAGAAGTGGGCTCCTTTTCAGTCTTCCACTTGCTGTCCGAGGCCATCATCGTCCTGAGGCCAGTAGCTTGTGTCCCTCCGGACCCAGAGCAGCCTGGCTGCCTCATCTCCGTTCCTCATGGGCCAGAGTAAATGTCTTCCCTCACAGATGTCTTCATACTCATCTTGTACTTCGAATGTGGCTGACTGGGGGGGTTGTAACCTCTTTTCCTAGCCAGTGGTTCCATATAAAAGCCATTCGCAAAACAGGGTTCTGACATGCCCGTTGGTGACAGCGCTCCCTGGAACAGTGAGGACTTGGCTGGGTATGAGGTTTGCAAACACACAGTGGTTAGAAGTTCCTGCCTCTCCCTATAAGAGTACCTCAGTTAGGTGCTGGCCACTTCCATAGCCTTTCTAGAAAAGGACCCGGATGCCTTTCCAGGGCTCGTGAAGCCTGAGCAACCCTGCCACCCGGCTTGGCAGATGAGGCTGAAGCCGAGAAATGCCCAGGAGGGCGGCCTTCCATGCCTGGTGTCCACTGATCAGTACACAGAAGCTTTTGGGGGAGGAAACTGGCCAAGCTTCTCTGGTGTCCTTCAAACCCAGTGACCGGGGCCGATTTTTAGCTGCCCAGAGCAGCTTGGCTACAACATGACTTAACCTGCTTTTGCAGAAATCGGCTCTTTCCCAATAAGCATCTCAGGATCGTGATGCCTGGGCTAGCATCTTGCATGTGAGCAGGAAAGGGGTGGCAGTGTGGGTGAGGGGGTGTCATTTAAAATAGGGGAGGAAATGAGTCAAGCAGCTGTCTGGGGGAGGAGCATTTCAGGCAGGGGAGGCAGCCAGTGCAAAGGCCCTGAGACAAGTAATGAAAGGTGGTCAGTGTCGCTGGAATGCACGAGTAAGGGGAGGAGGCAGAGTTGAAGGCAGATGGATCAGGAGGTCAGGGAGAGCTGTGTAGAGTAGACCATGGTTTGGGCTTTGCTCTCAATGTAATGGGGAGCCCTTGAAGGGCTTTGAGCCCAGACCTGTCCTGGTCAGACGCTGGCTTTATAGCCTCTGGCTCTGCTGGTTGGGGGCGGGAGCGGGGGGCAATGGCTGAGCAGGACTCCCAGTGGCTGGGGGTGCTTGGAACAGAGGCCAGGCCCTTTTTGTGCAGGTGCCTGTGTGCTGGAGAAATGGTACCTGAGGATGACCCGTGCACTGCTACTATCTGAGAGGTAGCACTCCCCCCAAGGTACCCGGCCATTAGAGCAGGGCTGGACTGGAACGTGACCATCTGGGCTCCTCCCCACATCTCTTGTGTGGTAGGAGCCCAGGGCTGGCTTGGCCTCCTGGACAGAGGGGGACTAGGCATGTGACTCGTGACTTAGCTACACCCAACTGGCTGGCCAGATGTTCTAGAAATAATCATTCTTGCTCCAGGTCCCTGTAATTTATTGAAGCGCAATGAGAACCACAGTTCCAGCATGCCAAGGCTGGGGGCTTGCTCTGTAACCGAGGTGCCTTGCCATCAGCAGAGGGGATTTCCCAAGATAACAAGTTCCTTTCTGACCCTGTCTAGTCAACTGGAGTCAACAGACCCCGGCCTGGGCAAGATGAGCATCTTAGGGACAGGGACAGTCCCTTCTAGCCCAGCCCCAGGATAGCCTGGCCAAGTTTTTACAGGTTCTTTCTGAAGGTGAGGTTCCTCAGGGCTCATGCTAAGAGCAATTTATTAGCTACACAGCCCGGAGTCTGCTCAGGATTGAAGCCACGTGGGACCAGCCTGTGTATGCAATGCTGCTGAAGGAGCAAGGAAGCCTGGTGCTCCCGTCCCCCTCTGAGCAGCCAGATGGGTTTATTGGGAGGACTTTGGCTCAAATAGGCAATCCCTGTATCTCCCAGGGTGAGTGCCAGCTTCATCCTTGTGCTCGCCTGCCCACGGGGCCCTCACAGGACGCAGCAGGTGCAGGAGATGGGCCTGTGCTGCTGCAGCCGCTGCTGGAGCTGCTCCTTCTCGGCCGTCAGCACCTTCACCCTCTCCTCCAGCTTGCTCAGCTCTGCTGCCCACTTCTGAGGGGACATCATAGAAACCGCTGTCTAAGTTGACATCATCTCAGGTCCACACACACTCCTCCCAGGGTTGAACTGATGGAGGAGGGCAAGGCCCAGAGAGCCTGGGGTGGGGGTGGGGCTGCTCAAGGCCTCTGGCACTGGATTGGCACTGCTAGGTGGGGAAGCCTGGTCCCCAGGCCACGCAGACACCCCTGATGGAGTCAGCCCTGGGGTCTTGAGGGAAGCTGAGCATCCCAAGCCCTGGGATGACCTGTCCCCTGCAGCCTCCTCGAGTACCAGAGGCAGCTCAGGTGGCAGCCCCTCCTCCCGCAATGTCCTCTCTCTCCATCTTCCTCTGCTTTTCTGCCACCCGATGTTTCCCTCTTGAAAAGGCTTTTGCTTGGGACTATGTCCAGCACTCCCTGCCCCTTATCTTGAGGGCCTCCCCCAAAATGTATACAGCCCTCAGGGTTGTCTTAAAATTTCTCAATATTCTACTCTGCTGACTCCCCCAGCCACGCAATGGTGGAATATGGCAGGTGGTAGGGATATTTCAATTCATCCCCTCGGACACACTCACGGGGCAATGGAGCATCAAGGGAAACCTGAGGGCTTGCCCAGGACTGCTCAGCTTGGCCCCCATCCCACCTGACCAGCCTCGCCACTTACCTGTCTGCACCACTCCTGGATGGCGTGGACGGCCAGCGGGCCCTGGATGCTCCCCTCACGCCGCAGGAACACCTCCCCTAGGTCTGTCTCGTAGAGCTGCGGCTCTGCCTGGGCCTTGGGGGCGTGCACGCTCAGGCGGATCACCTGGCCAAGGGCAACAATAGCTCTGGGATGCTGCACGGGAGAGCGTGCAGCCCAAATCCCGCCCTGCTTGGTCCTGGCTTTCGGCTCTTGGGGACAGCCTGTGGGGCTGGCGCAGGGCTAGTCCAAGTCTCTTTTCTCATCACCATTTCCCGACTCCCCTTTGCGCCACCTCCTGCCCAGCACTGCTCAGCAGAGTGGATGTGGGCCACCACGTGTAGGGTGATGAAATGACAGATGACAACAGCCCCAGAGACCTTCCTGTCCCGCAGCTCACCTTGAGGGGCGTGCCGCTGGCGGAGGTGGTGACCACTGGGATGAAAGTGAGTGTGTAGGCGTCAGGGAAGACCTGCGGCCTGAAGCCCTGCAGGACAGAGTCCACCAGCAGGCGCACGCGGTCCTCCTCGTGGTGGCTGCAGCGGATGCCCCTCACGAGCCCGCTGTCCTCCACGCCCACCAACAGGCTGCCGCCCTCGCTGTTGAGGAAGGCGCACACGTAGCGCCGCAGGTGGTGCTTGAAGGCCAGGCTCAGGTACTCGCCGCCGCCCCTCTTGAACTCCATGTTGCGCGTCTCACTACCCAGGAAGGCGCCCTGGAAAAGCCGCTCCTGGCCCTGGATCTCCTGGTGCACGATGGCGCTGTCCGAGCGTGTGCAGCTGGGTTGGTGCATGGAGCTAGGCCACCCCAGGGCCTGGGCCGGCGGGGCATTGGTGTGCCTGGCAGGTGGGCGGCTAGAGCCCTGGCTGGGGCCGGGGCTGGGGCCAGGGCTTGGGCCTCTGTCCTCCTCCTGCTGGTGTGGAGCAAGAATCCCTGAGCAGGGCAGCAAGAGGGATAGGCTTCCAGAACTCCCACCTCCACCACCCTGGGGCCCAGCCCACTGAGGAATCCCCGTGTTCCTCCCAGGCAGAGGGATCTAATTCTGCTCAAGGTCCTGCAGCCCATGAGGGAAAGGCTGCTGGATCAAGGGTTGGAACCAGCCACTGGTTCTTGCCGGCTGGGCTGCCCTCTTCCCAGGTGGACTGTGAGATGCATGGTGGGTGAGAAGAGCTCTCCTTCCCCGGACGGAAACTGGGACAGCTGTGGGCCAATCTCTTCCCATTTGGCTGGGACAGATCTCTGAGGCCCAGGACTGGGTCACCAGGAGATACCTCAGGTCCCATGTGACAGCTTCAGGTCTCTGAACTGAGAGGGGCCCCCGAGACCCCACCCCCTTCCTGATCTTCCTGAAACCCTAGCTGATCACTTTCTGGACCACTCGTTCCTCCTGAACGTCAACTTTCCTCAGGCCCTCCCTAGTCCCCTTCCGTGGTTTCTGCTCTGTCCGGGGGCTCTGGGCATGAGCCCATGGCCACTCCCTGCCTGCTAGGCTCTGGAAGAGGCCTCCAGCCCTGGGAGCTCAGTGCGGGCAGGGGCATAGCGATGAGGGGCATGTCCCTATCCGCCCTGCAGTACCCAGAAAAGACAGGTGTATCACAAATGTGAGAAACTGTCATACAAACACGCAATCAGGCTCACTGATCTTGAAGTGCAAGTCACAGAGCTGTTTAGTTCTGCAGCAGTTTAAACACAGAAGCATTTTCACCCCAAAAGGAAAGGTAAACCAGGATCACCTGTCTCATGGAGTGACCTGCACGGCCTCAGTGAGGCAAGTATTCCCTCACGTTCCCCGTAGAAGCCAACCTTTCAGTCCCACTGACTGGGTCTCACCGCCCTGGGTGGCCTGGCCCCTGCCCTCTTTCTTCCTTTGTTCTTTCTGCAACTTCAGCCTGAGCTCCAGGGACACTGCCTGGCCTGCCTTCTGCCTGTAACATTCCCCTCACCACCCTGTTCCTTTGTATGTGCCGTGTTCCTCTGCCTGGAATGCCAGCCCCACTCCCTAAGTCCCAGCCTGGCTTTCACTCCCCCTGCTAATTTGTCCCCATAAAGCAATGGGGGCCCTCCTGTGCCCCCCACAGCTCCAGAGGCCACCATGCAGCTTCGTCGGCCATGTCTGGCTCTGTTCATAGAGGGCTCCCTGCTTTATAGCTTGGCATAGAGCAGCTGCTGGTGTTTGTCAACTGAATGAGGTGGTCCAAGGAGGAAATGAGGACCGCCTTGGGACCTGAGGCTGGGCCGGCCCAGCTCCAGAGGCGGGGATGCAGAGGACCCAGGGAGGAGTCCCGCACATCCGCCTTTCTACACATGCTTCCGGCTGGAAGCACACTGTCCCTCTGGGAGTGAGCTGGCAGCGCCCGCTGCAGGCCAGTTTTTTGGGTAGCAGTCCCCAAGTTTGCAGATTTGTCCCCAGTTTCTCAAAGATACCCCTCCACCTATGGATGGCGGTGCAGGCCATCCATACCCAGACCCCTGGGTCAGGCTCTGGGGCTTGCAGCCTGGTGGCTCCGGGAAAGCCTCACTTACCTCTCTGTGGTGTGTGGGCTCACGGCCGTCTCCCAACACCAGCTCCTTCCCGCGGGCCACCAGCTCCTTGATGATCTGGTGCTCCTCCAAGGCTGTTTGCAGGCGGCAGCGGAGGGAGGCCAGGGTGTCCTCAGGGGTGGCCACCTGCACCAGGGCATAGGCCTTCCGTGGCCGCCTCACCACCTCGATGTGCTCCCGCGCCACTGGCAGCTCCAGCCGCTCTAGGGTGTCTCGGAGCAGGCAGGAGAGCACCGGCACTGAGAACTGGGGGTTCAGGTGGCCCACGTAGAGCATATGCGTGCTGGGAGCCCCCTCCAGGCCTGAGTCCTCAGGCAGGGACTCTTCTGTGGGGAGCTCCAGCAGGGACTGCTTGCCTGGGGGCTCCATGAGGGGCTCCTGCACCGGTTTGTGCTGATCTCTTCCTGGGGGCCCCTGGAGGGGTCTCCCTCAGAAGGGCTTCCGGGATTCCTTACTGCTGGCTGCTCTTCCCAGGGCCTTGGGCTCTCAGCTTGGCCCAGGGCCTCCAGGGGACCAAAGAGATGCCAAAGCTCCTGGGAGGTTCACAGATGGGCAGGGGCTGGGAAGAGCCAGAATGAGAGTGAGGGCAGTGGGCTAGCAGGAAGGGGCCTGCCAGCCACCCCAGGCCTGGGACAGGAAAGAGGAGAGTCAGACAGGGCTGGGCCGGAGAACAGAGCATGAGAGCCTGCCCCTCCAGTCCAGAGGGGAAGACAGGGGATATGACCAAAGAGGGACGGAGGGGACCAGGACTCAGGTCTCTGAGGCTCTGAGGCCTGACTGTGGCCCCACTGCTGCTTCTGCTTGCCTGGTCTGAACCTGGTGTGAGCCCAGAATGGCTCTGAAATGGTCAGGGCTGGGTCAGAGGGTTTTAGAGCAGAGGTTTTATGCTTTGGGCACGCTGATGAAAGCTATGGCCTCTCCCCAGAAGAATGGGCTTTGCATATATGTATATGTATAACTTGAGAAGGCTCGTGGACGCTTCCTAAGAACTAGTCTAGACTGAGCCTTCCGTTTTTGGTTCAGAGAGCATAAGTGAGGAGGGGCAGAATGAGGGTCAGAGCTGGGGCCCTACCTGCCCTCCCACCTCCCGCCAGGCCAGGGACCTCAATCCTGAGCTGTGCACACACCAGCCCCTCCACTTACCCGCCCACACCCAGCTTCTGGTCAGTGTGGCAGGTACCACCAGCCTGCATCTTTTCAGATTGGATCCTTGAAGTTGTCAGGGCCTGGGGGCCACCAAGGCTGGGGTGGGGGCATTCAGGACCAACAGGAATAGAAGGACAAGGGAGGCCTATGACCCTCATGTCCTTGCTCTTCCTGGGAGGTAGTGGCCTGAGCTCCCACAGCTCCCTGATCCCTGGCCAGCGGCTCCCTAGGGCACTTGGGGGCTTGGCATGGGGTGGCAGCAAGAACCAAGGCTGCAGGAAGTGGGCGGGGCCCGTGCAACTACCTCTGTGATCTCATGAGAGCCAATAATGCCTTCTTGGCCAGCCTCAGGCACTGGGCAGGCAAGGGTGGGAAGTCCCTCAGGAGGATGCTATCCCCCACCCCCACCTCCACCCCCACCCTCTCTGTAACCATACACCAGCTTGACCCCAAGGCTCCCTAGGGGCAGCTCCCAGAACCCAGGGGTTGAAGATGTACTTCCTTCCTCTGTGATGTCTCTCTAGGCCAGCGGTTCTCAACCTGTGGGTTGCGACCCCTTTGGTGGTTGAAGGACCCTTTCACAGGGGTCACCTAAGACCATCCTGCATATCAGATATTTACATTACGATTCATAACAGTAGCAACATTACAGTTATGAAGTAGCAACAAAAATAATTTTATGGTTGGGTCACAACATGAGGAACTGTATTTAAAGGGCCAGAAGGTTGAGAACCACTGCTCTAGGCCCTAGTGCCATGCAGGTCCCATGGTGCCCTCCATCCCCCCTTCAGTCATCAATCCCAGGCTCCAACTGGGCTCAGCTACCTCCAGGGTGGGTCAGAGCTCGCACAGTTGGGTCCAGGGCTCCCTGACACCAGGCCCTTCTCTATGCCGGAGGTACAGGAGAGCCCTGAACAATAGGCCAAGGCCCTTATGGGGAGCACCCCAATGAGCAGCACAGCCTATCAGACCCCAATGTCCAGGCGTCTGTGGAAAACTGTGCCTACTCTGGCTTGGCAGCCCTGACCCTCTGGCCACTTTGCGGAGACCATGGTTAGGAGCCTACAGTGGCCGAGTGGAAGGGCATTCTAAGTTCATCAGGATGTCAGAACCAGTCACTGGCGAGAGCTGGCAAGTACGCCCTTCCCCTCAGAAGTCTCCTTACCCACTCTCCCCGACCCCTCCCCGACCACCCCCCAGGCAAATGGCTCGAAGAAAGGAAATGACTGACCCAGAGCGAATGGCTGGACTAGCTGGAACCTCAGCGTGGCCCTGAAGTCAGGTTACTTGGCTTCAAATGCCTACTTTAACACTTCCTGGCTGTGATCTGAGCTTCTCTTTCCTCACCTATAAAATGGGTTTGTTGTGAAGGTTAAATGAGCTCATTCTAACTCATATAGAGCAGTGTGTGGGGCACACAGTGACACTCAGGTTATACTGAACTGTGCTGCTGCCCCTACACCTTCTCTGCCATCCCGTGAGAAACAGGGAGGTGTGGCCCTGGCCTTGAGCACCTGCCCCTGGCCCGGTTAGTCTGCACCTCTCCTTGCCCGAGGATGTGGATGAGCCCAGCCACCGAGGCTCCTGGGAGCTGCTAACCTTAACAGTGTTCTTCCAGCTCGGGCTTGAGGAGCTGCTGTGTGCACCGCTGTCTTGCTGGCATACAGTGCTGGGACCCCAGGGGACACCTGGCTAATCTCTGTTTGTTAGGAATTTGCTGGAATTAGAAGAACTCAGGGATCATCTTGTCCAAGCTCCTCATTTTATATGTGAGGAAACAGACCATGAGGAAGGACTGACCTGCCTACTGGAAGACAGTGATTTGGCTGTTGATTGAAAAGACACTGGCACCTATATTGCTTTTTATTTATAAACAAGTCAACATAAAATAAGTCCAGATGGTAGCAGGGCAGCTGTGCTGACCTGCTTGCGAAGGAAGCATGTGGACAGCGGAGTGGGTGCAGCCAGACTCCAGCCTGGAGACCCTTACCTCCCACCACCTTAGGGACTTCTTGGCCTAAAATCATTGGCCCGACCTTCTGCGGCAGCAGTTCTGGCCAGGGCAAGGAGCTGTGCTGGGTCAGTGCGGGCAGGGACTCCCATTCCCATGGATGAGGCTGGGCGATGGGCCCAATAAGGAAGAGAGGGGAAGGTGACAGGACCCTCTCCTCCCAACACTAAGCGATGTGGTCAAGGCTTTATGGGTCTGTCTGTCCCAAAGAGAAAGTGCCCTGAGGTTATGTCCTCTGTGAAGGGGCCACACCTCTCTAGGACCAGAGCAAGACAGTCTTTCTCCTCCTGAAACCCCATGTTTGGAGTGAGGAGTAGGAACTGAAGGGCTTGCCCAAGTGCCAGAAACAATAAATAACAATACAAAATGATCTTTTTTTTTTTTAAAAAAGGTAGAGGTTTGCACCATGAGTTTAGAATCTGGGTATCTCGTAGGAGAAAGCAGGAGCTGTGGCAGTGGGTGCCACATCAGACCCAGCAGGTGGTAAGGGGACTGGGCACGAGTGTCAGTTCAGGGCCCCATCTTCTGAGGCCTCAGGGGTCCTCCCCTTTGCCATCACATGGCAGGTGTTCAGTCTAAACTTCTGAGGCCGGCCAGACTTGGGAAATAAATAGAGGGCGCCTCAGAGCAGCGCCAGCCCTGGGCCCCACACTCTCCCTCCTCAGCCCTTCATGGAAGGACATGGAGGGGAGCAGTGGGGGCTCTGCATAGCCTTCTGCAGTCCTGAGGTGCGCCGAATGCAACCAACCACCGGGAGCCGGCTGCTGGTTGGAGAATGCCGCCCTGTCTGCTCTACCCCTCAGTTGTCAGGCCGTGTCTTCCTGCTCAGAACTTGCCCTGCTTCAGCCGGTCAATGTGGTAGGAGAGCTTGAGCGCGGGCCCCAGCTTCAGCCCCATGTACTTCATCATGACGTCACTGCGCAGCAGGAGCAGGGCCTTGCCATCGATCTCCTGTAGGGCGTGGGAGAGGCACCATCAGAGGCCTGGTTGGTCTGACCACCCCAGGGAAGTACAGCCACATGGAGTCCAGTGGACCTTCTGTGACACTAAAGCCTCCCTGGTCTCCCACCTTTTGTCTCCTACCCTCCCTTCCCCACAAACAGCTATTGCTGAGCCCACCTGCTAAGCTCTTCACATGTTTGCACCAGTTTCCTTTCTCCGCTGAACCCTCCCAGACCTCTGAGTCCAGCTCAGTTCCATCTCCTCTAGGAAGCCTCCCCAGTCAGTGTATATGACCCTGTTATTCTGAGTCCTCTTCCTTCCTAAGAGGCAGGGACCATCTGTGTGAGCTAGACACACAGCAGGCACCTACCGGGCAGCTCTGAGGCCCTCAGGCCTGAGCTAAGAGCGCCCTCCAAACCCACCTGGCATGGGAAATTTAAATGACCAATGAAGAAAGCAGTTCTGTTCTGAGTGCTCACAGGGGAGAACTGCACCAAGCAGCAGGGGAAATGGCCTTGTGCCCCAAATCAGAAGAATGGTCAATGCGGAGATTAGGAGTAGTCCCTGGCCACAGGGCCAACTGGTCACTTGAAGAGATGTGTGAGAGGCTAGGACAGTGATGGCGAACCTATGACACACGTGTCAGAGGTGACACGCGAACTCATTTTTTTGGTTGATTTTTCTTTGTTAAATGGCATTTAAATATATAAAATAAATATCAAAAATATAAGTCTTTGTTTTGCTATGGCTGCAAATATCAAAAAATTTCTATTTGTGACACGGCACCAGAGTTAAGTTAGGGTTTTTCAAAATGCTGACATGCCAAGCTCAAAAGGTTTGCCATCACTGGCCTAGGAGAAGACGAGGGCCTGATGAGGGTGGAGAGCTGGGGACCACTTGGCAAGAGACTCTTTAACTTGAGCCAAGGCCCCTAACTCTCCGGCCAAGGCTGGCAGATGAGAGAGCAGCGTTCCTAGAAAGAGGAGGGCCTGTCCCTGCTGCGGAGCCCACAGGGCGCACACCCAGCAGGAATGTGGCTGCATCAGATCCCCCACCAGCGTGGTAGGCTGAACTCAGTGCCCAGTGAGGGTTGGTTGAGACCCAAGATCCTGTCCCTAAGTTTGTGTGGTCTCCTGAGCTGTTTCAAGGGACCTGGAACAAATGTAGAGCCCATGCCCTAAAGAGTCTACAGGCTGCAGAAGCAATACTCCCAGTGAACCCGAGAGAGATCAGCAGGGGCACCTACGTGTTTACGAAAAAGGTCAGCGTGGGGTCCAAGCTGAGGATCAGCTTCCCGAACAAACTGCATCACATCCTCGACTGTCCATGAGGAGGGGTCCCGGCCACTCACTCGAGAGGCATCCCGGGTTTCCAGGTATCGGTCCGACCCTGCAGGACAGAGGGACAGCTGGCATCATGGGCGGGAACTGGTTTGAACTCCCACCACGCTCCTCGGCGTGTCCTGTTTTCACTCTATGGGTGAGCTAACAGCAGAGGGACCAGAGGCAGCAGAGGGAGGGAGGGTTTCCATAAAGGGTCTTCGTGAGTTAAATCTTTGTTCTTTAAGGGTAGATCTGATTTTGAAAATAGAAAGAATGTTACACAGAGGCTGTGACTCCTCCTGGGCTAGAGTCGGGTAAATGAGGTGATGGGCTTACTTAGGTTCGGTGGGGCTGGGGGGTGAAACTGCTTTTGCCGTGGTTCTGGCGACCATTACTGAGAGACCTGGGAACTGGGCAAGAGCAGAGCCCAATTCCTGGGTCTAGGGAGAAAAAAGTGGAGGATAAAGCCCTGGGGAAGAGCTGACCTCCCTATAGCTAATGCACAGAGGCAGACAGTTTTGCTTTGGCTTCCAGAAGCCTCAGCGTTACTTTAGTGCCCTGCTTAGAGCTTGTATCTCAATCGTGGCTCAATCGCCACTTCCCTGTGGGAGTTGAGATCTCTATTCTGATCATCACCTGCCACAGATCTCTGGTACATGGCATCCCTCTTCCTGGAATGTGTCCCTCCTCCTCTCCCTTCAATTTCTTTTCTTTGGCAAACCCCAACTTAGCCAAGCAGGGATAGCTTCAAGGACCAGCTCCTCTATGAAACTTTTCTGGTGTAATATGGAAATAACTGGCCTCACAAAGCATTTCGTGTATCCCTGGTTACAGCTTAACCGCTACACACTTCTCCCATCACATCGCCTAATAATCTATTATCGGGAAAACAGTCAAAGCAGCCTTTAAAAAGAAATTGGATGATGTCAGTCCCTAGAAACCCCATGCAGTGGCCTCCCCTCACACCTGACAGAACATCTCAACTCCTTGGCCTTGCAGTTGCTCCATCACCTGGCCCTTCCTCCTTCTGACCTCACGTCCCAGGCCCCCCCCCCCCCCCCCCCCCCCCCCCCCCC